>NW_026000076.1:8438292-8468655 GCF_001458135.2 Marmota marmota marmota
TAGTAGAGAATAGGAAAGGCAGCAGAATACAACATACACTAGTATGGCAGTAGGTAAAAAAGTGGATGTGTAACCGATGTGAATCTGCAGTATGTATATAGGGTAAAAATGGGAGTTCATAATCCGCTTGAATCAAATGTATGAAATATGATATGTCAAGAGCTTTGTAATGTTTTGAACAACTAATAATAAAAAAAATAAAGAGAAGAAAGGGGGAGTAATAATACAGAATTTACTGATAATTTAGGCAGTAAAGAATGGAAAGTTAATTTAAAGCTATAGAGAACATACAAAGAAAAGTGAAAGTGGAGAAAAAGCAAAAGAAGAGGAAAAAAGAGGGGAGACAGAAGAAGAAAAATAAGAAGGGGAAGAAAAAAACAGAAGGGGGAAGTACAAAATGAGAAAAAAATAATCCAATTAATTAAAAAAACACATAAATTTGTATAAAATTATGCAATAAGGAATAATGAGGGGAATTGAAACAACCCAGAATATCAGACAATACCAAGAAAACAAAAACAAACAAAAATACTAGCATTAAAAATACTAAAATTCCTCTTTGCCAAGGTTTTGTTATGGAGGGACTTCTTTCAGGGACTTGCATATTTGGAATGCGATGAGTGTTGGGAGCATCTTATACTTTCCCCCCATGTCTAGCTCAGCATCCTGCTTCACAACAAGAACCAATAGTAGGAAAAAAAATAGGAAATAAAAACCCTGCCTATGACTCAGGCTCCAGAACCCAGCTTCACAGTCTTCACCCTAACTCTGGTGCAAACTTTTACAGCTCCGTTAACACCAATTCAACAGGGGCATCAGTGTGTTCTCTGAGAGCACAGAGTGGACGTCCCCTCATTGTACAGTCACATGGCCCAGGCCATCACCATGGTCCTCACCCTACCGTCTGTTCACTCTTAAGGGGTTTTGTAAGCCCCCCTTGTGGGCCCATGCACTAGAGAGTCTTGGCTTGTACAGTGGTGAGCCCTTGGACCAGTGAGGGGCACCCTCCCAGGTGTGGGTGATGGGATTGCATGCCCAGGAAGGTCTTGATGCTCGGGGAAAGCACTGTGCTCCCATGTTCTGGAACGTTCCCACTCTGCTGGCTCCCCTTCCAGTCTGGGGTAGATCTCCCCAGCAATCTCATCATATATATTACTTAGATGGCTTGCTTCAAAGGTATTCCCCTGCGACCGTATCTGCTGCATCTCCAGAGGAGAGGAAGGTACAGGACTTTGTACTTCCCAAATCTTAAGCTTAAGCATGGCCTTCACAAAATGGCTTCCCCAAACAGCTCTCCATTCACTAGCTAAGAGAAGTGGGGTGCTTCTTGCTCATCTACCTGCAATGCAGCTTCTCAATCTGCTAAATCCAGTCTGATATTTCTCTTATCCCACTACCTCCAAGGCAATTTTTCCGTCTTTGCCTCTCTCTTTCCCTCCCTTTGGGTCACTTCTCTGCTGGCAGTGTAGGGTGCAGGGAGGTTCAGAACTGATGAACTCCCTCTTGCTGTGTTTCGGTGATCAGAATCTCTGAGTCTCTCCATGTCTGGCTACTGTTGAACCTCAGTGTGTTCCCTCAGTCACCCACCTTTCCATGTAGCTGTTCTCCAGCATCACGGTGCTCTTTTGGACTGCTGGTTTATTTTCTGCTGCCGTGGTTCCCCTGTCCCCACCAGTGCTGCCTGAAGAGGCAGAAGAGTTTCTGCAGGACATCCTCTGGGTGTCTCTGGTAGGGGAAGGTAGTCTCCAGCTGTGGGCATGTAGAGTCTTCCTGGGGTGGGTGCTTATTGTGGCAGAGCTTCCTGGTCACCTGGAGTGTATGGAGTAATGGATTCCGAAATAGGGGGAAAAAGCATTTCCCAGTTCAAGTTTATTTTATTTTATTTTGGGGTGGGGTGGGGAAGATCCATTTGCTGGCTGAGAACAGGAAAGCTGTTATATGGTTATGATGGGATCCTCCTTGATGCTGTGCTGGGTCAACTGGTATCTCTAAGTGGAAAAGCATAGTCTTTCTCCTGTTGATTTTATTTTCTTGGGGCTCCTAATTTATCCCTTTTATCTTGTCAGTGCTGCCAGACTCACCTCCATGTTGTCTATAGAAGGAATGAGCCTATCTGGAAAACTTCTGCTGCTAAGCTGGGGTCAGGAAACATCAGACCTAGGTCTTTACTTGGATGGAGTAGGGATTATGCCTGGCCATTATATTGTTCTCCAGTCCTGGGGTCTCTAACCAGTGAAGTGTCTGTCTACCACTTGGAATTTTCCTTTGTGATTCTTGCATTCTTCCCAGAGTTCACAGTTAAACATAAAGATCTAAAGTCTCAAATCTTACTTTTTTTTTAAAAAAAAATTATGAACTATTTTTTAAATTATTAACTATTTTAATCATTTTAAGCGTACAGTTCAGTAGCATTAAGTACATTCACACTGTTGTACAACCATCACTACTGTATATCTCTAGAATGTTTTCATCTTTCTAAACTTGATAATCCATACCCATTAAACAGTAACTTTCCATCTCCTTGTCCTTCTGACCCCTGGTTACCACCGCTTGGTTTTCTGTCTCTATGAAGTTGACTACTAAGTAAAGTCACACAATATTTGTCCTTTGTGACTGGTTTAAAATGGCTAATAATTAACCACTCATCATAATATCCTCAGGACTCATCCATGTTGTGGCATGTGTCAGAATTTCTTTTTTTTTTAAGGCTTCTTTTTTAAATGGTATTTTTCTTGGCTATGGACTTCTCGGTAGGTTGATATTTGTTCCTTGAGTACTTTCAAGATGTAGTTCCACTGTCTTCTGAATAACTCTATCATGACCAGAGCTATAGGTGGCCACTGGATTGTTTCTTTGATTGGTTTTTAACCAGTCCTCTTGTTATCCATCCAAACTCTCATCCTTTAGTTGAGGTTTACCCATATGTTGCTTTTAATTCCTAAGCCTGGTTAGGCAACCTGTGTCACCTGACATGGCAGGTGTTTAAATTTAAATTTTTCTCTGCTCTGCTATACTAGACACTTCTAATCTACCTTCCTCACATTTTTCAAAAAAGTCATCAACTCTCTTAGTTTTTTCCTCTCTTGTTCTTTATGGAGGAACAGATTTCAATCCGAGTGTAACCAGAGGCCACTTACTCAAAACTACAAGGCTAGCATATCTATAGCAAGACACCTGATAAGAACCATTCAGCACAACAAAAACAATATTATATGATTAAATAGATGCTGAAGAGGAATCTGATAAGAGATAACAGCTATTCTTAATAAACAGAATAGGAATAGACAGAAAGTACTTAAACAAAATTCTGCAGCAGGAGTCAGCATATCATGGTTTATGGGCCAAATCCAGCTCACCATCATTTTTTTTTAAACTTTATTTTATTTATTTATTTTTATGTGGTTCTGAGGATTGAACCCAGGGCCTTGCATGTGCAAGACAAGCGCTCTACTGCTGAGCTATAACCCAGCCCCTCACCATCTATTTTTATAAATAAAGTTTCACTGAAACACAGCCACATCCATTCATTTATGTATTGTCTGCTTTAATTCTGTCATTTTGTGCTACAATGGCAAAGTTGAATAATTGTGGCAATGACCATATAGACCATGAAGTTTCAAATATGTATTGTCTGCCCTTCTACACAAATGTTCGCTGATCTCTGTGCTAAACAGACAAACGATGAAGTTATATCAAGCTAAAAGTAGAAGCAATTTAGTGATGTACTTTATCCCCAATCTTATTCACTCTGTCTTCTACTTAACAGAAAAGGGGATCTTCTTTAAATCCAAATCTGATAAGGTAATTTCCTGATTAAAATCCTTCAATGTCTTTTTTTAATATTTGTTTTTTAGTTGTAGTTGGACAAAATATCTTTATTTTATTTATATGTGGTGCTGAGGATGGAACCCAGGGCCTTGCATGTGCTAGGTGAGTGCTCTACTGCTGAGCCACAACCCCAGCCTCTTCAATGTCTCTTTATTGTGTTTTGGAAGAAGTCCCAATTTCCAACTGTGGTCTGTGTACAAGGACACTTATGACCTGTCTTCTGCTGATCTTCCATCCCTCTGTATGCTCTTCCTCCTGTTCACCATAAATTCCATGAGGACAGAACTGAGTCAATCTGGTTCATTGCAACATCATTGCTCTATTTCTTGATTAGATGAATACACAGGTGTAGGAGTTTTTCTAAACTGCATAATGACTTCTCTAGATAAAGGTCTATTGCTGTGCAAAGTCTGACAGTAAAATTCATTAGTTTTTTCATTTATTTGATAAAGATTCATTGAACAAATGCTCAGTGTTAGGCTTTAGGGTGATGGGACAGGAATGGAAGACGTTATTTCTGATGTCAACAAACTCACAGCCTGATAGGAGACACCATCAGTAGACAACTGGTTATAATGGAGCCTTATAAGAGCTCTACTAAAGGGAAGTACAGAAGGAATCTTCTTTGATTCCTGAAGAGGAAATGGGTGAGGATGGATTCAGAAGAAGGTACTGCTGAGCTGGATTCTGGAGTCGTGTCTTAACTTGCGTTTGACATATTAATGCCTGATGCAGTGCCAGGAGGACTGGAAGCTCTACAAATTGACATAGGAATGGGATTTAACCAGAAAATTGAGAGGATAGGGTTGTATATTTAGAACTATGTTTTAAGAAGAAGGAACAGCATGAGAAAAGGAATAGCGGTGAGACAGAATATGGTCCATTTGAGGGAATGCAATGAGATCAGTTTGGCATGAGCAGAAGGAGGTATATGGTAGAGCTGGGGGAGGTGACAGGGAGGCAGAGACCCATCACAAAATGAATTATATGCTGTGTGTTAACAGGGAGCCACTGAAGAACAATGATATGAATGTAACTAAAATGATTAGAATAGCAACTGAGAAAACAGCTCTGTTTCTGCTGTCAGATGTAGGTAAGAGTCATGCCAGAAGATTTGATGCATCCTTAGATCAAACTTCTTTTGAAAAGCATAGGCTTCTGTAACTCTGAGTTTGCAATTACTCTTTTTTTTTTAATTCCTGAGAGAAATTTACTTTGGTGCATGACAATCATATGCTGTTGACGAAACTGCTTTTAGAATACCTCAGCTACTGCTGGCTGCACTCTTCTTTGCAGGTCTGGGAAGAATGAAGGGCCCTGGAAGTTGCTTAGCAAAATCCTCCCTCTGCATGATTTCCCTCAGGTAGAGAATTGGGGCACATGGTGTAAACTTTGTAGGCCTTGGACATGTGTCTTCGCCTCCTACTTTGGAGCCAGGGACAGCCTGGAAATAAATATCTTTTTATGTTGAGTCAAGTTCAAAACAACATGCCAAGCACCCAATTTACGCCTGTGGGGAAAAGAAGAAACTTCAATGAGAGCTAATTGAATAGCTTTGCCCTGGTAGCAGGCACTTGTGTTTCTGCTAGTGGAAAGAAGGCCCCTGGAGAACCAAGGACCAAGTGACCTAAATTTCCCTGGGAACCCTTGCATTCTGGAGAAGCCCAGGATTTCAGAGGAAATATTTCTGTTTCTGAATACGTGGAGCGTGTGCAGGATGAGCAATCTGTTACTTCTCTGGCAGCTGCAGCTGTTCCCTCTGAGGCCTCTTTGAGCTGTCTGCAGAGAGCAGTTGCTGGGTGTGGGCTACTAGGAGGGATCCCAAAGAAGAGTATAGGATCCTACTCTGAAAAAATAAATAAATAAAATCCCACATTTGTCTCTGGAGGTCTGGAAGACTATTTCAGGGTAGGAACTAGTGAGTCCTGGTCTTGCTGAGGGAATGCAGACAAAGGGAAAGAGCACCATGGAATGGCACAGCCAGACAAAGCCTTCCAGGGTAATGGGTTATGGCCAGGACCTTGAAATTAATTTAAGAATTTGTCTTGAAGAAGAGGAAGTTCAGGGTTATTCTGGGCAGCTGGAAACATGAGGGAAGTTGTAGTTAGATCAACAGAGCTATTCAAAAGATCCTTCTGAACTTGTCTTTACCTTGCTTCAAACCTGTTACTGGTCCCTTGACAGCTGGAGAATCAAGGAAAGCTCCTTAGCCTTGACATATAATTGACCTCTACTTATTCCTCCAGCTTCCTCATTCCTCCACTCTGTGCCTTGGTTCTTATGCACTAGCAATATCTTACTCTTCTGCATGAGTCCTCCATGCTATTTCATGCCTATATGATTCTGCCTCTAATGTTTCCTCTGCCCAGAATGCCCTTTCCTGTATCCCAGCCTGGTGAAGTCTAATTCCTCCTTTAAAGCCCTTCTAAGACCTCACTGGCTGCCCAAGGTCATATGGTGATGGAAGTTAGAGAAAGCTGCTTTGCTCCGACTTCAGAGCCTCTGATCTTAACCACCATGCTATGCTATCTGACAGGAAGAACCCATAATACACAACCATTTCATTCTGATCAGAGTCAGTCTCATTGGGTGAGCTGAGCACTTTGGGAAGAGAAATACCCTGGATTCTAGTTTCTCTCCTGCTACAACACTTAGAGCAAGACATGTTTTACACGTGGGCTTTAATTTTCTCACATGTAAAACAACAACCTTGGTCTTATTTATTTACAAGTTATTTGATATACCATCAATATATGTATTTTTTACTTTCTAAGGATACTGGCCAAGTTTAGCTCATGGATATAGATTTGTACCCAAGCACCTAAATAAATGACTTAAATGTCAGGAATTAATTTACTAATAGACTATGGTTTATTATCAAGGTAGGAATTTAAAAATGGAAATTGGGAACAAAATAGGACATGTCTTTGTAAAAAGTTGGAGGAAATGAGGCTAAAAAGAACCAGAAATGCTGGCCATGTGACCTGAGGCAAGAGTATCCTTTATAATTCTATTTTCTTCTTTTGAAATGGGGATACTAATACATTTTACTCTAGAGGATCACTGTGAAGAATAGATGACGTCATGTGTATAAAATCCTAGCATAGCTCTTGACTTGTGATAAATAACCAATAAACATGAACTGTGGATTGTGGGATGGTGCCATAGGACCTAGAAGGAATATGGGCAGCTAGATGACTAGAGAAACTTCAGATATCTTATCTACTAAATATTTTAGCCACTGAATATCATCTCTGCCTGATGTGACCCAGAACTCAGAGTCAGATTTCAGGAGGTGCTGGTGATACCTCATGGTACCTTGGACATGAGCTGGGATTGGTATAGCAGGAAAATACTGAATACTGAACACAGTCGAAACAGTCACAGCAGCAGCAATGACAATGACAACCATTACCAGGTCTTTCTGACTCCAAAGCCTGTGCTTTTCAGCATTTTTGTGTCTCTGAGATGCCTGACAATCATCCTCAAGGGTCTCAGGCCAGATTGTTACTCCATGGCCTGAGACCCTTTGATGGGCGCAACAGTACTAGGGTTATCCCTGCCTGTGAAAGGGTAAAGCCTGTGTGATGTCATTCAGTGGCAAGGAATAGCCCTCATGAGTCACCTGCCAGGGCACCTGAAGGTTCCAGTATTTATCACCCTTGGAGACAGAGGCATTGACATCTTCTATTAAAATGCAAATGTAATCTGGAAGGCATTGTACATCGATCCTTTACCATCATTTCTGAAATTATAAATCAGATTTGCAAGTCTCTTGTTTGGGCAGGAAGCCAGGGAAGGTTCAGAGCATAGACTATTCTGTCATCTCTAAACATAGTTCAATACTAAATTGTCGTAATATCTCTTCTATGTCCAAATCTGGACAATTTCATTTTCTTTTCACTGGTTTTATAGTTGAGTGAAAGTAATTCAGGTCCTACTCCATATAGTATTGTGCATTTTATAATACCAGAAAACATATTTTTTTTTTCTAAATGAAAGATACTTAGAGAAGGCTTGCTGGCATGGGTTAGTTCAAGCTCAGTCTCTCATGTTCCCTTAAAATGTCCTGATATTCATTACTCTCTTTTTGTGTATATGTATGTCTATCTCCTGTCTTATTTATTGCTTTATTGACAGCATCTACCTTATATTCTCAAGGAAATAAATTAATAAACAGAGCACCTGTATTGTGAAAGACTCTGAGGAAAATAAGAAAGTCTGTAAATAAAGGCTCTCATTCTCAAAAACCTTGGAACTGAGGTTATAAAGTTATAAAGCAAGAGGGTGACAAGGGCCAGAAAATGGCTGTGGAGATAAAAGAGAGATGAATAAAAGCAAGGACGGGGTAAACAGGGGAAAGAGGCAAAAATTACTGTGAGGTTTTGAGCTTGGATGACTGGGAGAGCCATGGTGTCATCAACAGAAGGGCAAAGTTGAGGTGGAGGGAAGGTGTGGGGCATAAGGACAGGAAGAGGAGATGCTGTTTGGTTGGAACTAAATATGCTGGGCTTTGATTACACAGACCTAAATATAGGTTAAGATGTTCAGCTGCCCTGTCACCTCTGCAGAAGATGAGTTAATTGCCGAGTTCCAGCTCAAAGGTAGGCTATTTCATCCTCCTCCTGATTTTTATTCAATGGGCTTTGTGCAAGGCAATGGAAAGGGTATAAAGTTCCAAAAGTCATAATCTTTGCTCTCCAAGAGTTCCAGCTGGGTGAGTGAGGGACTGTGCACTCAACTGTGCCGGGTGCTGAACAGCAGTGGGAGCAAGGATATGGGAGACAGAAGATGGAGCTGCTTGGGTAGGACAAGCAACCACATGCAAGTAGCTACTGGTAGAGGGCACCTGGAGAATCCCAAGGTCAGCCTGCCCCTTATGACCTCTGTGAGGAAGCTACTAGAAACAAAAAGACATCATTGCCCTGTATAAGGCTTATTTGAATGAATACAACTAGTGCAAGAGGTATAGTTTTTACTAATAATCTTGTTAATGTGTGTCTAAAATGCGGTGACATTGCTAATTGATTTATTTTTTATCTTCTCCCGAGAACAAGGAGCCTAAATGGAGAGCATCCAATGCTCTGGGCCCTAGGAACAGCCCACACTGAGGTGGAGGGAAAGCATGGGGGAAATGCCCTCCTGTTCCCATTTGCCTTTCCATCCGATTTTGTCATGGGTTGCCCATATCCTTGAGGCTGACAACACTGGGTTGAGTCCCATCCACTTCCTGACTGCCTGTTACCACTATTAGGCCTCATTCTGATTAGCAGTTGTGATGGTGGCCTGGGAGTCTAAACTTTGATAAGACATCACAAATGCCATGGGACACGTGGCTGTTTATGTGGTTATTATCTAGGGCTGTCCACAGGTGATGTGGTGTTAGAGCCCCTGTATGTGAGGTTGAAAACATCTATAACAATGACAAGTCCTAGTAAGGTTAGTACTCTGGGCTTATTGAAAAAATTTAACTTTCTAATGGTGATTCATATGGTCATAATCATAGGGTCAGGGAAAGCGAGAATTTAGATAATTTACTAGAAAAAGAAACTATTGACCACAAAACATTAGATATTATGGAAACTTGAGAGAAATTACAGATTTAGAACTTTCACTTTTGTAGTACTACTACTTGCTCTTTGCTTTAAAGCCTACACCTGCATGTGATAGTAAAGATGTCAGAGTCAGGGCTTTATTCCCTCATTAAAATAGTGCCATCTAGTGGTGAGTATTTCAAATTGTAGCTAAGTGCCCAGTGAGCTGTCACAAACCCCCAGGGGGCTCAGCTTAAATACTAAGCAGTATTTATAATTTGGTTATTTATTTATTCATCTCTTCTTTCAGTTAGTTCACTTATCACTCACTTCATGCTGGGCATCTTGATGGATGGAGATGACGGAGGCACAAGCTCTGACCTCTGGGGAGTTTGTAGTCTAGTAGGAGGGACTTTTAGCAGACTGGTGAATGCAATCCAGAATTAACGACTGTGACATAAGGACACTGGGGGACAAGGAGACCCAGATATCACAGGGTGTTTATGATTATTAAAAGGGGATTTATTAGATTGGCTTACACAACCAGAAGCTGTATAGTCCCACAATGGCTTTCTGCAGCCTGGAGAACTAGAGGAACCAGCAATTGTGCAGTCCAAGATGCTGAAGCCTCAGAACAAGAGGCATCAACAATGCCACCACAGTATGGGACCAAAGAATTCTGGAAATTCCCTGGAGAATCACTGGCAGTGTCTGCTTTGGAAGAGTGAAGGAGCTGGAGTCTGATGTCCTTAGGCGATTGCAGCAGCAATCAAGAACCCATTCAAGAAGAATTGAGCTTGCATCTGCTGCTGCTTCATTTTTCTTCCAAATTTTATGCCATCCAAGCCTCCAACCTATTGGATAGTGCTGCCCACACTTAGGGAGGGTCTCCACTTCAGTTCGATTTCCCACATGACAATCATTCCTAGATACACCTTTATTGATACTCTCAGAAGCCTCTTCATTTTAGGCATCTCTTAATCCAATCAAGTTGACAATTCAAATTACCATTACCCAGGGGTTTTGAAACAGTTGCTGGAAAACCCCACTATGTGTATAAGGACACAATCCATGGGAAGTATGGAGGAAGGAAGAGGCCAGCTGTGGAGGATCATCAACCTATGTGAGGCTGGATTCCTGACCCTGCCAAACCTCTTTTGGGTTCTCCTTGGATCTCTGGCCACATCTCTAAATCAAGAAACTGAATGAACTTGAGGTTTGCTGCCAGGTAGAACTCTCTCTTTCCTGGGCTTGACTTTTGGTCAACCTAGGATACAACTTGCAGGACACAATAGTATGTTAAAAACATTGGGATGGTTTCAGAAACTGATTAATAGATTTTTACGTGCCTTATCTACTCTTTGCTCATTTATATTTTCCTTTCTGCCTTGAGAGTTTTCTTATGAGTATGATTTAGTATTTTATACCATCTAAACAGAAGTGAAAAACTTTTTAATACCTTTTCTGTACTTGTTTTAAGTTTCACTGTGTGAAAATTTTTCCTTTGTATGGTTTTGGGTAGAATTAAACAAATTTTTCACTTTATTTACTTTTTAACACTATATTCCTTGAATAAGTCTTTCTACTTTCCTTCTAATTGGTTCTTGTTAGTTTCCTAGGTTTCTCCTTCTCCTGTCCCTATGTTTCTCTGTGATAGTGCCTCTCCATCCCTCTCCTCTTGGTGAAGCTCTTTACTGTCACCGATCTCACCTTGCTTTGCTTGTCTTTTTTATTTTACATTCACCTATCAAAACCCCTTTCGATCTGTTTGTTACTCCTATCATCTCCTGGTTCTTCCTATTTAATACTTCTCTGATACTTCTCCATATGTCTCTCATTGTGCTTCTTTAACTATCTTGTAGGTTCTACTCCTCAGAAGTTTGTAGGTACTGCTACTGATGGGGGGAATCTAGGTTTAGTCTGTGCCAGTGACCACCATTCTGATGGTGTGAGGAAGAAGAGATCTTCAGAAAGAAACAATGGACTCATTCCTTCCTTCATGGGTCAGACATGTATTATGTGCTTGCTAAGTACTAAGCACTGTACAAACAGCCAGATGGGGACAGAGACAAAGAAGAATGAGATGGTCCCTGCTCTCAAGGAGCTCCTACTCTATCCAGAAACAAAGAGTTCAACAAGTTATTGGTACAGTTATGATTTGGGCTATGTAGAAATAAATGGAAAATGTTCTGAGCATGCAGAGGCCTGGGACAATGAACTCTGTCTGGAAGAGGTGGGAAAAACTTCACAGCATATGAGGCATTTGTGCAAAATGGCTTGTCATTAGTTGGAAATGGTTTGGGCACAGAGGGGCATTCCAGGCAGAGATGGTTTACAAAAGAATGGAGCCCTGATGAATGTGGTGGGAAATGTATATGGAAGATGCAGAGTTTAATTGGGCAGAAGAGGAAATGAAGAAAGGGAAAGAGTTTTGTGTAGTTATCTATTCTGTGTCATAGGGTTAGGGGTTCATTCCACAAACGTTTGGGAATGGATGGTACATAAGTATCTGGGTTGTGTGCACATTAAGGAGATAGATAGAGTGAATGGATTTGATGGATACTTCAGAGATCAGATGGGCAGAACTGGTGACTGATTCCATGTGGGAGGTGAAAGAGAGGGGCCATTTAGAATAGGTTTGCTTTCACTGGTATATTTTCTCTCTAGAATTTCCTAAGAGTTATTATCCTTTTCAAGTGGGATTTTTTCCCCAAAGACTCTAAAATTGGAAGTTTTTATTTAGCTTTTGGAAATATGATTCTAAATTTTAGCCATGAAATTCTGTTATTCTATCTTTGCTGGGTTTGGGTAACATTCTGTCCAGCCCTGATGTTTCTGAGGTAAATCGATGGTTCCACTGTCCAGCATCTGAAAGGGGCAGATGATGGGGTTCAGTGTGCCTTGTGGTGCTGGTATCATGGAGGTGGAAGCACAGAGAGCTTCACCTACTCAACTTATAGACAAGGTACACTTTAGGTGTTTGTGGAAAGTGGGGAGTAATAATTCTGAATGGTGCCTAATATAGAGTATATTATCTTTATGTTAAATTATTGATATGGGAGGGACTTGAAGGGGATATTGGAGGTCAATAGATACTAATTTCTTGTTGTAATTTACCTGGGAAAATATTGAAATTGTTTTATATTTCTCAAATTCAAAGAATGGGTAGGGGAAGGAGAGGTTACCCTTTGATAAGTTTTGTGGAGATTTATGACCAGGTTAGAATTCTTCTTTTTTCAGGAGGATTCTCTAAGGGACAATTAAATTATACTGAGTTGTGTAGGACTTAACATCACTGCCTGAGACATGAGAAACATCAAATATGGGATCCAGCAGCACTTCTTCTTCTCCCCTGCAACCATCCCCAATTGTCAGATTTAATTGAAGATTTTTCTATTTTTTTGATTTGTTCCTTTTAGTTATGCATGACAGTAGAATGTGTTTTGACATATCATACATACATGGAATGTAACTTCCCCCACTTAAAGATTTTTAGATTCCAAGTTTCTTTTTTCCTTTTATGGGGTTGTCACATAAAACTCATTAACTCTTTGGATTTATCATCATTGGATCGCATTAATTACCTCAATGCTGTGTCCTTCCTGAATCCATGAACTTTTGCTATATTATTTTGTAATTTCTTTCATTGGAATTACTTTTTCTGCCCTTGATTTTAAGTTTGGCCACCTAATTTTCTTTGGCCAATGGAATTTGTAATAGAGTCTTGACTCAAATTTTGATATTAGACTGTTGATAGGATTTAGTCTTCCCTTTCCCACCATCATGTATCAGATACTCAAGGAAACACATGGGCATCTCCTGAGCTCTTGGCATCATAGGGAAGTATGAACACCCTAACTCACATGATAATCCCTTCTCCATCCCCACCTGGCCCTTTCCACTTTCTTCTGTTTTGCCATTCCAGATTGTCTTGTGTCTACCCTGCTCCCCTCAGAAGTCCCTTTGTATAGGTGAGGTGTTCTCAGTCTTGACATCCAACCTTTAAAAGGTTGAGGGAGGTCCTACCATCTTCTCAGGATGGTTAAAACACAAAGGTTAATGTGTGTGGTACTTTCAGATGATTGGAAGAAATGCTTACATAGTCTCCTTTAACAGTTGCTCCTCTATCATGGCCATGAGACCATACTTGGGCTCTGCTAATAAAGGGTGAAATACATGTAGAAACCAATTACCCAGTCACCTCAGTCCACAGATCACTAACCCCAGATAAGTGAACAAGTTCAGCTAAGATCAGCAGAGACCCCTAGCCAATCCATGGCTAACTGCAGAAGCATCAAGGAGGTTAGATGAGATGATCTAAGGCTAGCTAAGATCAGCTGAACCCCCAAACTTGTGAGCTAAATTATTATTGTTGTATACCAATGAGGTTTTGTGGTTGTTATATAGCACTGTTGAAGTAATATATAACTGATAAATCAAATGTGGAAGCTTTTAGACTGACCCTGGAGTAAATAATACCAAGTCTCCAAATTTTAGCAACTTTTATTGAAACTAGCAATAAAACTAAGCAAAGGATTATAGTGCAGCTCATGTTTAGCCCTTTCCCCCCTATTTTAAGAGTTTCTTTTGTTTAATTTTTTGTGTGCTAGGACTCTTAATAAGCAATTTAGAAAAAGCCTTAAGTAAGATTAGCAATTTGCACCTTTTTAAAAATTAACAGCGCTCTGTTGTTTTGATATTGAGCTCCATTATCAATTTGCATCTTTAAAGAGGTGTAACCTTTCTCAGATATTTTGCTCTGTGTTCTTATATTTAACTAGCAAGACTTGATTTTTACATTGCTTATGTTGCATTTACTTCTGCATGACTGAAGCAAGAGGAGAAGAAGAAAAAAATCCAAGACTCAAGAATTTGCAGTGTGATGAAGATTTCTGTAACTGAGGCTATTCAGAGTGGGCCATGATCCTACCAAGAAGTATCCTTGTATGTTAAGAAGGTGGAAGGGTTCTAGAATTTCAGGAAACACATCGACAAAAATTTCTGCATGCAAGCAGAAATTTTGAGTGCTTACAGACCATACCTTCTTATTTATTAAAGTAACTCCAGGGAAAACAGTACAACCCTCAGCATCCTGTGGAGTCCTGGGCTCTCTCAGTCATATGCCTGGAGCCATCTTGATTGATAGTCTTCCATCTCCATACTGCTTTGTCCTGTCTGCCAGAGTCCCCCTTTCCCCACCTAGACCCTCCAACAAGTGATGTGCTCCCAGGTGCCTCACAGGCAGAAGGCTCTTGTGTCTCATAGTCACCCTTTGTTTTTCACTCACATCCCCTCTAGAAGGAAGATTCAAGTTGGTGGCAGTGAAGTCCCTTTTCCTTAGATAAAAGTATACTAAATATCCCGTTTTGATTAGGAAAAAAAAGTGTTAACCGTGTTGCACAGTAGAAAGAAATTTATTTTAAAAATGCAATTTTTTTTCAGTTATGCCAAATTATTACATCTCCTGGTGACTGTGTAACACACTGTATGTTGTCAAACCATAAGCATAATTGATATATTTTGTCTTTTTAACAATGGATGGGTAATAGCTGGAGCCTAACCTGTATATCTTGTTCAATCTCCCAAGCTAGGAAAAAACCAGAACATCAGTGCTAGGGGTATAACTCAGTGGTAGAGCACTTGTCTAACATGTACAAGATCCTGGGTTCAATACCCAGCACTGCACAACACCAGGACATCAAAAACTGGCATGATATTCTACTGGGGAAAATTTCTGTTGTGATCCTAGGAGACTGCAATAATTCTTGGACATTTTTTTAGGGTTCTATGTGAAATCTAAAAGTTTGTTTTTATCTTTAATTAAGGCCAATTTTACCTGGAGTTAATTGTTCTTTTTAACATAGTAAGCAGAAGAAACAATGTCACTCATGGCAGAGGAGAAAAGTGTGAAGTATTCAGGCAGGTTTCGTTTGTCTCCATTATATCATCTAAATCATTTGTTAGTTTTGCTTTTGATCTCAGTCCAAGCAGCTTACCATGGAATACATGGGTATGCTGTCCCCCATGGCAATATTCTGTAGCTATTTTTGTGGTGTTTTCTTTGGTGAACCTCATCCTGGAAATCACTGAAGAATGTCCTCTAATTTTCTAATGTATCATCATATTACAGTTAAATGGTCCTCAGTCTTTTAGCTTTTATGTTTCTATGACCTGAATTACAGACTGAAGAAATAAGACCACGTAACATGACATTTGAAGATATTTTTATCTATATTGTTGAAAAGGATATGATTAACTTAACAAAAGTTAATTTTGTCATGAGATCAATGACAATAGAATAACTCAATTATTCTTCTGAAGATAATTTAGAGAGACCTCTCTGATATAAATTAAATAACTCTAAGAGGAGTGAACATTTAAGATGACAAAGAAATGTAAGACATTACAGGAAGTAAAATCTATTTGAAAATTTTGGAAGAAAAGATTGATGAACCTCCCAGGAGTCAGTGGAGGCAGGGTCATGGTGTGTTGGATTTCCAGATAGTTGCTTTTGGCTGGCCTCTGGCTCAGCGAGTCACATGGCATTAGAGAGGAGATGAAGTGCCTCTCTGAGCTACCTGCTGCACCTGAACCTGAATGTCAAGCAACCCACTGCTCTGATTTAAAAAATTTTAATTTGATGTTTTCTATATTGCAAAGTAATTTGTTCTAGTTATTACGAGGGAGACAATATAAAGTTGCATAGGAGAACACTAGTCATCACTGCTCCTTCCATTTCCCGTGTCATATTATTTTTTATTAGTAGTATTAGTATTAGTATTAGTTTGGGGAATTGAATTTAAGGGTACTTTACCACTGAGCTACAGCCCAGTCCTTTTTTTTTTTTTTTTTAATTATGAGACAATGTCTCACTAGTTTGGTGAGGCTGGAGCCTAACCTGTATAACTTGTTCAATCTTGAACTTGTGATCCTCCTGCTTCAGCCTCCTGAGTCATTGGAGCTACAAGAGTGTGCCACCACACCCAGCAAATGCCATGCTCTTGAAGAACTCAGTTGACTGGTGTGGGCCTTTTCACACTTTGCACCCTTCTTGTGCATCCATTTACTAAAGTTATTATCATATTTTAAAACTTTTATATTGAAATAGGACCACTATGTACATTAATCTTTATTTTATTTTTATCTTGCAAGCATATCCTGGAAAATTTGAGAGTAGACATACATCTAGCATTATCCTTTTTTTGTTTCTTTCTTTATGTGCACACACATATACGCATACAGAAATTTATGTAAATGAGAATATTAATGGAAACTCTTTCTTTTTTTTTTTATCCTCTCTCCTCTCCTTTATCCATTCCTTCTTTTCCTTTCTCAATCCTATAGCTTACATGTACAATCTGGTAAAAATACTTTAGTATTTTTCTCTGTTTTCATAAAAGTCTTACACATAGGAGTGTGCTCATGTGCATGGGTATGCACAGATCCATTTTACCCTGTATCATAAGCTTACGATGTGCTGAATTCAGGTTGAGGTTAGGAAAGAGGACCTTTCTTAACCTCTTTTCTCTGCTCCTCTTTCTTTCATCCTATGTAAGTGCTTCTCTCTCATCCCCCTGCTCCTCTTTTTCTACATAATCCATTTAGGTGATCTCATGTATTTAGTGATTTTAAATATCATCCTCTTGCTCTTGGCTTCCAAATCTTTATTCCCAATTTAGACCTCTTTTTATTTCTATATGGAACTTGCTGCTGGATATTTCCATTTAATTTTTTTCATAGATACTTGAAATTGAGTGTTTCCCAACCTCTCCCTTCTCTCCTCCCCTTTGTGTCCCATATCATTTATTGTGATTGTTGCTACCACCATTCATTTAGATGTCAAGATAGAAATCTGCCACTTGAAATCAATCCTCAACCTCTACCAACTTATCACTTAAAGAGTTCTTAGGTGTGGTGGTGCACTCCTGTAGTTCCAAGGACTCCAGAAGGCTGAGGCAGGAGGACTGCAAGTCCAAGGCCAGTTTCCTCAATCTAGTGAAATCTTGTCTCAAAATAAAAAATAAGAAGAACTGGGAATGTAATTCAATGGTAGGACACCCATGTGTTCCATCCCCAAATATGAGAGAAAAATAAAAACAACAGTTCTTGAATTTATTCTCTCTTCTCCATTTCTCCCAGTAGTATCTAGTTGAAATATTTATTAAACCTTATATGAATTATTGTAACAATCTTTTCTTTAAAATCCCATACCATAGCAGGTCACCGGAAAAAAGTAGCTCCCAATCTATTAAAGAAAACATTTCATTGTTTTGGTAGGGTTGGAAGCATGATAGAGCTGTCTGTATTAAGGTTCTATTTGTTCTTTTTGGAGTGGAAATTACATAATATTTATCAAAACATAAAACAAAAACAAAGAAAAACCATAAGCAGAAAGAGAAGTTGGACACAAGTACTAATGTTAGGAAAGGAAACCTCATTCTAGCAAGCCCTGATGCTCCAGCAACATGGGGTACTAGCACCCCTTCCACACTTGCCCCATCCAGGTGGGGCCTGCCATTTAGGCTCTTGTTTTAGTGATTCCTATGTTATCGCATTCATGGCCATTCTCCTGCAGCCAGAGTGAGTTATACCAAACCCAGATTTGATCTTTGTATCACTTTTAGGTGTATCACTTGTACTTGGATAAAAGTGACTCGCTATAAGAGCTGGGGTCAGTCCAGATTTAACAGGCAGAAGAACAGCTGATGACACAAGGACCTTAAGTAATGGAAAAGCTTCCAGAAAAGGAACACTGGGTTCATCTTGTGGGCATTGGAGAACAAGCTGGCAAGACTTTCCTTGGCTCATTTGAGGCATCATACCCAGGAGATTCCTAAGACTGGATTCTTTTTAGACTGTATTGCTGATCAGAATACAAAGTGGCTCCTTTGGCCCCCTATAAAAGCTAGAATGTCACATGTAGCTCCTTGAGGCTCTCCATATAGTTGTCTACTTGCGAAACAAAAGCCTAGGAAGTAGGAACCAAAACACTGTAATTAGAGAGAGTGGAACAAAGCATTTGAAAGAAGGTGTCAAAGGCAGTGTTGGGGTAAAACTGGCATTGGGAAGGAAGAGGAACTTAAAATTCTTGTAATTGGTGTTGTTTCAGTGAAAATCCTATCTTGTTTTCTCAATGTTGAACTTTTTAAGCCTTTGGAAAGTGTTTTGTGAATAGGGAGATAAACTGAGGGCTGGTTCCCATTTATCTGGATGCCCAGCCTCCTTGAAGACTATCTGGTAGTTTGGGCAGCTGTTAGGTTATGTGTCTTTTGCATTATCAGGATTTTCAAACATGGTGATGTGGCCATCAAAGGATGTGGTGAGGTCAGTGCCCGCGAGTACTGCAGGGTTAACAGGTTCTGAAGGCTTCTCAGGGCTGTCAGTCATCTGCTTCTGGATTATCTTCATCCTTCTCAAGTATACATGGTCCCTCCTTAGGTTCAACTTAGGATGACTTTTCAATTTTATGATGGTGAGGGCTGGGGATGTGGCTCAAGCGGTAGCGCGCTCGCCTGGCATGCGTGCGGCCCAGGCTCGATCCTCAGCACCACATACAAAGATGTTGTGTCCGCCGAAAACTAAGAAAAATAAATATTAAAAAAAAATTCTCTCTCTCTCTCTCTCTCTAAAAAAAAAAAATTATGATGGTGGGAAAGTACCCATTTAGTAGAAAACTTACTTCAAATTTTCTCCACACCCCACTATGGTGGGGATTGAACCATATTTCAAAATCTTAATTTGAATCTTCTGTACTAGTGATATGTGGCAGGGTACTCTTGGGTGATTCTGGGAATCTGCAGCACCTAATTAGGGTTACAGTCACAAGGAGGAGAGCTGATGCTCTATGGCATAGTGTATTACTAAGTGGTGATGTTTGGAGGTCAGTGTATCAAATGCATTTTTTACTACAGTATTTCCCACTTGTCATAGATTTATCAGGATGTAAGTCAAGGAGCGTCTGTAGTTAGGAATAGACTACTTCATTTGGGCACCAACCACCACAAGTGCCATGATATTGTCAAAAGCTGGAAAAACAACCTTCTATTGGCCTAAGTGCAGAGCTATTTTGTCTGGTTTAGGCTCATCCATGTAGATCCACATGTAGATCATATAAGTAGACAGAAGCAAGTCTTTTAATATGAACACTGTTATATAAAGCCAGGATTGTTAGGTTCCAAGAAGCTTGCTTGATAAGTGAAACTGGATCTAACATGCAATGAAAAGTGGTTGGGCTTCAGTGTTCCTAGGGAGGAACTGGCACCAGAGAAAGTGGGAGCTAATAGTAGTATTTGGTTTTCTGTGTTTCCTGGGCTCAGAAGCAGGAATAGCTATAAATACAAGAAGATAGAAGGTCTAAAAATATCTGAACTCATAATCATTCACTTTGTATAACTGACTAAAAAAAAAAAATAACTAGCAGATATTATAGTGATGTTCTCGTGTGCCGGGGACAAGTCTGAAGATTTATGCTGCCCCAATTGGAAAATTCTTACTTTCTTTTTGTCTCCTTTGTAGGAAGTATCAGAGGTAAAATGAGATGATCAGCGCTGGGAGATCACCCCAATTTAGGAAAGCAGAGAGGTTAGGTGATATCTCTTGGGTGGTGGGAAGTGTTGCTGCTTTCTGAAGTTTCACATTGAAGACTCAGACTAAGTGTATTATTTTGCGTTGATCTGCCAGCTGCTTCAAAGCTTTTTTTTTTAAGGAGAAATAAGGAAAATACACCTATATCAAAGTTGTATGGAAGAAACAACTTTACCCAACATTTTATTGGAAATTCTTCCCAATCCCACCACATCTGGGGGATTTTCTCCCCTTCTTCATAAGTCCTTGGTGTGTTTATTGTTTTGGCTAGTGCTCTGCCAGATAGCACCTGAGAGATGATACATAGACAGCTTTGGAGATGAATTTCCAATGTTGAGTCTTTCAGCAAATTTGAAACTTAGCCAAGTGTCTTCTCCCATTCCTACTTTTTATTCCTTATAATTTCCTGAGAAACTTTCCTGCCAGCAGACTTCTCAGACAGTGACAAACTGAATCCTCATTAAAACAAAGAAAGGTTAAGGGGAAAAAATAACCTATTTAAAATGAGGTAACTCACCAGTCTTTCAGCTATAAATTGACAATAGGATTTATATAAATCCATAATTGTATCTCTTTTACCTGCAGTTAGGCTAGTTAATGATGAAAAAAGTATACAGCTGATCGTGTGCCTTTAATGAGGATTCTTTTTACAGAGTTAAAAAAATCCACCAAATTAAATTCTGCCAATTTACTCCATTGCAAATTGAGCACCACCCTGTGAGCCAAAGGAAGGAGGGGGAAAAAAAGAAAGAAAGAAAAAAAAAAAGAAAAAATCATCAAGTAGCTTAAATCAGTTACAGCTAAATGTGTAAGTCAGCATGTGCTTTAGCCTTTAGTCATGAAGAATATATTAGATTTTAAAAATAAATGGCTTTCTGCTGAGTCTTCATTGCAATGGCTTTCTGACTTTTAATTAAATTTTCAGTACTTGTGGGTGCTTCCTCCTGTACTCTGGCCACAGAGCTCGCATTGCCTCCATCATTAAGTGGAGTGGAAAACCAAATTGGAGATTATTAAGCTTGTTCATTTCTTTGTTATCAGTAGCTGGTGACGCTCCCCTTTTTACTTGTTAAATAAGGATGGAGCTTTCTACCAGGATATTTTCCAAGAATGAGATAAGCTCTCGTAAACAGAGCATGATTAGCCCTAATGCGGGAGCTTGTTAAATGTTCCTCATTATACATTTCTGGTCTGTTTCATCAGTGTTAAATGAACTTAATGTAAATTAATAAAAACAGGTTTGCATTATATGTAACAGGATTGAGAGTAAAGAAGAAAACTGTAAGCAACACTAAACTCAGCAACTAATGTTGAAGTTTGCACTATTTCTCTGCTGCCCTTTCTGTTCTATGGAATTGAATAAAGTGTTCTGAAAGCTCCATATTTAATCTTCTGGAATATGGCATTATGGTTCAGGCCTTACATTACAGACTTTAATTGCTAATTTGGTGCTGTTCTACAAATTTTGTCTTTGCTCCTTTTGAACTTCCTAGGAATAAAGAGATTTATGAAAATCATATATTATTGTAGGGGACAATCTTCAACAAAGGAATTGGAATTTTTATACCGACAGGGTCAAGAACAAAATAATTTTGGCTATAGAACCTAATGGTTGGTTTTAAATTCATATTTGTTTTGATTTATAAAAATAAGTTCACTGCAGATGCTTCAAGGCAAATGTGTTATGTAAAATTCACATTGTTTTAAAACAGTGACATTCTTAAAATACAGGGCTTTTTCTCCTAATTAAGGAGAAGCCAGACTGAAAAGACACTTAAACATGCACAGAAGGTCAAAAAGCTAAGGGCCACTAATCTAAATGATAAAATGATTTATCTCTGAGATGTAGAATTAGATGCCCACAAGCAAGTAGGAATAATTGGGGATCCCAGTATTTAAAATTTTAAGACCTTCACTAACTAAAGTAGAATGTGCCTAAATTGCAAGCTCCTTTCAAATATATCATCAGAAATGTGAGGCTAGTGATTTGGAACTTGTGTTTATTGATGCAGTCAGTGGCACCTCAGTATGGGGTGGTTGTGATTATTTGGTTACCTTTATAAACATATTAATGCTTGTTTTAGTCAGCTTTTTTGCTGCTGTGACCAAAAGACTTTAAACAAGAACAACTAGAGGAGGAAAAGTTTACTTGGGGGGCTCATGGTTTCAGAGGTCTTAGTCCATTCCACAGGGTCCTAGGTGAGGGAGAACATCATGGTGGAAGGCTGTAGCAGAGGAAAGCAGCTGGGAACATGGCTCCAGGAAGCAGAGAGAGAAAAAGAGAGAGAGCTTCACTCTTAAATATGTATCCCAAAGGCATGCCCCCAATGACCCACCTCCTCCAGCCACACCCTAGTTGCCTACAGTCACAGCTCAGTTAATCCCTATCAGGGAATTAATGCAGTAATTAGATTAAGATTCTCATAACCCAATCATTTTATCTCTAAACCTTGTCTCACACATGAACTTTTGGGGGACACCTAATATCTAAACCATAATAATGCTGATGAGGGTTAAGCTAGTGTTTGAAATATAGTGAAGCCAAAATAAAAGTAAATTCTGAAAAAAATGCATCATACATGTGGATGCAGTCTCATTTTTAAGTAGGAGTTCTCTGGGACTTTAATTTTATTGCAAATTCTGTGGCTGCTCAGACTAATAGTTCATATTCAGCATTAGTTTAATAATAATGGTGACACGGGTAGCAAAATCTTGATTTTTAACTGGAATTCTTAGATAATATCATTCTCACTGACCAGAAGTGTGAGAATATAGAATATATTCCATAAATATCAACCATGACAGATACGATCGATTCTTCATAGTGTGGTTTCCTGTTCAACCTGGATTAGCCTCAGAATCCTTCTCAACACAATAATCCAGCAGTTCTTACCAACAGACTGCAGTTGTATAAAATGAAATCTTTCTTGCTATCCCTATTATAATCAGTGAAATTTTGAATTGTTTAGATTTAGTTAGAAAACTTTTCTATTTTTCAGTTTTTATGGATGACATATTTTGGGTTATTTCCTGCCTTACTAGAGTATGGTGAATGCATTTTAATTCTTGTATCGCTATTCATGTAAGTCTTCATTTCCTAAAGATCTTGTTGTGATTCAGTGCCATCATTATAAAAGTGGATTTTGTTTTCAAAATGAATTAGATATAGAGAAAGTACAGCAGATTAGAATGACACTTCCGAACTCAGGATGTATACTGGAATCTCTGTCTCCCTTCCTCTCTCCCTCCCTCTTCTTCTTCCTTTCTTTCTGATAAATCCTTGATTCTTTGGAATTTTGTTAAAAAAAAAAAGATATAATTTAAACATGGCTTAGAGGAAAGACAGAACAAAGCCCTTCCCAAAAGTCCAGGCAATGCTAAATTGTTGTCCACCTGGCTTTGCCGTAGGGCCATCCACTTTGAACTTCAGCCGCATTCTGCTTTGTAGCTCTTTATCTTCCACCTTAGTTTAGTTTGGGGCTTATCCTTTGCCATCCTGGCTGGCTTCCTTGTTACTGTCTCCTCTTGTCCTGGCTCCTCCTACTGGATTAAGATGCCCATAACTCTTTCCTCCCCCTGCTCCCCAAGTAAAGTATGAAAACTAGATTCTGATTAATTGACAGCTTTTATTGACAGAGCTCTGTTTAACAGAGTTTACTAAATATATTACCTGAAAAACCCAGCACGTGAGAACTCATCCCTGTTGATGTGTAATAAGGACCACCAGTAATTCTGTGTAAGTGTAAAGGTCACAGGAGGAATTGGAGCATTTTGGAATAACTTCAGAGAATCCAACCAGTACCTTAGTATTAAGAATAAATAAATAAATAAAAGGACTTAACTCATAGCCTACTTATGGAGTGTTTATTATAACAATAAATAGCTCTAGATTATCACAAAAATACCACAAAATAAATTTAAGTGATATACCAAAGAATGACAAGAACATATCCTTTTAAAATGAGGGGAAAGGAATGAATCATATATGTTCATGAAATAATAGTGAAAATGACAGAGAATATTAATTGAATGCTCACTATGTGCTAAGAAGTATTCTAAGAGCTTTATATGTATTAGCTTATTTCATAAAACACTATGTGGTAACTACTATGATTATTTTATGAGTGAAGACACTGGTTGTAAAGATAGCAAATAACTTTGTCAATGTCAAACAGCCAGTGAATGTCAAAGCTGGGAATTCACAGGGACTCTGACTCTAGAGCCCATGTTTTGTTTGGTTGCTGTTTCCAATTCTGAATCCTGTGTTTTTCTCTTCACCTTCTTGAACTTAATCTAAGAAAGAAGTTATGTAGGTATAATCCATGCCTCCTGTGATGCTCGAAAGGAAAAACAGAGGCTCTGGAGACTAACAGACTGCCAGAACATTACCCAGTGGGCATTTGTTTTTTTATTGGTACAAAGGTGCTGACCTCTAGGAAATCAGAATGAAACAAATCAGAAAGGGATCACCAAATGTCAGACTTTTTGGATAAAACTGGACCTATTGTAGGGTTATTCTTTTTCTTATCAATTTCCCTTATTTCTTTTATGATTAGATATCAGGGGTGTCATGTCTCCCGACTAAACACTCAGGGTCACTCCAGGTGAACTGTGCTGCACAAAATAATCACAGAGACAGAGAAATACCTTTTTCTTTGGGTCCTGTGATGGCTCCTTCAACCTTAGGGCTTCTGTGGGAAGAAAGAGAGAGTGAGCATGTGCTGAACCCTTTTATTGGGGAGAAGCCATTCAAATGAGGCAAGAGGACAGGTTTCAGGGGCTTGAGTCTAGCTTCAGTGATGTCTGCTGTCAGCAGATTGACTGACATCTAGGGAGGCCATGCCCATCTCATGTGGGGATCATGGCAGAACAAGCGAAAAGACAGAGCAAGGCCCGCCCAAACAGAGGGGCAACGTTGGTTCAGTCCACTTTGTGTGCTCAATGCCATAGTTCATACACATACAGCCAGTGGCTGGCTTTTGCCACATCTCCACATTCTCATCACTCAAGGATAAGGGGCACCCGGTTCCTATGAGGCAGCTCCCGACATAGGGGGAAGAAAGGAGATTATTCATTGGTCAGTATTTGATGACTTGAAGTTTTTCCCAGACACCAAAGGAAGTGAGTGAACAAAGCTTAGAGTTTGTATAAACAAAGAAGAGGCTGGTGCAAGACAAGGTGCAGAGCTGGGTTAAAATCCACTACCTATTTGGTTGGGGGTTATGACATAAGTAGAACAAATAAAACTAGGAAGTGCATGGAGTACTCCAAAGAAAGTTGCATGGTGATAATGATGATGGCAAAAAAGTTGTAACCATGAGTTGCTGCCCCTGATTATCTGAAAATTATTGTGGGATACTCTGAAATAACCAGTTGCTTTCAATGTGTTTTGGATTGATTCTCACAAACAACCTTTTTATTAATAGATTACTATTATCTATTCTTAGGAATCTATTAGAATTCAATTACTAATAGATTACTCTTTCCATACTTATTCAACATCTAATATGCATGGAGTCTGGTGTGGAATCATAACATGAATGCAATGATCTTTGTTGACAGATATTAAAATTATGGACAGTTTTTTTTTCCATCCTACTCACATTAGTACTGCTCTTGTGGTAGAGAGTGGCCTAGAAAAGGGCCATAAGCCATCAACTTAATTTCCATTAACATCTTCTCTGCCACCTTCCAGGAGTAGACTGAAAGGGCCCAGATAGGGGCTAATTTGCAAGTAGAATACCATCTCATTCTGCTCATTGGCTACTTACAGAATCAATGGACAGTGTGTTGGATCCTCCGATAGGATACAAAAATTTGAAAAGCATTGATGAGGAAAATGACAATCTGTAATTGTAACGTCTCAAGTACATCTCCAGTTTATTTCAGAAAATAAAAGAAAGGCAAACGAAGGAATATTTCTTATTCATATAATCTTAGAAAAATCTTAACAGGTGGTGAGATTTCTTTCTAGAATGCTGTGTAATCTCATCAATTGAAAGTAAGTCTTGTGATATTTAGCAGAAGTGAGGATTGTCATGGAGGCTACTCTGCTGGAGAGTTCTTAGAAAAACCTGGAGTGGTTTTCATTCATGTTTGCCAATTTCATAGATTTCTTTTTTCCAAGGTAAGATTCAGAAGGCACAAGGAAACTCCATTTGAAAACAATGTTTCCTTCACAAAATCTTCAGAGAAGAGTTTCCTCAGAATCAGTTTGGTTCATGTGTCACTATGATAGGGCAGTAAGTCCCAAACATAACCATTCACCTTCCCTCATCCTGCCCTTCTTTCATTTATTCTTGCAAAACAGTCAATGAATCGACTGGCAAATCAGGAAGCTGCATGGTGCAACAAAATGTTGTCATAATGATGATAGCTACAACTAATTAAATGGTCAATCTGTGGAGGTGCTCCGTGTGTGCCATTTTTTTTTTTTTTAATTTTCATGGCAAACCTACGCAGCAGATACTATTCCTATTAGATGAGAAAGCTGAGGCTCAGAAGAGTTATCTCCTACACCCAACTGGTAAGAGATGGAGTTGGGGTTTAAAATAAAGCTTGTCGGATTGTAAAGCAAGTGCTGTCTGCACCACACCATCCTGCTTCCCTACATTACCTGCATTAAAAAATCCTGTAGCACCTAATTCATGCCTGAAACAAAAGACAGCCCTTGCTGTACTATCAAGTTCAATACTGCAAGGGCCCCTGCCAGCCCCATCGGGCTATTTCTGACCACTGAGACCGAATATCTTGGATCCAAGTTTACAAAGCAGGCTTCCCCAGCCAGGCAGGTGGGTGGCTAGCTAGATGGGATTAAGGCACAGGGGCTCTTTGCTGAGCAAGGTGCTCCTTCCTGTCAGAACACATTTCCGCAGAGCCCTGCAGTCTGCAAGCTGGTGGCACCTCCTCCTGCTTCTGCCTCCTAGTGGGCTGTCTGAGGGAGGCTATACATATGTATTAAGTTATTAAGCGGTGGTATGGGTTCTCACAAGTTCAAACACAAAGCATGCTGTGTCTCTGCTCGAGCATCTCCAGGAGGGCCTGGATTAATAGAAATGCAAATGGAGCATCTGCACAAGGCCATATGATTAGAGCCTCCCCCTCACACCTCAAAGTCAAGAGCAGAAAAACACTGCATGTGAAATACAACAAAAAATGGTGATATAATATGCAAAGTCTGTTACCCATTTCAACAGCAGTCAGCAAAACATTTCTACTCACACCACTCAGAACAATTCTGCCCCAACTTTATTATGTAAGCTAATGTTTTTCATGGAGGATAAAATGGCTCTTGGTATGTCTGAGTCTCAGTTGTGTGCTTTATTACTCAAGGCTCTCTGCACACCACTGTGGAGCCCACTCTAGAAACAGGCTGTTAAAAGAAGTAGGACTTTAGTTGTTTTTTTTTTTAACCTCTGCCCTCTTCCTCTCCCTGGGGTAGAAATGTAAGGGTCCCTCCTAGGCTGGCCTTTCACCCTCAATCTGGCCTGAGCCGTGAGCTGTGCACTGGGCTGGATTGGGTTATAGGGCAAGTCACAGCTCCATCTCCATTTGAGGCGGGGAGCCCCACTCTTTTAGTGGCTGCACTCTTCATTCTGTACACTGGCAGGTGTCACTCCGTGCCATGGCTTCTTAAGGACCAAATCCCAGCACCTTACCAGGTTATGTCCCATGGATGGATGATCAGGTGCATGAACAAATAAGGGAAAAGAAAACCCCGCTTGCCTCTCAGTACATGATGGGGGCAGGAGGGTGTCAGCAGGAAGGAGAGTGGATGATTTAGGGCAGCTAGCCCTACTAAGAGAAGCTCGAGTGTAGCTTACCTGTAACTGCTTTTTCTTTGTCTCCTTTCTTTCTCCAGATGTTCTCCCTCCCTGAGCCCAACCTTCTCTTTTCCTTTAGCTGGTTGGTTTGGCATATGTATGCTTAAATGGCTCTGGAAAGTTATCTTTGTCCCATTGTGACCCTGTGAGTTTACATGGCTGAGTGAGAGAATCACTGTTCTCCTTCCTGCCTCAGAGAAAGAGGGGCCAGAGTGAATTGTGCCTAGGGATAAATCCTGAGGTGATTCTGGTGCCTGGATAGGTCGTATCTTCTGTAGTCAGGCAGCTACATGCATTGAGTGACAGTGGAGCTGCTGAAGATGTTATAAACTCACCAAACTCAGTGTTTATATTCAGACTGAGTTATATTTCTAGAGAATGCTACTAGAGGATAAATTGACACTATTATCTTATGCTATTCATATAAGGCATCCCATCTCACCTCCTTCACCTCCAATTTGCTGTCACTGTCTCAACACTGTTTCTTAGCTCTCATCTGGGCTATAGCCATATTCTTCTGGACTCTAGGCTCTTGCCCACCATTCAGTTATAGAATGATGAATTACTTTAGATTTCATCATTATAAAGTAATTCTGACTAAATAACTCCTCAGTTAAACTCTTTCAGCAAATTCCACTGTCTAATAAATAAAACACAAATTTCCTCTACTGTCATTATAAAGGTCTCTGGGATCTGGGCCCAATCTGTTTCTTTCAACCTTTTTAATTGGCTATGCTTAATTCATACCACATGATCTGTAGTTCCTTTTCTCTCTAAAACACTGCCCCCCCTTCAGTTAACATGAAGCTCCTCCCTGGCTGTCCCTACTTGTAGATTAATCCTTCAGGAAGCATCTTATCATCATCTCCTGTTGGAAGCCCACTGAAGCACGTCAGTGATTTCTTTGTCTGCCTGCCTAAAGCACTTTGTCCCTCTTTTGTGGCCAACATTTTCCATATTCTTTTATATTCCAGGTAATGCTTGTCACTTGGATAGGTATGCAGCAGAACAAATTTCATTTACTGAACGAATGAAAGACTGTTGAATGAGTGTGCATCTCTGCCTGATCTCCCCTTAGAGTTTGTGTGATTCCCGAGGGAACCACAGTGTGATGTAGCAGAACTGGTCTTTGGGATCAGGCACTTGAGCTGGTGTCTCTGCTTAGTTATTGGGTGAACTGTCGAACTTCTTTGCACCTCATCTTTGTCAATGCTTGTCGAAGGCATGAACTTTCATTGTAGGTGTGTTTGTCATTCATATGCATATCTTTAGTCCCTAGAAATGCTGAAAAGCAAAGTATTGCTTGTCTTACAGATAGGGAACCCTCTCTTCACATTATAAATCACGGCATGAACTGACATCCTATACACCACAGAGCTAGTAAGATTTCACTTGAAAAATAATGAGTGGGGAACATATTACAGGATCGCACTGGCACCTATCCCGGCTACAACTGTGAACAATGAGAACTGTATGCTTGATTTTAAAGACTATACATTTTGGTAGTTTAACTAATTTGGGGACCCAGTAATAGAAACGACACAGTGCTGCTAATCCAAGTGTCTACAATGAAAAATTTCTTGGGAAAAGTAAGAAAAGGAGGGAGAAGTTCCCGCAGCAATTTCTTGCATCTGCAATCCTAAATCTAATTTAGTATTAGTGCTCCTGACAGGAAAAGAAATTTCAGGGCAGTTACTCACACTTTTGAAGGTTTTATTTGGTTTAACCTCAGAAATAACTGCAGTGATGGAACTGAGTGCTCTCAGATGCGGGTTTTCTCTCTGAAATAATGGACTCTTGAGTTTCTTCTCTTCCTAAAATTAGGTCTGAGATGCTGTAGGGGCTTCCTGAAGAGTGGCTTTAACTACCTTGTGATGTTAAAACATAAAAAAATAATCCCCTACCCACTTAGTGGGGTATCTTTTTGAGAGCATATAAGAACTGGGGAAAGCCACTGCCCATGCGGTGGATTTCAATGAGATGGACAGCACTGCATGCTGCGGCCCCGTGTTCCCATCACCATGCACATCACCTGTGCACCAGGGCTGCTCTTTGTACCGGGCCACTGAGTTATGGTGAGAGTCCCACTCAGGTCCCAGATACTCTCCAGGAGTCATTTCCATGTTATTTACAGCATTGTGTCTCTTTTTGTGGCATTTGTCCTTTTCTTTTGAAACCTCTCTCTGGTCTCTTGTCAAACTACAGTGGTGAGCATAAAACAGGAAGCACACACTCATTCTTCTGCTGGGGATAAGATAAATAACTAAACCAGAAACATTCAATCTTTGTTATGAACACTATGGTGTAATATTACATTCTGTTGTAGGACTGGCAAAAGAAAGGGCTCTAGCTTTGGTATGGAGTGTAGCTGAGTATAGGGTTGTTTCCTTTGCCTGATATAGTTCTCTAAGAAATCTCTGAAAAAAATCCTAGTCTTACATGGCTTTTAACAACTTAATGAAGCACTCCCCACAATATTTTAAAGTTTAATAGAGCATCCAAGGTCCAGGGATGTAGTTCATTGGTGGAGCACTTGCCTAGAGTGCATGAGGCCCTGGGTTCAATTCCCAGTACCAAAAAAAAAAAAAAAAAAA
>NW_026000076.1:8469079-8512318 GCF_001458135.2 Marmota marmota marmota
AAAAAAAAAAAAAAAAAAAATAGAGCATTTCTTTTACAGTTGACATTATTCTTATTATTTATATCTTTCTGTATATTTATATCTTTCTGATGATGAAACTTAAAACAGGAGTTCTCACAAGGTAACTAACAACACCATGGTACCTTGTGATGGTTACACTCTCACCAACAGTGATTCTCAGGAACACCAGATGTGGAACTCCACTGTCAGATGATGAGAACCTGGACACTAGATGGGGGTTGGTTTCCAAAGACTGGAGTAGACCTGGCCTGAGGGTTCCAGAATGTGGACTCTAGGAAGACTCAATTCAGGATGAGAAGCCCAACTAAGAGCTAAGGAGGAAATTTAGTCCAGGTGTTATTTTGAAAGATCCAGATGAAGAGGCAGATCCAGAGAGTAGGTAATAGGACAGACCAGTGTCCCCACACCAGGTTTCAAGCATTCAGATGAAAATTGAGAGTTGGAGCTTGGTGGGAATCTCTGTGTCATTGAAAAAATAGCTGCAGGAACATTGGATAGAATATCTGTACCCTTGACCATGGGTCAGGAGGAACAGAGCAGGCTCAGATGTCAAGTCATGGATTTGGAAACAACTGAGTTAAGTCTTTGGAATGACAATACCCAGAAGATACAGAAAATAAAGCCAAGAAATGTTTGAATATGTTGAGAATAGAAATTATCGTTACCTCTAGGAATCCCAGGTACTTTCCCCCTTCTTTTTTCTATTTTTCACTTCATCTCTTTCTGTCCTCCCTCTCTCCCTTACGTCCTTCCTTCATTTTGTGTCTTATCGTATAACTGTTTGGCACTGTGCTAGAGACTAGGTTGGGCTCTGGTATACAAATGGGCCTGAGAAAAGCATTTACAAATTTTTCATCAATGAAGAAAGCTATGTGCCAACCTTTAGGTTATTTTTCTCTAAAATTTTTAACTTTCACTTCAAGTCGGTTAATTTATGTATTGAAAGTGAAAAAAAAAATTGGATGCCCATACTATGTGTCTACAATGTGTAAGTGTGCATACGTGTATAATTGTGTATGCACACGTGTGTACATACACACACCAAGATACACACACACACACACACATATCTTACTGATGAGGGTGTTTAAATGTGATAAGGAATATTTGTTTTCTAAAGTCACAAACTTGACTTTTCATACCTTTTGTAAGCTTATTGTATAGGTATAAAGAGGATTAGAAGTTAATACTCAGTGACTTATTATCTTTTTGGTGTACTAACTCCAAACATTCCCCAAATCTCTGGTGGTGAATGTAATGATGTATATTTCAATATTTTAAATTCTGAGGTACTCTTCCTATATGAATTCAAATAACCTTAATTACTCTTCTTAATTGCCTTCACTTGTTGGCTTAATCAAGGCAGGTATGAGGATAGAATGGATGTGTTTAAGGTAAATGTGTGGGTAATTTGTAGAATCCTAAATCTTTTGCTGTGGGAGAAAAGTATTTATAGTTTGGAAAACAGAGACTGACTTTCTATGTGGCAACATTTAACCTTGGTGGCAACATGTATTTTTAATTAATATTCTTAATTAATAAATGCTTCCTTTATAGGATATATGACTATACAAAAATCTGCAGTGTTCAGAAAGATGGTGGAGGTGTTAAAAAATACAAATTTGTCCTAGAGTAGCAGCAACCATTCATATCTCCCCCCACCTTTTTTTTTTTTCAGGGAATGTATGTGTTAATGGTTCTGCAAAAACTTTGAATAGGACATAGCTGGAACTCCACGAGAGGTGTTGTTATCATTATTGCTATTTAGCACCCAAAATTAATCAGCATCATTTTTCCTAGCCTATGATACCAAATATTCAAAGCACAAGATGGATGTAAGTTTTATCTTCATGAGCTTGTCACTGGGACTAAAGTACATTTTATATACCTGGAAAATACTACCTAACATTGTAATTATGTATGTCTAATTCATTTGAACTCAGAAATTTCAAAATCCCTTGTGCATAATTTTACTAAATTCTTGTCCACATCAAAATTGCACAGGCAAAAAGAAGGATTAATTAACAAAATGAGAAGCTAGAATTGGATCTCATGTCATTTTCCATACTACTCACTTATCTTCTGGGCCCATTTTAGGAAGCTGTATATCTGGTTGCAGGGATTTGCCAGGGTCGTTAGAGGAAGTGAGCAGCAGCAAATCTCTTCCCCAGTGATATGGGAAACAGGTTCTTTCTATCTACAGGGAAACTCTCACCTGAGATTCTTCAGAGGCTGATCCCAGTTCATTGGATCTACTAGCGTTTTATGAAAGAGAAAATGGCAGCTGAGGGATATTTGCCCATCTTACAGATGATAGGCTCACAAAAGTTATTTATCCCAAGTTGTAGATTGGCACCAAAAGTATAACCTAAATTCTGAATTTATCTTGTGGCTCATTCCTGTGAGGAAAAGATCATGTATGACTACAAAATGGATAGAGAAAAAAGCCAGTATTTGTAGTGGCAATGAAATGCACTTTTCCTGCCCCTTGCCTCCCGAGCAAATATCTGGCTCGTAATGACCTCTTGTGTTTTTTTGTAGAGATGGACTTATTTCAGGCGGCATCAGGGGAAGGTTATGGGGGAGATTTGAGACCAGATGTGAGAAGATGGATGGGATTCTTCTGGAAATTTGAAGAAGCTGTCAGTGAGAGGGACATGTCTTAACAGGATGCAGCAACAGATGCGTGGAGATGAAGAAAGGCCATGGTGGGCTTCATCTAGACTGAGAAAGCCAAGGAGGCTGTTGCTAGAGAGTGGAGCCACCCACCAGTGGGAATCACAGGCGGAACGTGAAGACCCCTAAGAGAGATGGAGAGAGGCATTTTAATCCAGAGCCTCAGAAATGGAAGTTGCCGAGTTCTGCTTCAGTTCTTGCATTTCTTTAAGGTCCCTATCAGAGTTATTACTCCAGTGTATCTTAACTTACTTGTTTTCCCTCCCAGCCAAATTTTCTTGAACCAGTTTGTGTGAGGTTCTGTCCCTTGCAATCAAATCAACCACACATAAACCTGTTTTATAAAAATAAGTAACACTCCTTCTTCCTTCAAGGGAACAACATCCATTACACCCCCAAAATCTGTTATAAGTCAGGGATGTTGACAGGGGCATTTTTCCTGCTCTAGTGATATATTGCTCTGTGATGTCTTTTGGTTACTCTGGTGTAGACCAGATCACCTGAGCTCACAACCCTCAACTAGCTTTTATTCAACTGAATGATCTGCAGATGAGTGGTATGCAGAGCCTCAGAAAATATTGTATGGGATCTTCGTGGTTTCTAAGAATCCTGTCAAGATTTCTTCTGGAAGTAGGAAAAGTTTATTGGTTAGGCCACTACTGCTGTTTGTAGGAGGGCAGGAGGTTGGCACCAGGTAGCGTTCCTCGCTCATCAGATTTCTTGGTTAACATACAGTGATGCCCTTCTTCAGACCCTTAGGAACTCAGGGGTTTCCAATAGCCTTGCATAATGTCAATCCACCAAAAAGCATTCATTGCATGCTAGAAGCTCTTCAGCTCTGCTGTGTTGCTGCTCTCCAAATTGGTAGGAGAGAAATGGACCTGGCCCTATTTGGATTTCCAAAGAAAAGTTCCGAGTTCATTGTTACTAGGTGGGTATAATAAGGAAAGGGGGAGGTATAAGGGGTACTAGAGATAACCCAGATCTGAAAAAGAAAGCATCTCTCTACACCATGAATTTGTACACAGTGGTGTTCTCCTGCTGTGATCCTGAAATCAGTGTCTAGTATGTGTGCTCTCATTGCCAAGTGATGGATCCTGGGCATTTCAGGTAACAAGCTACCTGCTGTCTGAGTGGAAGTATTTAAATGCCTGCTGTTTTCCATCACTCAAGTTGTTTCCCCCTATGTTTCTCCTGCTAGGAAGCAGAGCTGCCATATGTACAGGGCCACCTGGCTGGCAAAACATGAGGATCACGTTTGGTGTTGGATTTATTTGATGGCGTCATATTCCTGGCAGCTGGGCTTAGGCTGAACTTGCTCTGGCAATTCTGGGAAGAAGCCATCATTACTATGCTCTGAAATGTAGATTATCTATTGGGTTTAAGTCTAGGATTCTATTATTGTGATCAACATTGTCTCACCACACCTAGGATAGAATCGTAATAAGTACTTCGGGTGTTAGCTTCAAACCTGAGAGTCTTTTAGTTGTAAGGATTGGGTAGAAGAAGCTTGGGTTCTGGAGTGGACAGGCTTGGATTTAGATTCAGGCTTTATCTCTTTTACTGGTTGGCCAGGAACAAATCATCTAACTTCTCTAAGTCTCAGTTACTCCATTTGTAAAATAAAGAAAAACAGTATCCATATCACAGGGTTGTTTTGAGAATAAATGAGGCAATAGCTGTGAAGTTCTTGGCTTTATATTTGTCACACATGAACATTAATAGATATTTGCTCTTGTAGCTGGAGTCAGATGTGAGCAACTGGTCACTTCTTGCTCTGTTCTTGTATCTCCTCTTAACCTAGTTTGCAATGCTCAAAGTGTTAGCTTGTAGAAAAGATGTAAGATTTATTTTCTACTTTTTCCTTTAAATATTTTAGGAAATTGAGCTTTGCAAGATTCATGCCATATGCAAAACAGTTCAAAGGAGTCTAAATGCTGGTCTTTGTTGGTGGTCCTGCCTTTCAAAAAACACTGTAGGTACATGAGACATGAAGGCAATGTGATAATAATTCTCCATGTCATAAGTGTCTCATTTGGGGTTATCTTTAGTTTTTTATTGGTGAATTTAATCTTAACAAATTTGTTTCATCTCTTCTGTTACCACTGGTTACAGCCCTAGTTCAAGGTCTAGGCACGTAAATGGAGTGAAAGAATCATAGATCCATGGTTGAAAGGAACTTGAAAGGTCATTCAGTTTGCTGCAGGTGACAGCTTGTTCTTTTGTCAGCTTTTGGGTATACACTCCGAGTTCTGGAAAGATCTACAGGGGAGGTGTTAAGAAGGCATTATCTGAGGAAAAGAAGGTGATTGTAGACATAGTGGCTAGTCTAGGAAAGTCTGTGAAAGATTTTTCAGGAGATGAGAGAGAAAAAGGCAAAGGAAGAATAGTCCGTTTGGAAAAATTAGAATATGTAGGAATGAAGTTTTTTTTTTTCTGGAAGTTTTAGGAATGGGCATCATATTACTAAATTTCATGAAACATTTTTTTGTAGATAGATGATGTAGCTTCGCTTTCTGGAAGGCCCAGGAAAAGGAGATCTTCCCTTCCAGGAAGCTTAAGGCTGCGAATATCATGATCAAGGCTTTGTTTCTGAAATTATTATTTAGGGACTATATATCTTTTCGTACTTTTTTGCCCTAAATATAGGTTTTGTCTGCAAGTTGTGAGAGTCATAAGGATCATAAATAATCATATAACTAACCAAAATATTGTCCAGCAACTATGTTGAAAGGGACTGGAAAGAAAAAGTAAAAACACAAACATACATTCCTATTTTTCATTTCAAGTACCAAAGTTGGAGAGTTGGAATGCTAACCTGTTCATTTTAAGTTTCTGGAGAAATGAAAAATGAAGGCAAGCTTCATTTTAGTCTCTGTAGTCAGACATAGCCAGACGAAAGGCCAAATTAACAGACCACACTGGCAGCTATAAACAAGCTAATCCTTTTATTTATTGGAGCAATAGAACATGCATAATATATTGGACTTGTTACGTATAGAGAATCTCTCAGTGATAGCAAGACTGAGACTGTACTAGTGAAAGAACATTTACATGACAGAAAATCTATATGTGTAGGAAAGAGGACATCAATCTGCTAGAAAATTAGGGATGTTACTGAGGAAACTGTTGGCCTGAGCCCACTGAATTATTCACCATGAAGTAATTACTGTGGATGCAGCAGGTGGCCTTAGAACCAACTCAACTATTCCAACCTAGAAAACTTCCCAATTATCATTGTTTGGATTAGTAGTTTACTTGAAGGCCCAAGGAAGAGAATGAGGCCAAAATTAAGAAATCCTGAAGGGAAAACTCTATAATACAAGCTATTTGACAGAATTAGATCAGATCACGGGAGGTGATAATTTTGTAGACGTGCATATGTATTTTTAAATAAGGAGGAGGGTATAAATATAGGTATATCTTTCAGAAATAGCTATACAACTGTTTTAATTCTAAATGCTTTTTTCAATTGCTGGCAAAAATTCAGGATTTAAATAACCTCAGGGGGAAATAGATTAATATCATAAAGTGAATATTATTATTATCATAAAGTGAATATTTCAGTAGGTTTTTTTGCAATGTGGGCACTTGGAGAATTTGTAGCAAATGCAAATACTTGAGAGAGTGGAGTGGAGGTGGGAGAGAAAGAGTTTCATTTCTTATTTTTGGAGGTAGGTACCTGGAGTTGAACTCGGGGACGCTTAACCACTGAGCCTCATCCCCAGCCCTATTTTGTATTTTATTTAGAGACAGAGTCTCACTGAGCTGCTTAGCACCTCGATTTTGCTGAGGCTGGCTTTGAACTCTTGATCTTCCTGCCTCAGCCTCCTGAGCCTCTGGGATTACAGGTGTGTGCCACCACACCTGGCCAGTTTCAGTTCTTGATCCTCAACCTCACACTTTTAAATATGACAACTGTGGGTTTTTAGAAATATCTCAGAGCTCTAGTAGTCAACTGGATCAAGATGCAGGAAAATATTGAGATCCAACCTAAAGACACTCATAAACTTAAAAATACAAGTTGATGAAATCTTTCCATTGATACAGAGGACCCAAAAGAGCTTTTGAAAGCAAGAGTCCAAAGGTTGGCAGGCAAAGCTAAAGACACAAAGAAAGCTCTTTGGATTCTGCAATGAAGGTTCTTGCTCCTCTCAACCACCTGCAGACAAGTGGAGTTTGTTTTAATTACTAAGGCCCTGTCCCTGCTCATACTTGGATAAAATATTTTCTTTCTATGGCATAGATAACCTGATTATATCATTTACTTCTCTCTGCTGACCTGTAGATATTCTATCCCACTACTGCCTGGATTTACAGGTGAGAAAACTGCAGCTTATTGAAGTCACACGCTTTATAGAGGGTCAAACGAGGATTTGAACCTGGATCTCTTAATCTTAAAGTCAGTGATTTCACCTGCTCCATCATGTGGCTCTCTCTCAAACTTGTGTGATGTCCTTGTTGGGAATATTTGCATTTCATGCCACAGAATGTGAGGTTTTGACTCATGGTAAAGAAATTTTTACCACTGTTGTTGGTCAGATATATTTTGGGGAGGTGGCCCTCTCTTAGTGTCCCTGAAGTCATGTACTTTATTCTCTGGGTAAGAGTTTGTCCCTAGTCTCTAAATCTGAGCTCATGATTGTAGTGTCATTATCAGTTTTTTTTTTCAACTATGTGAGCAGGTGGGGTGCAGGAAAGGAAAGAAAATAAGTTTGCAGTCTCCATTTTATAAAGAAGAAACTGGAAGTTAGGGAGGTAAAAATTCTCAAGAGGCACAGGTTGTGTCATAACAAGAGAGAGAAGGTGCAAACCCAAGGTTTGGCCTTCTGCCATCTGTTCTCTTTCCACCAGACCCTGAATCACATATACTTTATATAAATGGGAAAACTTCTCTGCAAGTCTAGAAAATCCTCCTGTTAAGCCCAACTCACTGTGTGGTTAACAAGGAAGATTCCTCTACAATGGCTTTTTTCTTACTTGGTGTTTCTGGCTTCAAGTATAGTTATTTATATGTTTCCCATTTGCTACTTGATTTATTTTAGAGATTGACACTTTTGCAAGCTGACATCTCGGCATACAGACACTTTTTTTTACTTTGCTGAATGCAGTCGATGCTACTTACTTGACGCCATGCAGAGCAAAACCTAGTTAAAGGGTTCTCTTTGTGCCACAATCCATCACTCCTTTTACAGTTCTTCAACCGGAAGAGTGTAAACTGCCTCCTAATTTTGGCATCTGTTACCTGCCTTTCTGGCTGCTCCCTGTTGCTTCCTGAGATTGCTCTGACAGGTAGACACCTGAGGATTTCATTGCTACCCAGGAGTGTAGCAAAGTCTAATTTATTTAATGGTGTTTTTAAAGTTCCTATTAGCATTATTATGAGAGCTGAATGATTAACAGGAACTTGGTATTAAAATAGAAGCTTAATCAGCTACTGTCAGTTGATTATTCATTTATTTATTCCATTTGAAAAACACTTATTGTTTGCATTGGAATAGTTGTGGGGGGATGCCCCTTTCCTCAAGGAGTTCTTAAAATAGTGAACAACTACATAGTCATCTGTTTGAAAAAACCCTGGGATAGGTCACGTTGCTGACTACTTTTCTACTTTTGTTGTTTCTTTCTTTTTTTTTTCCCACTTCTTAGAATAATGTACCACACAGAGTACCCTACCCAAGGACCCCATCCTTCTGGTTTTCCTATCTTTCTCTCTTGCAAAATATATCTGTTCTACAGGCCTTCCTCTTGGGCTCTGTTTCTCCTTTGGGGATGACAGACAAACCAGCTAAATAGACTCACCCCAGAGTGCTCATGTGCTGCCCCTCCAGGTGACAGATGCTACTTTTTGGAACAGAGTGTTTAAGGTGCCATGAGGTATATAAGGGCATTTGTTAGGTCAGATAATGGTTAGGCTCCTTTATCAGAAACTGAAATAATGAATGCTTGAATGAAATGGTAAAATTATTTCTCTCTTGGTGAAAGTTTGAGCCGGCAATTGCTCTAGGGAATGGGATAGGCTTGTTCCACGAGCTAGTCCAAATGCCTGGGTTCTTCCTATCATGCTCTGCCACTGTCTTCTAGATGTCACTCTCATCCCCATGCAGACCCACCACTGTCACGCCAGAATCTCATTCCACAGACACTGGGAAAAAAGACATGGAGGGTAAGAAGTTTCCTTTAAGGATGTTACCTGAAAGTAGCACAAATCACTTTTGTTTAAATGTTATTGGCCAGAATTACATTCAAGGTCACATCTGCTTTAATGGAATGCTGGAAAATGTAGCTTAGTTGGGCAGTTACATACCTCTCCAGAGGAGACTTACGTTAGTGAAAAGAAGAGGAGAGTGGATATCTGGAAATTTCTCTACCTCAATGTACATATAGAATCTTTCATAAGGGAAGGACCCTGTGGACTGTGTAAACTCATAGGTGATAAAGATGGAGAGAAACAATGACCAGACCTGTAAGTGTAAGGGGTTAGAAACAATTGTTTCAATGGGCTGTCCATTCATTACTTCTCTTCCTCCCCCTCCTGTATTTTCCAGGGAGTTCCTGGGCTCCAAAGACATCTACTGCAGCTGAAATTGGCACATGGCTCTGTTTTTGTAAGTGCACTTGAAATTTCTTATTACTCCCTCCACAGCATTTGAATTTATCTGCATATGTCTCCTTGGGCACCTTTGGTCACCCGGTAGAAGCTGTTTTCCTTCTAATGAAGACCATGTACAGCCCTGTTATGGATCTCATTTTGATCCCACGCTTTCTAATCTAATTTGTCCAAGTCCATTCAACAAATGTGTAGTGAGTGTCTCTGTGCATTGGTACAAGATACTGTAGTGATATAAAAAGACAGAGTCTCTGTTTTCCAGTGTCTCACAGGTAGGAGGTAAGACAGACAAATGCAAAAAAACCTTTGAATACAGGGTAGACTTTGATCTGTGCTAGGCTAGAAACACACATAAACGGTGTGGAAGCACAGGGACAGAGGCAGTTTTCTTTTTGTTTGTTTGTTGTTGTTTGTTTGTTTGTTTTGGTACCAGGGATTGAATTCAGGGGCACTCGACCACTGAGCCACATCCCCAGCCCTATTTTGTATTTTGATTTAGATGGGGTCTCACTGAGTTGCTTAGTGCCTCACTTTTGCCGAGTCTGGCTTTGACTCACTATCCTCCTACCTCAGCCTTCCAAGTTTCTGGGATTACAGGTGTGCACCATGGTGCCTGGCAGAAAGTAGTTCTGAGTATGGGGGGAAGGGGTCAAGAGAGACTTCATGGAGGTTGTAGAATTTAAACTAGAAAAGTCAATAATATTTAACTTGGCACATATGAAACATGGCAGGTTTTTCAGTTCTTAAATAGACTGAACTTGCTGGAACTTGGTGGGTAAAGAGAGGGGAAAAGAGGACTGTTGTGAGATAAGAGTGGGAACACTAATTTTTGAAGTCAATTCATGGAGATCTTTGCATATTAAAGTAAGAAATTAAGATAACTCTGGGAGCAGCCTGTGGGATATCTTGGACTGCTATAAACAAGAGCAGAAGTGTGTGTGTGTGTGTGTGTGTGTGTGTGTGTCTTGTGTCTGGGGGAGGTGAAGTTCTTAAGACAGTGGGACTGGTTGAGAGGTGATATTTTTGGTTCATGTGAGAACTGAAAGTATAAACCAGGAGTTAGTCCTAAGTATGGAAGTGGAATGAAATCGTGAGGATTTGATAACAACTGGCTTCTAGGGTGAGAGAGTACAAGAGGACTGTTAGTTTTCAAGCCTCAACCACTGAGAAGGTGAGAGCATTAATCGAGGTAAGAGACACAAGTTAATTTGTGGGTGTAGTTAGAGATATTAATACCCACTACATCCAGGTCTATTGTAAAAAAGTATCAAAGGACCTTAGAAAAAAAGTACCAAATAAACTACAGGATGACATTTTAACTTATATGTTCTAGCAGGCTATCTGGAGTGTTCATTTCCGATTGACAGGGAACATGGCTGTTTGATTCCCGACTCTAGACCCTGGGTTTGGCAGAAGGCAATGGATATTAACACATAAGGCTCCAAAAAGTCCTTAACAAAGTAACACATTACACTTTGTTTAACCTAGCATTTCATTTGGCTCTGAACCCTTTCAGTGAAGATATCCTATAAATATTTCACGTAGCATTCCCTAGAATACACTGAGAAAAACTGCCTTAGGGTAATGTATTATTAAGGGTTAACAAAATTCCCAAAGAAGAAAGAAATTGTGGTATAGGTCAGTATGTCTGTCCATCTCTTTCTCTCTATTATAGGACTAAAGGCACTGAGATCTTTGGAAGAGGTGTCCCTTGGCAGAGTCACAGCCACAAAGAGGAATGATTGGCTGACCTCTCCCCCACACCTGATCACAGGTTTTAAAAGACTCACCATCAATTTTAAAATGTGTCTTTAAAGCTGTAAATATGGCCCTAGGACTTTACTCTTTAGATTCAAGTTCAAGATGATGGTCACAAGCATGTCCCGGAGGCAGTTTGAGCACTTTAAAAGCTTCACTTAGTTTTCAAATGTTTATCTGTGCTCCCAGATCCCTGGAAGGCCAAGAGAGGCTTTCAGAATTCAGTAGAAGTACAAGAAATGAGTGGGTCCCAGGATCTAATTATCATAAATTTTTCAATAAGATACTAGTTTTATTATAGGAGAAAATTGCAATGCACACACACATACACACACACAGAGACACACATACACTGACGATTTATATTTTATTGGTTCTATGGGAACTCTTTGAAGGATAGGTAATGCAGAGAGAAAGAATGTCAATGCAACAAATAACAGTGGTGGTTTTCCTTTGTGTGGAGGAGTTTGAAGAAGGAAAACAATACTTTAAAAGAATTTATTGCAGCAACATAGCCTTTTGTAAAATAGGCCCCGCTGAAAAATCATAAGGCCTTTAAGTAACCTTGTTTTATATATGTCAATCAATATTATTCTAACTCTATTCCATAGGCACTGTTTTATAATTATCAAGTCTGGGGTGGAAGCCTTGGATATTTCACGGTTATACTAGAACACATGTTCTGTTACTACTTATTTAATAAGTAGTGGCCATGCTTGCCTCTTGATTAAAGTGCCAGAAACCCAAGATTTATGGCTCTCTTGCTCAAAATACTCATGTGGCTCTTGTCTGATGAAAGGTACCTATCATTGAACGTATTTCATTTACAGTGTAATTCGTGGGTTACCAAGGTAACATTCAGGTTAATCATCTGCACCACACTTTGCCTAATTGAGGGAGAGCTCTTCAGTTCCCACTTCAGTCCCTGAAAGATAACAATCTTTTCCTTTCATTTTTTTTTTTCAATTTGACATTTGGAGGATGTTTTGGATGCTCTTGACTTCAGAACCATTTCCCTTGCTGGCTGGCGCTGACCCTCGGTCCTATGCCCTCATATCAGCTGTACTTGAATGACTGGGTTTTATAAAGGGCATTTTCCTATTTGTTATATGTAAATAGGATCACATTATCATGAACTGCTCTCTGGAATTATGGTAAAATGGTTGAAATTATAACTGTATGTCAATATCAGCACGTCCGATGTGTTTCTTGTTTACTTTTCTCTTCTTGGCTTTTTGACCACTTGCGTGGATACAAATGAACAAGACATTTTATTTGAAACAAGACTTGGTTAAAGTTCCTAAAACTTTATGGGCAAAACTGTCAGACAAAAATCCCAAGTATCTGTTAACTTTATTACTCCATCTTCCTCTGAAAGAGTTCTCCCATAAATCAGCAACTAACTAACTTTAAAGGTGGATAAAGGATACATGATTTTTGAACTACTGGAAACAGATTTGGCATCTAGCATAGGCAACCATTCCCTGTGAGAGCCATGTTGTAAGACCAGGCAAAGTCATGAGTCTTAAAATGGGCTCTATATTTGCCCAAGGTGCTAATGTTCAAATAGATAAATTTTGGCCTTTACTAAAGAGAATATTAAGTAAAAGTTGAACTGAAAAATCAATAACTTATCTTAGATTCTAAAGTTTTCAAGAGTTTCTCTCTGAAATTCTGATTTTAGGAGTGGTTTATGCCCTTTCCTGCTATTTTATTATCGTTAGATTTGGTAAAATAATGGCTGAAATGATAATTTGTTTTATTCTGTCTTATCCAATATGACATCATTTTTTAACACAAGTTAATTGTTAAATGCCAAATATTGAAATTACCTTTTACTCATACCCTACAATTAAAGATTCAAAGCTTCTTTTTGTAAATATTTGGAAGAAAAAGTCTAAACATTCTAGAATAATTAATTCATGACACATAGTTCTTTAAAATCTGTAGTTCTTCAAGACTCTAATGAAGAACTCTGTGTGAATTCTCTATTCACTACTTGCTTGTCCTGAGACATCTAGCCGCTCTCAGTTTTACTTTTCTATTCTGTATAATGGGAATGAATGCTTACCTTCCAGGGCTGTTGGGGGACTGAATGAGAGACTGCCCATAAAGGGCCTGCCCACTGACTGGCACTTGATCATGACAATGTAATGAACAATTAAAAACAATTGGCCTCAATCTGCCAAATATTTCAAGGAATAGATAAAATTTTCAATATTATTTTCATCTTCTGTGTCCTAAACAAATTTTGAAAAACTTTTACTTTTAGATTTTATAAGTTTTCTTTTTAAAGGGGCTTCTCATCTTGGCTTCATGTTGTTATTGTTTTATTTTTTTACATCAAACCAATTTCTAAATTGCAACTCTGAGTTCTACTTCCTTGTATTGTGTCTCAATATAACTCATTGAAGCCTGTGAATATGACTATTTTAGGTAATATATGTCACTTTTTTGGAAAAGAAGATAAAAATGCTAACTAATATGAAGTATTATTATTATAGTGATGAGATGCGAATTGTTCCCTAAAAAAGAAAATGCTAAATACAGACTACAATGGGAATGCCACTTTTTATATCTAATGAGTATTTATTCAGTTTTTATTTTCAACTGATCTTTTATAAACGAGCAATGTCAAATTTTCCATATAAAACAATTTCTTTGAATTGTATACCATGGTCTGACAATAATACAAGTATACCACAGGATTTGTTTTATTATCTAATACAGGCTGGTGAGTCGAGTGATATACCTGTTTTGTTTTGCCACCAATGGCAATGCCAGCTGTTGGAGACAGCTATCTGGAAAGTTGCAAATATGGACATGTCATGATAACTCTGTATCATAAAGATATGCATTATTGGTATTGGTACTTTCTGGTCACCTATACACAAAATAGGTGAGTTTGGGGTAAGGTAATTCCTGCCAATAGGTACATTCTCTGGCCTGTGCCCATGATGTCTTCTCCTCTTACCTGACCCCTGACTCTACTTCCACAACTTAGAAACACCCTAGGGACATCTGTAGCCTGCCAAACTGGTCATGATTAGAGATCTGAACACTGATCTCACTGCCTTGTGTTCTATAAAAAGTTACAGTTCTTTTCTGTTGATAAGGAAAATATTAGCTCTTTTTATAAAACACTTACGATAAATATTTTTCCTAGACTGTTGTTTTCAGTTTTAATTCTTTGAATGACTTATGTGAGTTAAGTCACAGGCTTTTTACTTTGTGATTTCTTTCATTCTTTTAAGCCTAGAGTTGAAGCTTCTCTTTATAACTTTGGTATTTTATACTGCCTTCTAGGCTGTGTTTAATTTAAAAAAAATAGCAGGACTTTTGTTTTATTCACTTGGGATTTATGTTGTGATATAAGATAATGACTAAACTGACTTTTTTTCCTGCTGGAAAACAGACCTGTTTTCTGAGTCAGTATTCCTCTCCTCGGTATCATTGTAGACTTCTGCTTTCTCCTCCATTCTGTATCACATATTCAGTAATACATGTCTGAACATCTGTTTCATTCCATTGACATGTCCATTGGTTCTTGTGCTATGATCTTGCCTATTTTAACTTGTATTAGTAATTGGTATTAAATTAATATCCAAAAAGGAATGAGGATTTTTTTTGTATTAATAGTTGCCAGGGGAGCTTCTTAATAACCTTGTTATTAACTTACAAAATAGTATCATATAAATCCATTTGCATTCAAACATACATGTAACCTTAAGAAGAATAATAAAAGCTTACTAATGCTGTTTTAGACTAAGCTTTTTACACATTTAAAGAGCTGTTTTTCCATTTATTTATTTCAAAACTTCTCAAAGGGATATTTTATATATATATATCAAATGACCATGACAAGAAACCCAGTTTTAGAGAATTTGATGTTTTCTAAAAGTAACCTGCCATTAAATTTAGGCACAAAACAAAGTAGAGATGAATGAAAATGGAAAAGACTGCATGTAATAACCAAGTATTATTAAGATCCTTATGAACATTTCTGAGCTATAAGATTATATTTCTTTCTTGAACTCTCCTCCCTTTAAAAACTGCATTTTTACTTAATATAAAGCAGTTTGGGGAAGGCCTTTCAGTTATTTAAGGGCTGAATTTTATATCCTCCCAATAGTCACCAGGATTCGAGCAATTTTTATGAATTTGAGAATGTCAGTCTCTTATTAAATTCTGATCTGAATCCTTATTTGAACTTAATAGCCTCCTTGTAAATTTTTTTTTATGTTATAAATGATATAGGAAACATCGATGATGTATTTTATTCTGAAGAGTACAATGTACTCGGGATTGATTCCTCTGTTTACCAGAACTTAGCAGTTTTCAAATAAGGATTTTTAGCCAGATGTCATCTGTGCAACTTTTTCATGTTCTAAGAATTAGCATTTAATCTCTGTTTAGCTGAAATTTAGTTAGCAATTTTGACACCTCTGCATTTCAACACTGGGATTTCTTTGTGGGACACAATTCCTTTCAATCAACTTAATATCCCATCTTGGTCTCTAAGGGACAATAATTGAGTTTAGGCTAGTTTTAAATAGCGATAAGGACAGGGAACACAGATGGGTATTTCATTGATTAACACTAACCCTGGCCTAAGGCCCCAGTGTCAGGCATTAGATTAGGACATTACGAAGAGAATGACAGAGTTTTGGCACTTTATTCCTCTCAATAACATTCTTTCACATATTAAGTTTATCCCCCCCTAGGTAGCTACTTTATCATGCAGGGGCCTTAATCCACTGATGTGACTCTCTCGCTCTCACTTTGATGCGGTCTCTGTTTACAAGAGTAATTCGGCCTGTGTAAGACAAAGTACTTGGGACAAGGACAACTGAATACGGCTTTTAGATGCACAGTGATCCGACCTAAAAACAAAACAAAACCCGCACTGCACACACACACAAATCCACAGATACACATGCACACACAAACACCAGCAAGATGAGGCTTTTTTGAAATGAAGTTATGAGGTTTGCACCCTGAAGAATCAGACATTAGGATTTCATCAAGAAGGCCCATGTTACTGATCTCCTTGTTTGGCACTTTATCTTTTCTTCACCTTTGACCTTCCTTTCAGGCGCTCTTCAAGGCATGGTGAACGTAAGCCCTTGTGGTGTTCTTTTAGAAGTAGGATTGCTGCCATCCCCTCTGGTGAATTTAAGCAGCTGCCGGAATCAGTGACAAGGTTGGGTACAGATTTGGTATCCTGGCTGGGAAAGAGATTATAGGTCAGTCCCCAGTGCTGGGAGACAATAGATTCAAGCAGTTCAGGATTTTTTGGATATCCGAAAAAGATTTCATGAAATTTGTAAAGATCTAACAGTGTATTGCAGATTTCATGTGGTATAAACAGCTTATACTAAGTACAACTCCCGGTAGTCAGTTAATGGTGTTTTCACAGCTATGCAATTTTCCCGAGATCAAACTGCTCTGGAATAGTTTAATTCCACTAAATTGTGTGGTTGTTGGAGGAAGCAGGTGGCCTCTTACATTTAGATGCTTTGTCTGTTAAAGAGTATCCTAACTTTAAGAGAGTCCTGGTGTTTTATCACGACAACTTACATGTTCACTCTAGTTAATTCAGATGACCAGGTGATGCTTTTTTAATTCTCCAGAGCACTGACGGTTACATTATGTTAGATACTATATGAAGTATCATATATAAATGTTATGTATGATAATAAAATTTTTGGCAAGTTATGTGGTTAGATACTATAGAAAGTTTGACTTGTATATGATATCCATAGCTATTTTTCCCATAAAAGAACAGATATTAAAATACTTCCAGTTTCGTCCTTTGTCATCATCTCATCCTACACTAAAATCTCAAAGAGAAAATCTCCATTGTCATTTCCCTAGGTTTGAGAATTGTTTTTAAATTCTAATACTCTTGTTTCTAATGTAATTAGGAAGAAAGATATATCATAGGTCAAATTTTTAAATTTCTGAAATTCAGAAATCCAATCCACCAAATCACTATTTTGAACATTTTGAAGGGAGAAAATTCAGCATATTCTTCATAGCCTTTTTCTTTCTTTCATCTACTTTTCCTCTAAAATCTTTTAATAAGAATCCATAATGCCATTGTTTAGGGATCTCTGCTTGTTATGGATAACAATAAATCAAGAGTAGGAAAGGCCCATGTTTAAATGATAAAACATTTGATATAACCAGTGTATGTTCCACATCAGAAACTGTTGGAATGGACAAAGAGCAAGCCCTCTGGTTGTGACTGAGTGCCTCACTGCAGAAAGGGGTCCACACAGTGTACTCAGTGGGTCCATGACTGCTTTTCTAAAGCAGGCTCATTCAGTGGAGCCTATCTTTAGAAAGTGGTAGTTTTAGCTCTTTAGAGTTGGTATGTTTTGGAGGCAGGCAGTAATGACTCATACTACATCTTTCCCTAGCCATTGAAATCCTGGTAAGTCATTTGTTATAATTAATTCATAAAACTTCATTGAGGGCATTGCATTACCAAATGGTGCCCATTACACATGGGCACCAAATCATGAACTTCTTACAGAGAACACTACTCATCTGGTTCAGGGCACTGATCAGAGGAGAGGATTGCAAAACTTCAAATGATTTTTTTTTGTTCCCCAATTATCTTCAGTCAAGACCTCTTTATATCATCTTATTTGTATGGTACCCACAGTTTGAAAGATTTACAAGTGTTTACCCATAAGTTTGGTTTTCATCCAGACTAACAACTAACTGCAAATAGTTCAGGAAGGGTATTCTATTTGGAAGTGGGGAAGATTCCTGGAGATTTTTGTCACCTCAGTTTGGGAACTGGTGATCTCATTTTTGTCAATGAAAGACCAGAGCTTACCTGACTTTCCTCCTGTAGATCACACACAGTTAGTTTGGAGTAGATTAAAAATCAGGTTCTGAACAGAAATGAATTGTTTCAGAGAAGAAGTGAAAAAAAAAAACAACTTACAATTGTTTTTCACTTTTTGGTTACCAGGCCCCATCTGGAGGAAAAGGTGTTTTTATATACAGCTAACCTTTTCTATTAATTGGGAAACTCTTAATGACTAAACCCTCACACCAACAATTATGACAAACAAAAGCACGATAAGAGACTCTCTTTGACACTTTCACGTGACTTTCATCATTATGAAATTGGCTTTTATGATATCCATATGAGTTTGACCTAAGCCAGCAAAAGCCAGGGAAATCGATTAGAGAGGAAAATTCAGCCTTAAATCATATGTTCCCAAGAGGGCCACTGATAGCCTCTGGGCAGCCAGATCTTGTATGTGGCTCATCTGTGACAAAATTCTTAAATGAGGCAGATGCTGAAGTTCAATCCAAAAAAAAAAAAAAGTATCCCTTTGGTCCATTCAAGTTCCACCTAAGCTCATGCTTTCATGCCCTTTAAGTCCTGAATGAAAACCAGCTATAATGAGACAAAAAGCTGATGTGGAAAATCAGGCAGTTTGCCTGAATTTCTAGATTAGTTTTTCCCCCCTAACAAAGTAATAATTTGTTCATCTTGTCCTGGTGGATTTGGTCTCTTGCATTCTCTGGCAGTCTAGGAAAAGTTAGCTCAAGTTTTGCTCTCTCTGCCATTAACAGATGGCACGCAGATCTAAGCATAAGCTGTGGCTCTCGGGCCACAGGCAAAGGGTGAGGGCCGCTCCCCTGTGGACACCCTCAAAAGGCCCTAAGCTTGAGTAGCACAAATGAAAAGGTCTAGTGCTGGTGTTAATTACGCAGAAACCACACAGAAAGTGCTGGCTGTTACTGAGTTGAGAGGTTGGGCATCTCTTCTTCCCCAGATAAAAGGCTTGATATGAAAACATTTTGCAGAGGACAATGAAGTAAAGATTAGCATAATCTTCTGCAGTATCCTCAGTAAGCTATCCATGAGCGAGTTGCTTTTTTCTCATTCCTCCGGCTCTAATGTCTGGATTTAAGGAATGGTATTGTTAAGAGTAGGCTTTGTCCTTGGAGCCTGACAGTTGTGTTTTTCCCGCCTTCGTGTGATCATCCCAGTTGCTAGTCTCCTGCTCTTCGGGTAGGCAGACAATGGAAGGAAAAATGAAGTGTCAGTTCATTGACAAAACCTCTCTGTGCTATGTTATTCTTAATCCAGACTCCTTGGGATTTTTCTTTTCTTTCCTTTTTTTTTTTTTATTTTTAACATTCTCTCACCCATGCTCCCTGTTTGAATGGGGGAAAGACCCTTTAATAGCATCCTGAGGAAAATGTGGAGCAAGGAACACTAAACTTTGGGGGTTTAGGCAGTTTTATATACACACACACACAAAAATAAAATTTGTTCACTGTTTTCTCTGTACTTCAGTCATTAAACGGCCACTCTGTCATTTTATATAAAAATGAGGGTGGCTGTTAAATTGGTTATTCAGATCTACACAACTGAAAGCATTGAGTGTGGAGGATTTTTTCATGAGAAGAATTTAACCACTTGCTCAATGCAGCTTCATGTGCCTCTCTCTCGGGGGCTGGTCCAGTGGCTAATGCACTGGTTTATTGGCCACTTTGATCCTGGCTGCCCTGTTTTAAGTCTTGCTATGACTGGTTAAGCTAGTGCTCCGTAACCCCGGGGATAACTTAAGGGTTCTGAAAGTCATGAGGCACGGTCCCCAAGATCAAAATATAAAAATAGGTCTGGGGTCAGGGAACTCGACAGGCCCCAGAAGCTCTTCACTTTTGCAGCTGGAGACGGTCTCTTATGTATTTAGAATTCGTCATTAGGATTCTGACAAAGAAGTGCAGTATGGGATGGCTGCAGGGCAGGCGCTTTGAATCTTATTCCTGATAAAAAAAATCCAACTTCTGGCTGCTGACAGGAGACAAGGCAAGTACAAGGAACGCATTAAAAAGCAGCTTATGTCTATTGATGGCTGAAGAAGGGTTAGAATGGCTGAAGTTTGAGTTTGGGTGAAAAACCTCAGAGTTTATTTTTATACAAGATGGATTTGGGGAGATACTGGTGGCGTTTAAAGACCTAGGGAACCTATTAGTAAGGATATCTTAAACATCTGTGTCAGACAATTTGTTGACCTTTCCAAAATTCTACCATTTTAGCCTGGATTCCATTCTGGATCTAGACTTCCTATTTGTTGTACTGCCCAGGTCCCACAGAAACTTGGTTATTTACCTCATCAGCCTTTCCATGGATTTTCTTTCCTGATTTTTCCCTTGAACATGTCTGATTTTCTTTCTTAGGGGTGGTTTATTCCCATTCAGTCTATAATGCAAACCAGGATCAGCCATCTGAGGCAAACAATTTCAACTGGGCTTGGATGGATGGTCTGAGTCACCACACTGTCATGGTATGACTTTGAAGAAGACCTAAGAGACTTTACATGTCTCCTGATACTTATCATCATACCAAACTATGGCTTGGAGCTAAAGGCCCAAACAAGTTGCTTCACTGTGAGATTCATACTTTCTGTGATAAAGCAGAAGGACCCCTTGAGACGGAGCCTGGCATAGTGGCAAGTCTCAGATCTGTTTCAGTGGCTTGTGACTGACCTTCTCTGAATGTTGTTCTGTTAATTGTTCTGTGGTCTTTTCAGTGGCAGCTCCACAATTCTTTTGAAAAGATTAAAGGAGGTCATGCATTTTTGAACAATTTTTTTTTTTGTACCAGAGATTGAACTCAGGGACACTTGCCCACTGAGCCACATCTCCAGCCCTATTTTGTATTTTTATTTAGAGACAGAGTCTCACTGAGTTGCCTTGTGCTTCACTTTTGCTGAGGCTGGCTTTGAACTCACTATCCTCCTGCCTCCACCTCCTGAGCTGCTGGGTTTACAGGCCTGTGCTATGGTGCCTGACCCATTTTAGAACAATTTAAATACTTCAAATTACTATATCTATGTAAGGTATCATTATGATCCCTTTAGAAAGTTTTCCCACTGTTTATTCATTCAGCAAACATTTATCCAACACTGATTATGTACCAGACTGTATAAACCTTAGAGGGTGGTGTTACAAAGGTCAATAAGGCACAGTTTCTGCCCTTAATTAAGAAAGTCCCAGACAGGAGGTAGGGCCCAAAAACTACAATGGAAACTCCTATGAGTTTAAGGAACTCTATCCCTTCCACTAAGAGTTGATTGAGAACCTACTACATACCCTGCACTGTGCTGAGTACTTTGCTGATGGTAGTAAATTATTGAGAAGAATGATAATCTTTAAGGGAAGGTAGATATGGACATTGAACTCCCTATTGATTAATACAAGCAGTAAAATATAAGCACCAATTAAATGAACAAGGCGCATAATAAATTCATAGGAGATAACCATAATTCCTGAAGATTGGATGAGTTGGCTAAGTATAAAAACCCTTAAACACTTCATTTTTATCTCTTTCAGGCATTTAGCTGTATCCAATGTATATTGTTGTGATAACTGTTACCATTATTACTGCACCTATTAAGCTCCCTGAGAGTGGATTCTTATTCATCATTTTTTTTTTTTTTGTCTTCTGTGATATTTAGCAAATGCCTAGCACAGAGCAGGGAATCAAATAATATCTGTTCAATGAATAAATATAGGTTAGAGGGGTGATTTAGTAGTGTGTAAGTAGAAATACTAGAGACTTTATTTTTGTTCTTCTACCTCTGAATCATTATTATGGTTCACCTCTATAACTCTCAATGTATCCAGTGGTTCTGAGTAAGTACATGAATTTTGAATGAGCACACTTGGAAAAGGTTTCTCTTCCCAAGCTAGCCAAATACCTTGCCCACACCATTTTTAATATCTTTTAAAATCCTACTTCCCTGGTGAAACCTTTGTCTTGGATTAGCAAAGGGCTCACATCCCTCTCACCTCCCTGCCCCAATCCCTATAGAAAGCACAAGAGAGACCCAATTCTGTTGCTTTTTCCTGTTTTCCAGTTCTGAAAGAAAAATTCTTTCAAATTTATTGTCTTTGACCTCAATTTCAATAACCTACTCTTCCAAGCTCCATCTCTAAAATACTTTTAGAATTAATTTACTTTACCCCACAAGATATTTTTATAGTGAGCCAGAGTTTCCATCTTGGAGCTTTCTGTCCATTCAATATGTTGCCTGGAGATTTTAAGGTCCTGGAAGGCAATCGTTGGGCCCATGTTACTTGCTTGTGATAATACAAGCCCAGTGCTTACTACAGCTAGAAACTTATTAGATTTTATGAGTCATTTCTTCCTGAATTTTTGTGAGAATGTTAAACTAATGACAGACATTGCTATAGATTGAAAAGTTTAGTATTTTTGTCTGGTGCCTTTGTCTGATTGAAACATATTAGGGCATTGCCAATACCATGATAATCTCTAAGTGCCTCATCTATGGATGGAACCAGGAAGTGGCTGGATTACAAAAAGTGCTATTGGCGGGCCAATGGCATAGTATCATCTAGAATGATTTGTTAAGATGGTTTATTTTTCCCTATTTATTTACTCTTTTGGGTTACTCTACAAAACCAAACTAAGCAATGACAGGTTGGGAATGACTAATGTAAACAGCTTAGTCTGGTCTGTGGCCCGCAGTGGCTGATCCTTTGGAACTCAGAGACACTTGAAGTGCTACTGATGAGTTCTCACAAAGTCGGCTCCATCTCAACCTTCACTATCCCAATGATGTCTTTCTTTGAATTCTGTTGTCTTGGGTCTAAGACATTGTCTTCTGTCAGATTTTATTTTCTAAAAAAGTTGTAACTTGCTAATAGTTTGTGTTAATATCAATGCAAAATAGCCGTCATTGAGGTCTGAAACAGTGGGTATTATTTTGGGAGAAGGAAAAATATCTAATACAACTGCTTCAGAGTTCCCTGGCTATGTCAGGCTGTGATCGAACCCCTGAGACATTTCCGTACTGCCAGACCTGGCTTCACAGACTCAGTGCAGGGTAAGGGAAAAGCAGCAGCTGTGTGATCCAAATAGGATGACAGGATGATGTTTTGTTGTAAGAAAGAGAGGCAGAGGTAAGCACTGGGCAAAGGCAAAGGAAAAAAAAATAATAAAAAAATACAGAAAAAAATCCAGAAATAAAACAAAGAGTGTTTCTACTGGAAGTGCTTTGAAATTTGTGAAGAGTCTTCATAGAGGAATTTTTGATTCAAGTAACTAAGACTGTAGAGTCTCCAGGGCACACTAAGGGACTACTGTTCTTGGCCTATAGGCAATGAGGACTGGACCACAGGGATGTGGGATACTATTAAAAAGCAGTGAAAGCCAGAGTATCAAAACCACACCCTATCATCTGTGACAAGCAATTCTCCTGATGTGGCTTGGGTAATGCGGATATCTGGCTTTGGGGGTTGCACAAATCCATGCACGTCAGCTGTGTCTTTGCCACACTGTCATTTGGGATTAAGTTTTGCCACACACAATCCCTTGGGGTTATGTTTATCCCTCAAAATGTGGGTGGGTTTATTAACTTCATTAGATTAAGGGATTCTAAAGTAAATTCATGGTGAGGATGGAGTATTAGTTTTAAATTTTTCAATAAAGCGCCTAAGCAATATGCTAACTTGAAACAGACTTACAGGCTCATTAGGTTAACTGGATGAATGATTAGTCAAAACATTGATCTTGGAGGGCAGGGACTGTCCCTCATCCATTTTGTGTTCCTAGCATGGAGCACAGCACAAAGGTACCCAATGCATTCTTAATGATTTAGGTTAAATTTATCCATCTTGACTTAACAAACAAATAAAAAAATACCTAGAGAAAAAAAATGATATGACTAACCATCTGACCTCCAGTGACTTGCTTTGGTGAACAAACATAGCCCAGTGCTTATTTGCATTTGGATCACTTGGAGCTTGTGGCCAGGGAGGGTGGAAGTGCAGCTGTCTTGAAAGCAGGGTGATGAAGAGTCCCTTGTCCTATTGTTTAAAACTCTCACCTTTAAATCCATGCCCTTGAATGAAGGTGTAGATTCTGGAAAACTTCCACTAAAATACACATGTGTTATATGGTATGGGACATGAACTATCCTGTGGGACCCTGTACACAAAAATGCCTTAGCATTTTTCAAATAAAGTAGCAGAGAGCAATTCCTTGAGTGAACAAGATCTGGAACAAATAGGTTTTGTTTGGAGATTGTGGGTGAGGGAAGAAGGCATGAAGCATAAGGTATCATCCAGCTGGTAAGTCTCTGCATTAGGCAACCAGGACACAGAACCAAGAGCAACAGGGAAAGGCTTTGGGAACCAAGGACCTCTGGTTCTGTTTTCTTTTTGATGCTGTACAACTGTGATGTTGACCTGGTAACATGAATTCTCAGAACCTAACAGAGTTGTCCTTAAACAATAATCTACCACTTTTGATCTTATTTGTGTTACTTTCTGAAATTTTGACTTTTTGGATCAAGTAAAGGTGGATGAGTCAGACAAGTAGCCAGCCAATATTATTCCAGTCAAATTGATTGTGTGTTGTTCTCCGTGAGTATATGTCTTTTTGTTTTGGTGAAATATCATGGGGAAAAAAAGCTGTTGTAACACCTATTACAATATTTCCAGAGTGACCCAGCAGGAGAAAAAAACATTCAGAAGAGGAAGATTGGAATGTAGAGATGAAATAGCTAGACCTAAGAAAGGTTGTGGGAAAATGGGGGAACAGGAGATAGATGCACTAATTATGTGAAAGTCCTGGTGCCTCTATTGTACTTTGGGTTTCTTACCCTTGATGAACTGGCAGCATTTAGTTGTCTGTTAGCTTCTATGAGCAGACAGCAGGGGAGGATATGGGTTGAACTTAACACATGAACAGTGAAGACAGTATATTCTCTGAAGATCTAAAGAATTTTGAAGAGTCATTGTAGTATCTGAAAGCTGGAAGATTGTTTTCTCAATGTACACTGCTCTTGAGGTCTAATGGACTCTTCTGGAAAAATTAAAATTGATTACTTTCTCTACCACAGATTTCTTTACCTATGGTGTAGTAGAGGTAGGTGTTGTGTGAGCAACTATTTACACAGCACCTCTGCAGCTCTGTTACAGGGAAATGCAAACATCTCATTGCTTTCAAATTTGGGTGATATTAGGGAAAGAGCAATGGATCCAGAGCCAAAGATAGGCTTAGATTCTTAGCTCTCCACTGAATGAATACTGTTGCAGAATTAATTTCTTTGTGAAATCAAGATAATTCTACATGGTTTCTCTACTTCAAGTAGCCATTATAGAGTTAAAATGGGATAGCATGTATGAAAGTGCTGAAATACCACATAATTATAATTATTTTTATATGTAAGACATGAAGCAAAAAGCAACTACTTTTTTTTTTTTTTTTTTTTTTTTTTTTTTTTACTTAGTGTGGATAATTAAATATTTAGTATGGTTGGATACTGTTACAAGTCCAGTGGGAGATCAGAATCAGAGACTCTGGTGTGGACTGCAGTGGCCAGTGAAGTTTCGGGTTTATTCCCATTGTGCTCCGTGCTTAAGCATCCCTCATCTCTCTGAATGTCTTCTTACCCTTGAACAAAGCAGACTTAGTTAGCTCTGGCTGCCTTTGTTCCCTGACAGTAGTTAAAGCTTCAATTAGGCTGGTATCCATTGAAAGTTGACATACCCATTTCTTTTACGTATTTGTACAGACATAGAAGCTAGTCTGTATTTGGGTTGTGTTTTGGCAGGGTTTGAAGTCATGTTCAAAGATCTAAAAAAAAAAAAAAATTGAATGACTGAGGACACAGACTAGAATTCTAACCTTCAGTTTATGTGCAAAATCAAAAACATGCAAAGTTTGTGGTATCTGAGCTTCATCTGATCGTTCCTACATGAAAGTATAAAAGAAGGCCCAGAAATAGGAGTCTTGTCAGTTTGAATGTTAGTTAAATAAGTACATAAGATAAACAGTTCATGGAAGGTTATGCAGCTGAATTTTCAATCAGAATGCACATGAGACCACTGCACTACCATCTCCTGGTAACCAGAGGCGGGTGGATTCGTTGCTCATCCTACTTATGTAGACAAGGTTGTGATTTTTAATGCTGAAGCTTTATTATGCCTCGGAAGGAAGGGATCTGTTAGGTCTGTCATTCAAACCTTATTTACCCCCAACTTAACCAAGCACGTAAGAAATAAATAGCCCCTAAGTTCCCTTGATATCATCACTGCTCTCTTCATAATGACTCTGTGACAGATTTTAGAATTGGTAGACTTCTTGGACACTTTTTATCTTATTAGAAAAAGGATTAAATCCTGAAATGAAGATTCCTAGTAGGCATGGAGTAGGAAAGAAAACTGGACATGGAGGCATTATGGATTAAATGTGACATGTCTTCAGAATTGTCTCAAATCGTTTATGTTCCTGTCTTAGGTTCTGCACAATGAAGGGAGCCATGACTATAATAGTGTACTTAAGTTCATTTTTAAAAATTTGTTTTATAGTAATAGGAATTGAACTCAGAGCCTCATGCATGCTAAGCAAGTGCCCTGCCACTGAGCCACATCCCCAGGCCAAGTTCACTGATTTGTAGAGAGTTGGCACTCTGCTAATATTTGTGAAATGGGGCAGAATATGCAGTGTGGAAAAGCAAAGGCTTGAGAGTCAAATGGACCTGGGTTTGCATCCTGTTTCTGCCATCTGCTTGTTGTATGACTCTGGGAAATTTATTTCACCTCTGTGAGCTTATCATTTTCATTTTATATAGGAAGCAATTTAAGACCTGACCTTTGTGGTGGTTGTAAGAGTTACATAATGTGATGCTAGTCAAGGACTAGAAGACTCACTGCTTGTCAGAATGAGCACTCAATACAGGGTGACCTCTCACCTCATTCTCTCCATCATAATCAGAGTGAATGGATAATTCTTTTTTTATTGGTTGTTCAAAACATTACAAAGTTCTTGACATATCGTATTTCATACATTTGATTCAAGTGGGTTATGAACTCCCATTTTTACCCCGTATACAGATTGCAGAATCACATCGGTTACACAACCACGTCTTTACATATTGCCATACTAGTGACTATTGTATTCTGCTGCCTTTCCTATCCTCTACTATTCCCCCTCCCCTCCCCTCCCATCTTCTCTCTCTACCCCATCTACTGTAATTCATTTCTCTCCCTATTTTTTTCCTTTTTCTCTCACTTCCTCTTGTATGTAATTTTGTATAACAATAAGGGTCTCCTTCCTTTACCATGCAATTTCCCTTCTCTCTCCCTTTCCCTCCCACCTCTCGTCCCTGTTTAATGTTAATCTTTTTCTCATGCTCTTCCTCCCTGCTCTGTTCTTAGTTGCTCTCCTTATATCAAAGAAGACATTTGGCATTTGTTTTTTAGGGATTGGCTAGCTTCACTTAGCATAATCTGCTCTAATGCCATCCATTTCCCTGCAAATGCCATGATTTTGTCATTTTGTGGTGCTGAGTAATACTCCATTATGTATAAATGCCACATTTTTAAAATCCATTCATCTATTGAAGGGCATCTAGGTTCGTTCCACAGTCTAGCTATCGTGAATTGTGCTGCTATGAACATCGATGTAGCAGTATCCCTATAGTACGCTCTTTTAAGTGAATGGATAATTCTAGCCTATTCCATTCTGAATCTCAATCTGAGCTCTCCAACTTTGCCTAGTCAATGTCATTCCAGGGGAGCTCTGTTCCCTGGGAATGCATCTGTGATGATTTCAGAGGGTATGAGCTACATTCTCAGGACTTTGAAAGCTGCTTATTTGTTAAATCTCTTTTCTACCTCTGGCCTTTTCACTATCATAGTCATTTGTGTATATTTTCCCCACTCAATATAAAGCTTTTGAGGTTCATTCACATTGTTATATTTAATAGTAGTTCATTCCTTTTTCTTACTGAGTAGTATTCCATTCAATGGATATATCACATATAGTTTGTCCATTCTCCAATTGACGAACATTTTTTTCTAGACTTTGCCTCTTCTAAATCATGTTACTCTGGACATTCATGTGGAAGGCTTTGTATGCACTCATATTTTGATTTATCTTTGTTAGATTCCTAGGGAATGAAATTGTTGGATACTATGGCAGGTTTATATTTTATTTGAGAAAACAACTGCCAAAGTGTTTTTCTAATTAACTACAATTTTACATTCCCAGCAGCAATATAGGGGCTATAGTTGCTTCATATATTTGCTAACATTTGGCATTATCATACTTTTTGATACAGCCATTCTAATGAATGTGTAGTGATATCTCTGGTTTTAATTTGTATTTGTCTAATGAAGCATGATATTGAGCCTATTTTTATGAACTTATTGGCATCTGTTTAACTTCTTTAGTAAAACATCTATTCAAATATTTTACCCATTAAAGTTTTTTTGTCTTATTATTGAGTTAAATTCATATATTCTGAGTCAAAATCATTATCAGTGTTTTAGTCAGTTTTATGTCACTGTGACCAAGACCTGACTCACAATTTTAGAGGTTCAGTCCGTGGTCAGCTAATTCCATAGCTCTGGGCTCAAGGTGAGGCAGAATGTCATCTCAAAAGGGCATGATGGAAGAAAGCAGCTCAGGATATGACAGCCAAGAGGTAGAGGGACAGCTCTGCTCACCATAGACCAAATAGAAATCTCAAAGGCATGTACCCAGTGATCCACCTCCTCCAGCCACATCACCATGCCTGCCTTAATTAACACCCAGTTAATCAATATCAATGGATTAATCCACTGATTAGGTTATAGCTCTCACCATCAAACCATTCTAAACTTTCTTGCATTACATCATACACAAGCTTTGGGGGCACCTTATATCCAAAGTATAACAGTCAGATATAGCACTTGCAAATATCATCTGCCCATCTGTGGCTTGATTTTTCGTTTTATTAATAGTGCCTTTTAGAGAGTAGAAGTTTTCAATTTTGATGAGGTCTAACTGAACAACTTTTATCTTGAATGGATTCTGCTTTTGATTTTATATTTATGAAAGCCTGGCCTACCACATGGTTGCAAAGATTTGCTCCTATGTTTTCTTTATGAAGTTTCAGTTTTAATTTTTATAGTTACATCTGCAATCCATTCTAAATTATTTCATTTGTGGTATAGTGTGAAGTGAAGGTTGAAATTCTTCTGCTCCTCCTTTTCTTCCTTTCCCTTCAAAAAGTGATATATATAAAATTTATGCAAACACACACACACACACACACACACACACACACACACATATATGGCATATGGATAGTCACTTGTTCCAGTGCTACTTGTTGAAAAGACTATCCTTGTCTAGTGAACTACCTTGTTGATCATAGACTGAGGATCTGTTTCTGGAATCTCCATTCTTTATGTCTGTCCTTATACTAATACCACACTGTTATTATTGATTACTGTAAACTTATTTAAGTTTTGAAATTAGTCTCATTTCCCTAACTTTGTTGTGCTTCTTCAAAGTTGCATCTGATTTTTTTTTTATTTATTTCTAAATTCAGATCATTAATTTTCACAAAAGTTTCTGCTAGGGAAGAGTTGCCATCTTAGAAATATAGAGCCTTTTAATGAAAGAAAATGTGTTATTGTTTAAATGTGTTAAAATTTCCTTTAGCAATATTTTGTAGTTTTTGAAGTTCCACTTATTTTGTTAATGTGTTTCAAAGTATTGTTATTCTTTTTGGTGCTTTTAAAAATGGAATTGTTTTCTTAAGGTTATTTTAAACTGTCAATTGCCATTGTATGAGGCACAATTTTTTATACTGTTCATATATTGTTCCTGTGATCTTAAAAGACTTGCTTGTTTTTTTCAGCAGAATTTTTTTTAAAATAATATATTTCTTAAGATTTTCTATGCAACATTGAATCACCCATGAGAGAAGACAGTTTTATTTATTTTTTCATTCCAATGAGGTCTTTAATTTCTTTTTCTTGCCCAACTGAACTAATGAAAACCTCCAGTACAATGCTAAATGGAAGTAGTGAGAGTAAATGTTCTTGCCTTGTTTCTGATGTTAGTACTCAGTCTTTCACCGTTGTGACTCACCTGTAGGTTTTTCATGGATGCTTTTGTAGGGTTTTGGAAGCATCTCTTCATTTCTAGTTTGTTGAAAATTTTTTCCCAGCTTTTTAGTCATGAGTGGGTATTGAGTTTTGTCAAATACATTTTCTGTGTCAATTTAAATGATCATTTTTTGTTCATTTTTTTTGTTAACATAGTGTGTTACATTAATTCTCTTTGGATCTTAAATTAACCTTTTGTTGAATAATTCTTGCCTGGTCATATTATATTACATTTTTTAATGTATTATGGGTTTCGGTGTGCTAATATTTTTCTGGATGATTTTTTTTCACTTATACTTAAGCTACTGATTTGTAGTTTTCTCTTTTTGTGATGTTTTTATCTGACTTATCAGGGCAATACTGTCCTAATAAAATGAGAAGTTACTCCTCCATTTTCTGAAAGGATTGATATTATTTTGTCCTTAAATACTTTTAGAACTTAATCAGTGAAGTCTTCTGGACTTGGGGTGGGGGTGGTGGTTAAAATTTTAAAATTCATATTCTTTAATATATGTGGATTCAAATATTCTATTTCTTCCTGAGACAGTTTTGATAATTTGTGCTTTTTGAGGAATTTATCTATTTCATCTAATTTGTTGGACTAAAGTTTCTATAATTTCTTTTTGTCTTTGTTATGTATACCTTTGATTATTCTTAATTTTGTTAATTGGTGTCTTCCATGTTATTTTTATCACAGTCTAATTAAAGACTTATCAAATTTTAAACATTTTTTTCAAAAAAATGACTTTAGTTTCATTGATTATCTTTTCTTCTCTTTCATATTTTATTAATTTCTGCTCTGATAATTAATATACTATTTATTTTCATCCCTAAAAACTTCCTTTAGTATTTCTTACTGGTTAGGTCTACAATAAATTCTCTCAGTTTGTGTTTACCTGAGAATGTCTTTAATTTGCTATTATTTTGAAGAATAGTTTTGTTGGATATGGAATTCTTGATTGAATTTCTTCCTTTTTCAGGAATTTGTGTCCCAATGCTCCCTGATACACATTGTTTCTAATAAAAAGTGCGTTATGAGTCGAATTGTTTGTACCAGTTGTTTTTCTTTTACCACTTTCCAATTTTTTCTCATCATCCTTGATTTTCAGTAGTCTAGGTGTGATGTCTCTAGGTGTGGATCTCTTTTTCTTATTTAGAACTTGTTGAGATTCTTAAATATATAGATTAGTGTTTACCCTTAAGTTTGGGAGTTTTTCAACCATGATATCTTCAAATTCTTTTCTGTCCTTTAATTGTTCCCTAGTCTAGAACTCCTGTTCTATCTTACAAATGTTAGTAAGATTAATGTTGTTAGATCTTCAAGATTTTGCTCTATTTTCTTCAATGTTTTGAATAAGATGTAGAAGTTCTTTGGGTTGAATAATTTCTATTGATCTGTCTTGGCATTTATTTATTCTTCTGTAGTCTCAAAAATGCTACTGAACTTATTTGATGAATTTTTCATTTCAGCTATTGTAATTTTCAACTCTAGAACTTTTTATTTGGTTCTTTTTCATAGTTTCCACATCTCTAGAGGGATTCTCTTGTTTTTGAGTCATTGTTATTATGTTTTATTTAAATTACTGAGAACAGGTTCTTTAAATTCTTAGAATATATTTAGAATTGATGCTTTGAAATTTAATATTTACCATTTATGAATTCTAAACTGTAGCCTCCTTGTTTTTCTTACCCTAAATATAACTTTAAAAGGTTATTTTGTTAATATTATCATTTTAAGGCTTTTTTAAAAAATTAGGTATTCATTTTTTTAATACCATTTTTATTGAACAAATGTATTCTTGTATTCATCCTATGTGTCCTTTCCACCTATTTTTAAAAATCACTAAGGAGTTCCCTACGCAGCTTTTATGATCTGTATCCACTAAGTCTCCTTATGTTGCAAGAAACATTCAGTCCAATTCAAGTTTACTTAAACAATTAGGCAAATTTATTAGCTTATGTAAATAGTATGTATTACAGTAAGTCTTCAGGTGCAGCTTAAAACTAGGAATTAATTTCTTTACATCCTAGTTTCTCTATATTGTGGCTCTGTTTCCTTCTTGTTGTTTCTAAGTCTCAAGATAGCACTTCCCTCATAATGGGAATATGTCTTTTAGTAAATCTTGGCTCTATGTCCTTCCTTATGTATGTAGTCATTTATATAGAGGAAATAGACTCTTCTGATAACTTTACAGAAGAACAAGAAGAATTTTCTTAGGCAGAAATCTTAGAAAACAGCTTTCCATGTCCTGTTGTGTCTAATTGGGGTAATGCCCATCCCTAAGCCAATCAGTGAATGGAAACCAGGAATGGGACATTTTAGCATTTGGACAGCTTAGTTCACTGATCTATGAATAAAGGAAGGGATAAAATCCACAAATGAAAACAGAGGTTTTGTTGGCATGAGAAAGATGGCATAGATACTGGAGAAGGAACCAACAAATATCTTCCATTATCTCCCCTTGTTACTCCCCACACCCCACCCCAATTGGGATGAGGCATTCATGTTGAAATCTTACCAATCCTCTTCTATTATCTTGTTTTTTACAGTCTCCAAGTTACCTCCTCTTGGGACCATATAATGGAATCATGCTTGTTTTCTCTGGGATTTATAACATATCTACCCCTTTAAAATATGGAGGATTTTTGTCGTTTTGCCACATCTTTATTTTTTTCCTCTATTATAGACTCTAGTTATACTTTATCACCCAGTTTTTGTGGATTACAATTCAATTTAGATGAATTGTTTCACTTGTCACTATCTCTATGTTCTGAGACAGGAAGTTGTTAACAAGGTGAGGTAAAAGCTTACAGAATCATTGCTTTGCAGTTGAGAGGACTTCCAGTAAATGTCCTTATAGTTAAAGTCTCCTATCACTATTGTTTCTTACCTCTTTGTCAGTTTTATGATCCTCATAATACAAAGGCTCTGTCCTATTGTCTTATATGTAGTTTAGTGTATTTTTTCAAGTCAGGGTTAGTGTTCAAGACACTCCTCAGAGCTGGTCAAAAATGAGACCAGTTTTCACAGAGCTCAGCTGCACCATGTGACTGGTGCATATGTGCACAGTGTATATGTGCACTCCTCTGCAAAGCTGGAATGCGTGGTGATGGGAGGAGTTGGTTTATCAGTCTGTTGATTCAAATAAGAAATATATTTGGAGATGAGATGCTAGGAAGTAGCAGGGAGAATAAGAACAGAGACACAGACTGAGGGACAAGCCCGAAGGACAAAGAAGGAGAAGGAACCAATGGTTAGAAATGGTATAGTAGGACACAAAATAAGGCATGGCCACATGCATGTCAATTAAGCTCAGCAGTTAGTTATGGTACTTTGCTATTCATCAAAGCCCATTCAATCAACAGATATTTATTAAGACTTTAATAATATTGATTGAGTTCTTACTTTGGGCTGTACACTCAGTTGAACACTTTGTTTATTTAATCCCTTCCACAATATTATTACCTCCATTTCACAAAGAGAAAATGGAGGCTTAAATAAACATGCCCTCAGATCTTACAACTTGTAAGCCAGATTCAAGTATAAAGCTTCTAGATTTAGAACACCTGCTCCTAGACCTTACAGTAGTATATATGTGAGGTAGGCTTTGGGCTATGGTGGTGACCATGACAGATACAGCCTTTATCCACAGGTACAGAGAGTCCTTTTCTTAATATTCTTTTAAAAATTTTAATTTAAAGACATGTATTATTTCTTTGTGTTAAGAAGATTCAAAATCCTATCAACTATTTTTAAATATTCAATTATTTGTTATCAACCACATTTATCCTCCTGTGCTATAGGATGTTAGTAGTTCGTTATTTCTCCTATCAAATTATACCCCTATATGCATTATATCCATCCTCTGGCCATTCCTCCCTCCCCTACACCTTTCTCAGGCTCTGATAAGCACTATTCTATTCTCTATTTCTCTGAGATCAACTTAGTTTCTGCATATAAGTGGGAAACATGCACTATTTATTTCTTTGTGCATTCTCTGGTATTCTGTTTAGCCCAGGGATAGATGTTCTAACCAGGAGAATACTCTATCACACAGTTCCATCAAAAATTCTGTTTCACATCATTATAAATATCCATTAAGAAAAAATCTAATCTTTAAATAACTGACATGTGATTCAGTCTAGTGGCTTTATATGTTGGCATGGAAAAGTTTATTAAGTAGCTAAATTGTTCTTCCTAATTGGGGAGAAATAACTTTTGAGTAAAAGTCAATTTAAAGAAAACCTTCTTTCTTCAAAATTCAAATTGAGAATTAAAAGGCACTACAACAAGAGGGGAAAAGACAAGTGGAAAGAATTTGGTTTTTCCTGATAATATTATCAACTTGTAGGAAAAAACTTACAATGTTTTGTTTTGATTTAAGTCCCAAGTTGAATTTAGCAAATCCTAACCTTGAATGCTTTCGATATGATAATTGTAAGCACACATTTTACCTGCATAATATTTTTCTTCTGATAAACTATATAGCAAAAACAAGTTTTGTGAATTTTAAATATGTTGTTATGTAAGTAAAAATTGCAATATGGATTCATTTTTTTCCTACTATAACCTAAATATAACTTAAAATAAGAAAGGAAGTGTTATTCCTGACCTTTTAAGGGATCCCTGTTACTAGACTATTCCATGAGTTTTAAAGTTTGGCTGAAGCTATGAACAGAAGAGGTAGAACAGGACATCTGTAAGCCTTGTGGGGAAAGGCTCTTTACTTTCTTGTTCACTGCAGTGTCTCAGTGCCTGAGGCACTGCCTGGCCTATAATTAATGAACACAGGCATGAACTAAGGTCAATGAAGATGCAGAGGGAAGAAAAATGCGTCTACAATGGTGGGAGAGGAGCCATGGAGGGTAGTGAGAACTTTTAGCCTGGGCTTGAGATGGACAGACCCTTTTGGGGGAGAAATGACAGATGATGAGTATAAAAAGCTATTTTGCATCACTATGCCAGAGTCCCTTCCAATGTTCTACAATGTTCTGAGCTTTTTTTCTGTTATTGCGTGCATCATACTGCAATTGTCTTCACGTGCGTAGGTAACAGCTCAGTCATAGTGCCTTGGCAATCTTCCACATTTCCACATCAGCTAAGTAGACACTTGAGTCTGGCGGATTGTGTCCGTGATTCCTTCTGGGATTGTGATTGCTGAGCCTGGAGAGGAATCACCACAGGCAGGTCCTTGGGTCTTATGGGAACTGCCACCATGCAATTCCTCCTTCATCTCCCTGGTTCCAGATGAACAGAGGACTTCTCACCTCAGTTCTTGCTCCTCTCTCCTTAGAATACAGCTATAGGCTTCTGTGTAAGGCCATCACATTACTTGTCTGTAGGTAAAAGCTGGCTCCTGTGTGGTAGAGCGACCTATTTCTCATGCCATCTGTTGTCTGGCCCCTCCGGCTTAGTGTCATCCCATGGAAATACTGATACTGGGGAGCTGACACCATGAAGATCTCACTTTGGTTGTCAGTCTGAATAACAAAATGTCCAAATTCCTCCTTCCTGTAGGAGTTGAGGGAAGAGAGCAAGCCAATCTTGCCTCAGTGGTAGTAACCACTAGCCCATTTGACCGTGAGTTCACTGAGATCCCCAGTGTTCAGCAAAAGGTTTTCCACATAGGCAGAGTACATTTTGACAAAATGAAGGCAGTAATCAATGTGAGGGCACCAGCAAGTATCTTGTGTCTGCATTGGAGTATGGGAACAGGCAGTGGAAGAAGAGGTAACCACTAGGGTCAGACGGTGCAGGGTCCTGTATGCCATGCTACCAAATAGGTAAGGTGGTGCCCGGAAGAATTCAAAATAAGAAAATCACATGATTACATCTGTCTTTTTAGGAACTCATTAGGAGTAATTATGAGATTAGTGGCAGGCATACTAAGAAACTATAGATTCAGGTGAAGTGATAAGGATTTAAATTAAAAGCATAACAGTGAGATTGAAACTGGGGAATTAGATTACAGAGGGTTTTGTTTTGCTTTGTCTTCCTTCCTTCCTTCCTTCCTTCCTTCCTTCCTTCCTTCCTTCCTTCCTTCCTTCTTCTTCCTTTTTATCCCCCTTTCTTTTGGTTAAGCCAATAAAACCACTGCTGATTTGAAATAAAAGAATAAAAGAAGGCAAAAATGAGTATGATTTTGTAGATTTTAATTTGTTTTGTGAATTTTACTCTAAGTGCCTACTATTTACTTGACTCCTCTCACAATATTTAAAGCTTAATTATATATTTAAATAACTGTGTACCTAATATCCTGAACTATTCTGTTTTGAAATCTGGGTTGCACATTTCTGAGGCTACAGAAATGTTTAATCATCGCACTAACTTGTACCTGCTCACATCTCATAGCAGCAAAATCTGCCGTTAGATACTTCTAGATTAAAAGCACCCTGAGGATAAGAGCAATGCATTAATTATAATTTCATATTATTTGTAGCACCTAGCACAGTGTTGGACCCATAGTAGATATTTAATAAATATTTGATGATTATTTATTCACCAACCAATATTGATTCACTAACTCAATTATGTAAAAGCCTTACCTGAAAATATCAAGATTCTTAAAAACACCGCAAATATAAGAGTAATTTAAGTCCAGATGTCACATCTCATAAAGACTTTCATCTTTATTTCTATCTTCTCAAATAACATTTATAACATATCTAATCTGTTCTCAAACATATCATAGGCAATCCACATATAAAAGAATTAAAAAGGATCCCTTTCCTTTAGAAGTGTGGCATTTAGTTAGAGAGACAAGATATATCCTTGGGTGAAACTGTGAAATGGCAAAATAGAATGAAATGCTGCAAAGGTATCTAATCCTCTAAAATACTGGAGGATCTCTAAGGGGAAAGATCGGGGTGGGATGGTTTCTTAGGAATAAGTATTGCAAAAAGGTGGGATTTTAAGACATTTTGATTAAATTGAGCTTGGTTTTAAGTGCAGATTCTCTGTTATATTTTAGAGGAAAGGAAAAAGTTCTCTTAGGTGAGTGGAGCGTAAAAGCAAACATCCAGAGAAGGTAAGGAGAGGGAAAACTGCAGAGGTCAAATTTTATGTTCAGAGAAATGAATCGCCATAGTGAGAACCATTTGAGAACTATGCATTTAAAAACTAGCAATAAAAATAATGCGTGTGATCTTTTATGATTCATAGTACATTTATAATCATCATGTCAGTTACTGGGAATCTCAATAAAACAGAATGTTTTTAAAGAAAGAATCATTGCAACATCATTTAAGAGCCTCCTGGGGTTTGGGGTTGTAGCTCAGTGGTAGAGCACTTGCCTAGCATGTGTGAGGTACTAGGTTGGATACTCAGCACCACATAAAAATAAATAAATAATGATATTGTGTCCATCTACAACTAAAAAAAAAAAAAAACAAACTTTAAAAAGAAGAGTGTCCTAGACAGGAATATGCAATTTACCCACTGAGCTTTTACTCAATGTATAGCTGAAGTTAATAAATAGATTTTTAGTAGATATAATGTATTATTGATAATCTCAGACATTTTATTTCACATTCTAGCGATCAAAATCTGGTACTTTTGCACTCTGGCCTTGGAAGTATGGTTTTAGCAAAGACAATTATCTTTGATTTAGGGTGTGTTTGAGTAATAGCCATACAAGTTACTTAATTTCTCAGTTTTATTTCCTTACCTTTTAAATAAGCTACTACTAACAAAGACCTCTTTTTCTCCAAAGCTCAATTAACATTGTTTTCTCCAGTTTTATTCAGTGATCCTACCCCAGATCATTAGATTGTTGTTCACTACTCAAGTTAGAAATGTCAGGTATTCTTACATGTTGTCAATCTTTGTAGATACCCGGGCTGACCAATTGACCAGAAAGACTGCTCTCTGCTTTTCTCTTTCTCAAAGGGATCCAGCTACATGCAGATAACTGTTCTTCTGTGCTGTTTGCAAATGGTTTGTACTCTTGTAGAAAGTGGAGAGGTAGCAAATGCCTAGTAACTATTATGGAAAATGTAAATTACATAGGAACCCCGTATATTATGTATGATGTGTCTGTACATATTTAAACCCAGTATCTCTTCTACTTCTGAAAAGTATTGCAGACTTTTAAACAGAGCAATCAGATAAAAATAAACTAAGAAGCAGTTAATGGAAGCAGCAAGCTTGATAGTACTACTTAGCCAGAACATTTGGATACAAGTGCTTTGGTGTTTTGCCATTCAGTGAGAGATTCCAAATCAGCTCATCACCTAATTAGTACCACTAAACAGAAATATAAGACATTCTAAGACGGGTCTGTGATGCATTCAAATCTTGAGATGACTGGAGGATCTGAACTGGAAGAAGCAGGAATTTTCTTGTTAGTCTTTTCTTTGTGTTTGTGACCACTCGCCCTGGGGAAAGAGGTCCTGGCCTGAAGGTGGCACATGCCATGTAGCTTCCACACAAAGAATGTTTGTTGTTTCTAATCCCTACTAGACTAGGTGCCTAATTTTCTAATATATAGATCAAATTGGCAAAAATGAGCTTAGTACTTGTTACGATGGACTCAATCAGGTATATCTTATTGTTATTTAAAATACTCCAAAGAACATATTGAAAAATGCTTAAAATTGGGTTGGTTGCTCTAGCAACAAAGCCAAGCTTCTGAAGATTATCCTCAGTGACTGAAGCTTTGGCAGCTAAACAGCAAAAGGAAAAGGTAATTAGTCCCAGAACTTTGGTTTTAAAACTTGGCTTTAAAAACAACATCAAATCCTAGATGGTAATATTAAAAGCCATTGAAATAAATCTTGGAAATCATTTTCATTTTAAATTGGCATACAATATTTTTTTTAACGTTGTGATTTCTGTGTATAGGGAGAAGAAATTCAGTGGTATTCAACCTAAAGAATAACATAGTTATGATTACTGGGTATCAGGTGAAATAAGGATGAAGTTGATGAATATGAAATTGAGATAGCAAACATTTTTACCTAAAGTAGAATTATTTCTGCTTGTTAGCAACCTGTTTATGTTCCTTTGAACAAAAAATAATTTAAGGTAATGTAGTTATAAAAAATGGTGATTTTGATATATTCTAAATTATGGTTGATAAGAGGAAAGCATTGACGAGCTTTAAATAGGGAAATAAATCTTTGCTTTAATCTGTAGGTTTAGTTAGGCATACTTTGATGGGAAAACTAGAATGTGAAGGGTTTGATTAGTTTTCCTACTTCCTCCTTTCCCAAAATTGAGTTATGGCATTAAAGCACTAGAACACATGGATTTAAGTAAAGTACCAAGAGTCTGGAGTACAAGTAAAGTACCAAGAGTCTGGAGTACAATCTGGATTTTTAAAAGTCTAAGTTTAAGAAAGTCCTATTCTCATGACAAGGGATCCTTTGCTGGAGGCTCACCTGAGTTGGCTGAGCAGGATCTGAAACTTGTGATGATAGTCCTATGATTTCCATTGTTTGTTGATTTGTTTGGTTAATATAAGAATATAACTCTTTTGATTATAGTTTTTATAGAGTCTCATTGAGTCAGAAATGTTCTCTTAGAGTTCTAAAGATATGCTCCTATACACCAAAGATACCACATGGGCTTTAGAAATGATCTGAAATATATCAACTATAAAATCTGAAAATCAACAGGAAAGGCTAATGACATTTGATTTGAATGGAGCATTGCTGAGGCTAGTTTAATAAGTAGGCTCTTAGCCTTGGGAACCTCAAGTAATGTGGTGTGGTCCTCAGGTTGATCTTCTTGGATCCTGGGGTTTTGCCACTATAGTAGCTGCCTTTCCCTTTCCTTAGCATGTTTTTCAGGACTTAGTTCATCTCCTTGGTGACTTTAGTTCAGTTCATCTTAGAAGGGCCATTTCTGTGTCCAGCAGTGTATGAAGCACCGAAGGAGTACAGAGATGACTAAAACACAGTCTTTCAAATATCCTTTAAGGAGTATATAGTATGGCAGTAGAGGACAAAATGCATGCAACTAAGTTTAATTAATGCAAGATTGAAAGCATAAAGGAAGTGGATTTTGAGTTGTGCCTTGGCAAAGATCAGGCATTAAGGCTGAAGGAACAGCAGGAGCAGAAGTATGGAGGCTGGCAGTGTCTGTAGTACCCTATCTTATCTACTGTATCACAGTTTAGGCAAATTGAAGAGTAGGAAGAAATGGAGAAAAAGAAAAGCAAGTTCAGAATCTAATTTTATTCATAAACTAGCCCACGCTATCTTTCCAACCTCATCTCCTGCTGTTTCATGTATTTAGTCACTAAATATTTACCATAGGTGCATTTTGAGCCAGGTGCTATAACTGAAGATACAGTGGTCAGAAATAAGGACTCAGTCTCTGAGTGATGAAATTCATAGAAAAATGAATGAGGCATTGGGCATTAATCAAATCATAGCACAAATAAATATGTAATTTCAGACTTTGATGTTTGAATTTCTGACTTCTGCTGTGAGAAGAATACATACAAAGAGAGCTTTCCAAATGCTTCAGAATCCTGGCTCAGGATGGAATAGTACTGAATGGTCAGATAAAGTTTCCCCGTGGAAATAATGCTTGAGTTAAAATCTAAAGAATAAGTAGAAATAAAGAAAATCAATAGGCACAGTGGAAGAGTGTTCTGGGCAGTGAGATTAGTGTGTAGAAAGCTTCTGAGGTTGAGGAGCATCACAGATTTGTGGCTAAAAGAAGCCTGGACTGTTGAGCAGCAGGTGGGGCAGAAAGCGCAAGGGACAAGTCTGGAGAGAGAAGCAGGGACAAGGTCAAAGAAGTTTTTGCTGAGAATTTTAGTCCTTACCCTAAAGCAATGGGAGAACCTCTGAAGAATTTTAGGTGGGAGATTAACAAATGAGATTTTGCATATAAATGTTATTTTTACCATACTCTAAGGAATGCATTGGGCCAGAAAGGGGATGGGGAAACCAATTATGAGGCTACTGCAGAAATCTAGTGAGAGATAGGATATGGTGGCAGCATGGGTAGAAATAGTCAGAAGTTAGGCTTGGGTTGTGGCTCAGTGGTAGAGCACTCACCTAGAATGTGTGAGGATCTGGGTTCAATCCTCAGCACCACATAAAATAAAATAAAGGTTTATTAAAAAAAAAAAACTAACCCTGCCTCAAGCATTTTCCTTAAAAAAAAAAAAAGAAGCAAATTGAGATGAAAGAACAAAAGTATCATACCCTGAGACAGGCAAAATGTAGGCAGTAAGGGAGACTGAGGCGTCAGAGCCACCTACAAGGGGTCTTCTGGCTTGTCCAACTGGAAGGATGATGGTGCCAACCTGGGATAGCGAGCTGAAGGAGAGGTAGGGCTGGAACTGGGGCATTGGGGAGAGGGTTTTAGACACATTAGATTGGAGGAGATATTCAAGTGGAGCTCTCAGGTGAGAAAATGTCTATATGTGGTTGGAACCCCAAGCCAAGATTCATGTTTAGAAGCCATCAGATAAGATTGTAAGCATAGAGTTGGATCAGGTTAGTAAATGAGCAAGTATAGAGCAAGAAAACAGCCAATGACTGAACCTTGAATGACTCCAACATTTCACTACCTTAAGATAAATGAGGATAATCTTATAAAGGAGATTGAAAAAGGGCTGCCAGAGAGGAGCAAGACCAGTGGAATCTGAAATATTCTGGAAATCAAAAGAAGATGGTACTTCTAGAAGGGAGGAATGCATGTTTGAATCTTTAAACGGTACAATATTCAGGGTTTTTCTAGCTTATATGTATATACAGTCTTTTTTTCCACCAAATATTAGGCAACATAATCCCAATGCCATCTAAATACTCATTTTCCTTCCTAAATTCAGTTTGGAATTTTACGTAGTGATAAGTACCATTTATCTGAAGAAAGTTTTATGCAGCATGATTATACTTTTTAAAGCAGAATAATAACCTGTGCTATTGCAGAAGACATGACAATCTTCTTTTATTTATTAATAATACATTTTTTGTGAGATATATGTGATTGGAGAGGAGATTAAAAGTGAGTTGAAAACAAACATTTTATTATTTAAGAAAAAGTGTAAGTCAAAAAACTTCCATTATTTCTGTGGTTATTGAATGAATGTGATAGTGTCTTTCTTATTAAAAAATTCAATTGTCCAGGAAAACATTTTAGAAAAGAAACCTAAATCTTAAACCCATTTCTGCAAAAATATATATTATAGTAATGTTCTTGATAGATGAAAGAGGTCTCTGGGAGATTATATGATATGCTTTCTTTGCCTGCCTCTATTACTGGGTGGAAGTCACATTTTGTCGTGGCAGCAACATACAAATGTGCCTATGTGTGGTTTTCCCAATTTCCTTTACCATGTACAACTTTTGTCTTCTCTACAGAAACATACATGCAGAGATTATTGCTCTCATCTATCCATCTCGCCATATAATTTTTACAGCTGTTCCTCAGTTGTTAATATATTTCTGTGGACTATGTGTAAATAGACATGAACAAACTGTCTAAAAGTTATTCAGCTAGTCAGTGAACCATGTAATCTGTTGGTTCAGAGACAACAGATAATAGAGTGAGATATTTGCTTTACCTTCCACACACTCCGTGTAGCATCCAGGATCCAAAAGTCAATTTGTGTTCTGTTGGGGCATGTCTCATCACACTATATTATCACATCGGGGATAGGAAATTTGGATAATGACTATCTGATTTAGAAAAAAAAAAAGACTATTTAGTGAATTGAATATCTGTGAGGTGGGAATTTTGAACTAGAATTTGGTTCTTGGTTAATTTGATACTCTATATGTGTTTCATCACTGTTTTCCTCTCTTTTAACAATGTAAGTTAGAAATAACCTTGTTAATTAGCATCTATTTTTAGGTTGATGACATGACACAGCCAAGACAGAGTGAGAACATTCCAGTACTACCATAGCACAAGCAATAAAACTCCTTTCTAAAGGGAAGGTAGAACAATGGAAATGAAAATTAAAGTACTCTGTAGTTAGAGTACCAATTTTGGAGAGTTAGAATTATGGAAAATGTTAAATGATAGATTTACTTACTGTTTACTCTTATTCAGCACAAAAAGCTGAAATTGTGGGGTAGCACAGCACCTCCCCCTTTGTAGAAACTTTTGTTGGCTCCCTATTGCCTTGACACTGAGGTCTAATTCCCTCTACACCATGTTCCTTGTATCTTTAACTCCAACCCTCTGTACAACTAATAAATCGAGCTATCCTAACTCTTCTCTGTGTGTGTGTGTGTGGGGGGGGGGGGGGTTT
>NW_026000076.1:8512338-8541881 GCF_001458135.2 Marmota marmota marmota
TGTGTGTGGGGGGGGGGGGTGTTTGTGTGTACTTTTGAAAATCTTCTCTATGGTTTTGATCACGCTCTTTCCCCATCATTTCTACACGCCCCATTTCCATCTATCTCTGAAGTCCAGCTCATGCTCTTTCTTGTTGATGGAGTTCTTATTGACCTCTTCTGGCTAGGAGTAATCTCACAGCACTTCATCTGCACCTCTCATAAGGCAATTAACACCTTCTTTCTCCATTTTGATTATGTATATATGTGTCTTACTTCTCTAGACTGAAATCTCTTATTTATGAAATTGATGAGCAGTTAGTGAAATCAATGAAAAGTTAGGATGAGGAGAAATTCTCAAATAAGTGTGTGTGGGGGGGCCTGTCTAAATCACATTTTATTTGAACTTGTGGAATAACCTGGAATTTCTCCAGTTTTCTCCCAAGAATCTCCCCTAAAATCAGTAGCCTTAAATAAATAAATATAGATATTGGGATTTTTTTTTCCTGCTCATCTCTTTTATTGTTATAGTTTTTTCTTATGTAGAGACAGGCATACAGGCACGATAGGTGGGTCAAAGCAGTACTTATTGGACTGAGTGGACTAGAGAAAGAGGAAGACTGATGGAAGGACGTGGAGGGCACAGTCTGTGGCAGGGAGGAGATGCTATGTTAGAATCACCTTTCTTTCCACTCTATGCTCATCTCTCTCTGACTTTCTGGTTCCATTCTATCAATATAATGCAGTTTAGTGCTTCTTTGGTTCAATGCAATAGATTTGCTTTTCCCATAATGTTGAAAGTTTCTTGAAAGCAGGGGCACTTTATTCTCATTGTGTGTGACAGTTCCTGGGACATAGGGACACTCAAAAATTAGTTGCATCATTAACTGATACATCAATTTCTTAATCGGTGGGTCACTTGTATTCAGTCACTTGTATTCAATAGGTGGAATGACAGGAGTAGAAATGAGCATGTATATTCATGGGGCAGTAAAGACAATCCTTCTGAGGATGAAAATAGTAATCTTGAATTATTTCTTCCAAATTGGAGATTCAGGGACAATAATTTGAGATTCGTAGGATATAGAATTTTTACTCACACCCTTTTAAATATTACTACTCTTGTCCAGTTGCTCACTTAGATCAGCCCAGTGATTCCTAAAGAGCACAAAAGGTGAATATTCCGTCACTGAGTCTCGCTTTCAAAGCTCATGACTACTGAATTTTTAGTGGCAAAGGTTCCTGACCTCTGTGCTTCCATAGGTTATAATCTATCCTTATTTTCATTGTGTGTTATCACATTACAGGTCTTTTTTTTTTTCAGTGTTTTACACTGAGCCTTGTACCAACCAGTGGCGTTTTCAAATGCTGTGCAGACATAGCTCATTCACCCTGGCAGCTCTAGAGGTAGGGAGGGGCAGGTAGCATTGTCTCTGTGGAATGAATGAGGAAGCAGAAGGGCAGAGAGGTTAAGTGACTTGTATGAGATCACACAAGGGGTCAGTAGCTGTGTGTGAATAGGACTCAGCTTCCAAACTTTTAGTCCAGGACTCTGTCCACTAAGCCCTCTTTCCACTGTGGGCAACTCAGAATGTTAGAGGAGAAAAGAAGCAGTGTTTCAGCATTCTAAATGGTTAAGGAAAAAGAGTAACATGACTGGAGAAAACTTCCTTTTCATTTTGGGTGATTGTTGCAGAATAGTTTTTTATTGATTCATTCATTTTATTAGAGCATGATACACTCTTCCAGTTCCAAAATTGTAGTACCTTGAAGGTGATGTGGGTCATTGGAGCCTTTAGAAGGTTAAGGCTCAAGAAATGAGTGGCTTCCCTTTCCCACCCTGCTCCTCAATCAGCAAATGTCCTCAGGATCCTTCTATTCAGACACTTCAGAGTGCTCAGTCATTTAGGGGCCATGTCACCCTCAACATCACCCTGGTTCTTTTGCTGTTTTCAGATCAACATAGCTTATAATATGTTCCCACTTTCTGAGGGCCGCAGACTATAAAAGTAGCAAATTTGAAGTTCTGGCCTTGGCTGGGCAAGGATGGTTGTCTGTGCTTAGTGTTTGAATACAAAAGCCATACACACAGTCCCTAATGCTATCTTTGCCACAGCTTCCATCTATCCCAACACTCCAAGGCCAGCAGAATTTGTGCTGCCAAAACCTTCCCTAATAATTTTGTGTTGAAATCAAATCTTGAGTACAATTTCCCCTGAAATTATAACTTTCCCAGGAAGTTGTGTCTGAAAAGTAGTTTCAAATGAAAACTGTGTCATTCAGCCTGAGCCCCTACCCTACAGTTGTGCTACTCTACAGTCGGATTTTTTTTTTTTTATCTTGACCCTGCATTTTCTTTAAATCTTGACCCTACAGAGGAGTTCTAATGAAATGGTGAATTGCTTTCTGCCCCACTAGAGAGAGACAATTGAATATAAGTTCCATTAAATTCAGAGAAACGAAGACCTATCCTGTGTGGGGTTTTCTAGATAAATCTGCCTCTCACATATACATTTTTAATGACAATGTGGTTTCAAACTCTGTGTTATTCAATGCCAAATCAAAGCTGACTCATGGAGAAAAAATACTGTTTGATTCTATTTAGGCCACATTTCTCTCCCCACTTTAGGGTGTCTGCCTGTGCAAAGTTGGGGGTGGGGTGTGTATAATACGGTCTGAATACATTCTTATGAGTATTAGAAGTATGGAAAAACAGAGCCCTCCGTGACCCCCAGAGCCCTCTGTTGATCACTGGTGTTTGTTGTAGGAGGAAGGCAAACATAAGCATAGAAGTGTTATTGAACAGAAACCCCTTCAAAAATGTCTCTGGGCTTTTGTTCCCGGGTTGCATAGCAGTAGGGGGCCCCTCCTCAGAAAGCATGCTTATGCAAGTATTAAGAACCGGCAGAGATAAGAAGCAAAGCTTGAGAGACCTTCATCATTAGCTGCTAGTGGTAGAGATTAGTGATCCTACCACAGGATTACAGATGGAAAGAGTGCCAGTGTTGGTTAATTGTTCATTAATGCTTGTAAAATAAGCCAGCTGGAGGAAAACTGACCATTGTCTGCTCTCTCAGAGTAAAACTAAATTGGATCTGCTCATCAATGGCAGTATTGATGTCAGAAAAGAAAATACACATGTAAACTGCTTCCTTATGACTCCCTCTCAATTTTAAATATTTAATTAAAAATGGTTATCCTAATAAGCAATGATTAAGTTGTCAATGCTTCTTTCTGTGACTGACCTTTATCTCAACTAGCCACCTTCCTTCACACGCGTTTGCTCTTTTAGATTTGCTCAGAAGCAGGACATAAAACCAACTTCCGAAAGTGGCCTCCAGATACAAATAAGCCTGTATGACTTGTGGTTATAATTTTGAGATATAGTGGACATGCCACTTAGAAATCCCAGGGAACTTTAGTCCCTACTTTCTCGATGCCTCCCTCTTGTTGGCCTCGCCCACCCCCAGTGTGTCCTTCCCGGGTGAGGCTCTCCCCTCCCTCCCCAACCCACACAGGCACAAGGAGCAAGGTTAAATGATCTGCCCAAAGTCACATGCTGTTCCAGTCAGGAAAAAGCAGACAAAGCACATTTGCCTTCTTTTGCCTTGTTGTAGATGATGTCATTTTAAGGTCAGAGACTATGGATACAGTTAACTGTTACCGAATCCCCAAACAGGAAAAATATCTAAGCATGTTTCCTTTAGATCTTTTATTTGGAGTCAGGTTTGGAATTTACTCATTTGGGAAGCATTCGAGTGCCATAGTGATGAACCAGCAGAACGAAAGGCACTGAGCTCCTGCCCTCTGTGTGCTGTGGTGTGGTGGGAGGCGGGAGGCCACTAGAGGCGCTGTCATAGAAGGTGTGAGACTTCCTAAGAGAGAAATGGAGGCAGATTCTGGAGCTTCTTTGAAGACCCTGGGTGTGGAGTGTTGGAGACACTCTACAAAGGAGCCAAATCAAAGCTGACTCTGACTCTTAGCATTTGGAGTTCAGGGTAGCCACCTGCGGAGGTAGACCTCTTGAGGACATGGCTTACACATCCACGTTGCTAAGGAGCTGAGGGTGAGTATCCACTGAGAAGTGCCAACTGGCTCCTTCATCTGGACCTTCACAGATGGACGTCATCTGTGGACCCTTCTCTAGTCTTTCACTCATTCATTCAACAAATATTTACCAAATGTTTATTAGTTACCATGTCTAGGCACCATGAGTTTATCAGGAAATAAGAGGGTCAAAAAGCTCATTGTCAGTTCTAATGTGCTCTCTTCAGAGAATAGTTCCTCCATGTCATGCTGACTTCTTTTATTAGTTTCATAGCAGGTTGTCCTGTTTATCTGTTACATGTTTGTTGTCTGATGCCCCCTAAACATAAGCACTGTGAAAGCAAGGACTGCTGCTCCTTTGCTGATCTCTGCTCTCCAGGGAAATGGAAAAGCACCTGACCCCCTGCAGGTACTCTGTCACACTGGCTGATCAATATGCAGGAAAGAAAAGAATCCAAATCAGATTAAAGTGTAGGCAGCACTTTATGGAAGGGAAGAAGGGAAGTAATATTTGCGGAGCACTGGCTACCTGTAGGGACTGTCAGTTGCTTGTCGAATGCCAGGGTAGCACCACATGGCCATGTCCTATAGCTATGCTGTTGGGCTAGCTTTTACAACTCCACTTTTGTTTGTTTGGAGGGCAGGTAATTAAGGTACATTAGCATTACTGATTTGGTTGAACCTTTTGTATTATTCATATTATAAAGGTGCATATATGATCAACAAAGAACACATGGTCAAAACTTAAAATGTCCCCCAATTCCATTGTTAAATAGCTATCATGCAGAATTTAAGGTCCCTGTCACAGGAAATCATACTGATATTGGGTTGCTATTTTGTATTTTACCTAATGCTAGAACGAAATGTACAAAACCCCTCCTTTTATAGCATGAACTCTGAGCATCTCATAGAAGTATGGAAAAACTTAACTTTCAAAATACACGATTGAGAAGAGTAAGGCAGACTTTCATAATTATTCGTCTTTTTAATTAATTGGGAAATTGTGATGCAGATGACAATGACTGGTTCTGGATATGACAAATCAAGGTTCTACATCAAACCTGTGTTAAAGGATTATCAGATGACGTACTCTTCCATGGCAAAATGACAGTTCTTGTTGTTGATTATAAAGCAAGCAGTGGAAGGTTAATTTGGTATACAGGACTCCTTATTGTAGCTGTTCTGGCCTTGGCTCTGCCTCCAACTAATCCTGATTTTCAGTTGCCTCACTTTTGACTTGAAATGCCTGATCACTCAGTGCCATTTTTTAAAAACCAAGCAGCTTTCTGGACAGAAATGAACACCAATTCTTACCATGTTTTCTTTTCATGTTACAGTGCTAGTTGTGATATAGATATAAAATATTTCAGGACAATGGACCAAAATCCAGAATTCTGGCTTCAAGTTAGCCCTTCAGGTTAGCCCTATTTTGACTCATTTGAACTGTAACTTTCAGCTGAGCTGTTAACTGGTAGTTGTAAATAACAGCATGATTTTTTGAGACCCAGAAATATATGACATTGTGTCTATATCACTACAAGTGACTACTTTGAATGAAACATACTATTTAGAATGATTCTATTATAATTTGCATAATATCATTTGGAATTTTTCTCTGGTTTCAAGATGAAAAGGAGAAAGTCCGCAAAATTTGACCAAAAGATGACTAATGGAGAGAAAAGGAGAACAGAGGGGAAGGGAGAGAAAGGGATGAGAGGGGAAGAGGAGAGACAAGAAGAAGAGAGGACAGAGAACACAGTCTTGGTCCTAACCACCAGGCTGACATGGCTCTACTCTCGAGGAAAAAGGCTTGGGGGAGTGATGGCCCCTGAGGGCTCGTGAAGGCCCTGCAAATATAGGTTTTGGAAGAAAGTTTATTGGTCTTGACCCAGCTCTCATTGCCAGTCCTGGTCTGGTTGCATAAGAGTCCAACAGATTGAAAGTGGCACTGTGTATTGTTAGAATCAGTTTTAGCAAGTTATAGGGATGATCTTAACTCCCTACACCTTGCATCGTAAAAACAGTTTTTAAAAAAGCTTTTCCTCACCTCTTTATAGCAGTGACGAGCAAAATTCAGCTTGTGACCATCTAAATATATCAAATTCCCTATTGCATTGTCTAAGTCTTATTTTTATATCTTCATAACACTGGTGAACAGGACCAAAGAGTCTACTTACTATCTGCATCACTTTGTTCTGCATGTTAGGATCCTAAAGTGAAGAGCAGAGGCCCAGGGGTGGAGGGAGCAGCTCTGTGGGTAAAACTGGGGATGGATTCACCTGGTCTTGCCAATGCGTGTCACGAAGCTATCTTCTCAGGAGACACTTTGAAGTACAAAGTACTTTCAGGATGCACATACAATGATTAAAAAGGAGACACTCAAGTCTGAACGGAAGGACTTCTACATCATCAAAGATATGCTCATAAGTCCATTAAGTTACCATGGGCAGGTTTAATATTTTTTCTGGGTAATTGTGATGGTATAACAAGGACTTTCATCCTAACTTGAGAATTAATATGAAGGGAAAGAAATACATTATTTTTTGACAAATTCATCTCACTTCTACCATGTAGAGATATATCATGAAGTTGAAATCTGTGAAGTCCTCACATAATAGCTATTGGCCATTATTTCAGGCCTTTATACATAACTTAAGTTATGTGGTATCTCCTAATCTAAGTGGTATCTCCAAAACGGAAATCTGTTCAGAGCATTTTCTTTCCTTAAAAACAACCTGTTGATCATATATCACAAGAAGAAAAGGAAGCCCAGATTATTGCCCTGATATAACTGACTGGCACCATCAGGAAAATAACTTTACTTTTTCTTTTTTAACATTGACACCACACTTGATGATATTTTGGGCAGATTCCATTGCTTTCTTTACTTTTGGGTATTAGAAAAACCTCTTTTTCAGTATTAATAATTCAAGCCAATGTAATTTTAACCTTCTGTTTCCTGTTTTATTAAAAAGCATCTCCTCTCTGTTTAGCTAAGGTTTGGGACCACTGGCCAGGAAGAAGGGGTTTGATCACAGCCTTTCATTTAAAAAAAAAATCTAAGTTCTCCTTTAGATCCTTAGGGTGCAAGAGGAGAGGAAGGAAGAAAGGAAATGTACAGAATCTGAATTTGCAGCTCTCTAGGAATTGTGATATATTGTATCATGCTGCATTCCCTGTTAATTCTACCTTCAGGGACATATTTATGCCCTGTTGGGAGACCCTATGTTCCCTGCCTCAGATGCTTATGCATCTCAGTCCCTTTCTTCCTATGAAAAACTTTTGTCCCTTTTACCTGGAATCTCCTTTCCCTAGCAGGGATTGCTTTTGAGTAGGTACCACTAGGGATGACCAGAGTCAGGCTACCTTCTATTCTTCCCTGTGGCCCATTGGAAAACTTGCCAGTCCTTGCCCTATCAATGGGGTGTATACTTTATTAACTACCTGCTCCTCTCTTCTGGTCTTTCCTTCACTGGTTACTCCACCCAGTCTCAAATAGGCACCATCCTCTTTCTCTCTCATGCGACCCCCTAGACTCTGGACCCAGCTCTGAAGCTTGCCCAGAAGCTTTATGAGTTCTACTGTGATACTAGCTCTGGGAAAGCCTACCAATTCCTATTTCTAAATAAGCATCTAACTTGAGTCTCAGAATAAAATCTATCCTCTAGGTATTAACTCCAGACCTTGTGACTGTTCTTTTGAGATCCTCTTCACTTGGCTAAGGATTGATAAAGTGCAAGCATCATAGCACTCCTTGCATTCACCATTCTTCAAAGAATCTTCTTCTCAACAAAATACCTAACTCTTATATAGGCTGTTGATGGTGAGCAAGTTTTGCTGACTCTGAGAAGTTTTACATAAAGGTATCTAGCACCACACTAAAATGTGGCATGCTTATTACCCATTCTTAACTTTGGGGTCTTAGCTGACATTTGGAGGCTATAGGAGAAAGTCTGTTCTATTTTTAATCCACTCGCATTTAAAGTCCTTAGTCACATTAAAGTCTTTTCTTCTTTCTGTGTTTCCAACACGCCTCTCCTGCATCTTTTCATTTTCTTCTCATATGATTTAGCTTTAACTTCCCTTTTACCTCTTCTCTCCTTTTTTCAAATGCAAGGTCTCTATTTGTTTTCCAGCATCAATTCCTTTGCACCGTCTTTGCTTGTTGAAATTTTACTCATCCTTATGGGTCTGCTTGATTGTCATATTCTCTATGAAACTTTCTCAGATCTGCCTCATCTAACTAAGTCTCACTTGTTCCAATATGTTCTTGCTTCACACTTTTTGTTCTTATTATAGCATGAAGTGGGGCTCTGTCAATGCTGTAGTAATATTGTTAATAGTCTTCTTTATAGTAGACTTGTTTGTCTGTCTACTGCACAAGATTATGACTTTCACTCCATTCACTCATTATTCGAAACTGTCTATTCATCATCTCAGCACCAGAACATGTATTAAATGATGGGAGTAAAAAAGTTGAGACCAGGTGCAGTGGTGCACACCAATAATCCCAGCAGCTTGGCAGGCTCACAAGTTCAAAATTAGCTTCAGTGACTTGGCAAGGCCCTAATCAACTAAGCAATACTGTGTCTCAAATTAAAAAATAAAAAGGACTGGGGATGTAGCTCAATGGTAAAGCACTCTTGGGTTCAATTCCCAGTGCCCCTGCCCCACCAAAAAACAAGTAAGGCACAGTCATTGACCTCGGGATTTTTTCTAGAACGACAGATAGGACATGGACATGAGAAATTTTAAATGTCAGTGCAGGGAAATGCACACTTAGGGTTGACTAAGAGATAAAGTATGCAAAAATGTCTTCCCTGAAGGGGCTTACAGGTTAAGTTGAAAAAGAAGGCAATAAATAATTGACAGGAAATATTTATCCCTTCCTTTCACAAAGGTTTATTCCACATTTTTTCCCCTGTGTGTCAGGTATAGGAAAAGCCCATGAGAATACAATAGAAAAATAAGACAAATCTATATTCTATGACATAGATTAAATGATAGCAAGGAAAAGCAGTTAATAATTATGAATGATGAGTTTTATAAAATGGAAAGTGCAGGGCATAATAAATGGCCAAATCTAGGTTAGGGACCAGAAAGATGCTTGAAAGTGTTGAATTTGCATTTATTGACAGAGATCTTATTAGGAATTCTAAGAAATTTTTGTAGGGTTGTAAAATGAATTTAACTTAGGTATACATACACATAATGATCTCATAACTCACAAGCTCGTCCCATTGCCTTGAGAAGTTCTTCAGCATGATTTGCACTAAATCAGAAGGGGTCAGTAAACAATGTCCACAAAGCTTTGATGCCATCTCTTTCTAGTTCAGAAAAGGGACAATGTTGGTTATCATAACTATCACTCCATCGGCACACAGAACAACCTAATCTCAGCCAACAACCCATTTTAAATACATATATCTACACACACACACACACACACACACACACACATATATATAATGATTTTAGCCTATATGTGTTGATTATTCCCCCAATGTAGAAAAACAATACTTTAATTATCACCAGAACATTTCAGGTGTTTAAGTGAATATTAAAATTTCAAAATGAAAAATTGATCTGGCCACAAATAAAAGAGTTTTATGGCTCAGAGTATTCTGTTAAGTTTTCTATTACTTTGTTATATATCTACATAGTATGTATTGCAATGAATTTTAGATCTCTGATTACTTGCCTATTAGGCTTTAAATTATTTTGTCTTTTAATTCCATTAATTAGATAGTAATTATATAACAAAAAACTAATCATGTTGAAAATGTTTCTGCCTTCATTGATAGTTGCAATAAGGATGAATGAGTCTCTGTAAAATAATTAAGCCAAAGTTATACCTAAATTCTCAAGGCTATTAATCTTACATTAAGACAACAGTACATTTAACCTTATAGATATATACAAAGAAGTAATATAATATAAATAACCTATTATGGTCATTATGTCATATAGAATCTTATCAATAGTAGGCTTTTAGTAAGTATGTTCATGGTAATTCATTCTTGATTAAAATATTTCTCATTGACAAGGAGCTTTCACAGAAAGTACTGGATTAATATTAAAATGATTTTAACAGAGTTGCTTATTTTTGATAAAGAGAGAGGAAATGCTTGGGTATGCCAAATTAAACACCCTTAGGTATATAATTTTATTTTGATATCTAATTCATAAGCAATAAATGCATGCATATGTATGTATATGCTCTTTTATACACAAGGCTGGGATTGGTATCATGCAGAACATTTCTTTGTGAAAAATATAGAATCCTTAAGAGGATCATCTGATGATACTTTAAATTTGTAAATCCCCACCAAGAATGAGTATGTTTCAGATGTATCACCATAAATGATGAGAGTGAGAAGCTTCATTAGGAATACAGTTATTTTCCATGGTTTCTCAGACAATGCTTAGGATATGATGGTGGAAATATTTAACCCCCAAAATGTCTTCTTTTCTGAGATTGAAGTTTTTAACTTTTACAGATACCATTCTTTCCTATATCCATAGTCAAATCCACAATCTATTTCAGAAATAATCTTTATGAACAATAACTGAAGAAACAAGGTAGAAGAGTTCCAAGGATCCCTCAAAAGAATGTATCTCTGACTTTCCCAGGGTGCATTTGAATGACTCTGTCAGGATGATTTTGATAGGATAAAATATCCTATCAAATATTTTCTGAGAACATTAAGACTGTGAAATCTTTACCCTATCCCCCACCCCCACAATGAGGATGATTAGTCAAATAAATTAATTTAGAAACACTAAATTCTAGTAAACCAATTTGTTTACTGTTTCACTTCTTAGAGTCTTTTAAATCTAATGCACTTTTTAAAATCTCCATTTGGATAGTATGGAACATTTGCAAACACCTAGGAATATGGACTCCAGTGACCATATCATCAGACCAGAGCACACTTTGGGGAAAGACAAATATAGGAGGTCCTTTCCATATCTTACATCTTGGGTAACTGCTGGTTCCTCTGAATTTACTCTAGCCAGGGACTGAAAGTCAGGAAGTACAAGCTAACCAAGAGAAGGGAAGTCATCTATTATTGCAAGTACATGTGTCCACACCATGTTTATGATGTATAGTTGCCTCTGAAGAGCCTCCAGTTCACCATCAGCCACTGGGGATAAAAGAAACAAAATATTCTCATACATAAAAAAGATTATGGTCCAGTTTGGGAAAAAATTACAAAACCCAATCATTTTGATATTATGCAATTGCCAGGATAGAGGCTTACACAAATGAAAGGGATACTTAACCAAGCCTGGGCATTCAGGACTTTCTGGAGTTGATATCATAGCAGGTTCTTAAAGCAGAGTCAGTCCATCCTCCAGCACAGAGGTGGGTGGGGGGAAAGAAGAGGCAGTAGTATTAACCCCTGTGGGAGTGTGGGAAAGGTGGCTTCCAGGTAGAACATCATGACCATGAGCACAGGTGAGGGAAATTAGAGAATCACTAGCATTTGATGTTTGATATTACTGAGAGAAGACTATTAAAAAGGTACCCCTCTGGAGGAGGAGACCAGTATATTTGAAAAGGGGAGGAGAGCTGTTAAGGTGCATGGGACACAATCTTTTCACTCACCCACAACTCTCAGGCCATAACCAGTGTCACCCTTAGAGGTGACGTCTAGGGACAGAGGAATTTCTTTTATTTTTTATTCAATTTTTTATTGTATCAAAACAAAACACATCTAAGAGTGCCTCAGATAACTCAATTTGAGTTTGTGACAAAAAGGATAAAGGACAGTGATGGTCTTCCAAAGCAAAGAGGGGCCTCTGAGAGGATGCTCGGGCCTTTCATTCTTGCTCATTATACTGTAGCTGGCGGACGGGGAGGGGAAATGTTTCTCTGTGCGGCAGCTCATTAGCAAAAGAAGAACTCTGACATTAGTTAAAATGTTGATAGATGTGACAGGTGGTGTGAAGACACAATGGTGTTGTCAAATTGGAGTGGGAGCCCTCCAGCCTCGTGCCTTGCTTTATATAACCAGTTTTTGCAGCATGCATTAAATCACTAAAAGGAGAGTCTTTGTTGAGCAAAACATACTAGCAAAGTACAGATTACTATTTTGTGGTTTGAGCCAATCTACAATTTTCTATGTAAACAATTTTCTTATATTTAGTGCTTATGAATACCTACTGTATTGTTTGTCTATTTCATAGGTCTTTTTGGTTATGTGTAGTTAATATAGCCTCATTTTCTCTTATTTCCAAACTCTCTATTTGATTCCTTTCCTCTGCCAAAAAATATGCCCAGGGTTTACCTATTGGGAAAAACATGAAGAAACAAAACCAAAATAAAAACAATTAAACAAATAAACAAACCCTTTTCTTGATCCGGGAACCCTTTTGAGTTCCTATACAATCTCCTCTTTCTTTTATTATCTCACTGCTGGCTAAAAAAGGTTTTTACTCACTGATCACTGCTTTCAAACCATAACACATCCTTTAAATGTTTGTGATACAATGTTCGTTTCCCACATCATAAGGAAATGACTCTCCCAAAGATCTTCAGTGACTTCCTAGGTAACAAATCTGATGAGGTCACTAGTTTTCTTTTTCAGTGTTTATCAGCTTACTCCCTCCATGCATTTAATGCCGCTCTCTACTCCATTGTCCTAGTGACAAACATACCTTTGGTTTTTCTTCTAAGGACTTGGGTAGGAGCCTCAGGTCTGCTGGTTACTGTGTATCTTGGGGCACATTATCTTTTCTGAGCTGTGGTTTTCTTAAATATTTATTTATTTTTGTTTTAGGTGGACACAGTATCTTTATTTTACATTTATGTGGTGCTGAGGTTCTAACCCAGTGCCTCGTGCATGCTAGGCGAGCACTCTACCACTGAGCCACAACCCCAGCCCATGAGCTGTGGTTTTCTCAACTCTAAAAGATAGGAGGGATAATTCCTACCTAAAGAATTGGTTCAAAGATTAAAATGAGGTACCCCTTGTAATATCCTCAGCATAGTAGTAATAATTCTACAAATATTAATCTTCTCCTTTCTTACCTCTCTGAACCACTTTTGTAGCTCATGCTTTGAACACTCTTCTTTCTACCCCTTATTTTAGTATTCTACAAGGTTCTCTCCTTAGCCTTCTTCTCTAGAATCCTTTCCTTGGAAATCTCACTCATCACTCTAGGGCTCTAGGTATTACTCTTAGGCCTGAATACCCATCTATATATGAGTGATGTCTAACTTTCTTGGTTCTCATTATCCACCCAGGTGTGGATAATCCACTGTGGCCTTACAGTTAGTGTGTCCTCCCAAACTTGCCTTCCTCTCCCTACCTATACCAACCTCACATTTTTCTTTTGTTGTTGTTGACAACATTATCATCTTCCTAAATCTCCTGGTTAAAAACCTTAGTGTTACCTTTGATCTTTCCTCTTTGTTCCCCCATATCCAGCTGGTGGTCAGATCTCATAGATTTCACTTACGATTTGACTTGAACCTCTTAACTTCTTTCCCATTCACCTGTAGCAATCCGGTTATAGACCTTCACTGTTGTTGTTATTATAACAGGCATTTAGCTAGTCTTCCTGCTTCCATATTTTCCCTCCATTGAACATGTATGCTTATGAACCACTTGTATTACCATATTCTATTGATCTTATCATCCACTCTTCTGTGCAAAAACTTTTCCTCTTTCTATTTAATGTGTTTCTTGACCTGGCCCCAAATCAAATTTCCAATCTAATCTTCAAGTTCTTATACTGCTTCATTCAAGCTGAGTTACTGATTGCTGCCCCTGCCCCCATATGCTTGTCTCTCATGTGCTGACTCTGGTCTATATTACCCGTCCCTCTCCACTTACATATGTCTGAATACCACCTATTCCAAAGCTCAGCTCAGCTGGCCTTACACTTGGGAGAATCACAAAATTCGACAACAGAGTTATTACCTCCAACTAGAAGTAATCTTTCCCTCTTCCAAATTCCGTAGTATTTTATTTGTGTCTATTTTGTGTCATGCCATATGTCATGCATGGAAAAACCAATGAATAAATTCATATTTTACATATACATGTATATATAATCTGGCTATATCTATATAAAATTTTCAGTATAGAAATTGAAATGAGGACTAGGGAACCAATTGCTACTCCTGTGCACATAAGGCCAAGGTTTGACGTGTAAGACCTATAGGACGAACTTGGCCCACTGCCTACATATGTACAGGTCATGAACTAAGAATGACTTTTTGTAGAAAAAAATTTTACCTGAAGCAAAACAGGCATAACATATACACTTCATAATCTTAACCATTTTGGGTTTCCTAGTGTTAAGGACATTCACATTGCTGTGTAGCCAATCTTCAGAGCTCTTTTCATCTTACACAACTAAAACTATATCCACTAAACAACAACTCCCTTTTCTCTCTTTCCTTTGGCCCCTGGAAACTACTTTTCTACTTTCTATCTTTACAAATTTGACGACTTTAGGTGTCTCATATATACTAAATTATATAGTATTCATTTTTTGTGATTGACCTATTTTATTTAGCCTAAGATTTTCATTTGGTTACACCCATGTTGTAACATGTGTCAGAATTTCTTTTATTTTTAAGATGGAATAATATTTCATTGTATGTATATGCCACACTTTCTTTCTCTGAACAGTTTGTTCATCTGTTGATAAATACTTGAGTTGATTCTATCTTTGGCTATTGTGAATAATGTAGCTATGAACATGGGTGTACCCATCTCTCTTTGAGATACTATTTTCAATTTCTTTGGGCATATTTATATTTATTTGAGAAACTACCGTACTGTTTTTCACAGTGGTTGTACCATTTTATGTTTTTACCAACAGTGTACAGGGTTTCTCATTAATCCACAACTTCTCCAACAGTTGCTGTTTTATTTTTCTTTTCTTTACAGCAACCATCCTTATGGGCAGGAGATGGGATATCATTGTGCCTCCGATTTGCATTTCCCTAATGATTAATGATATCGAGCAGCTTTTCATGTGATTATTGCCATTTATCGATCTTCTTTGGAGAAATATCTATTCAAATATTTTTGCCCATTTTTAATTTTTGTTGTTGTGAAGTTGTAGTGTTCTTTATAGCTAATAACTCCCAATGAAATATAACATTTGAAAATATTTCCTCCCCTTCCACAGATTGCTTTTTGCTTTGTTGATTGTGTTCTTTGATGCACTTAAGTTTTTAATTTTGATGCAGTCCAAAAATTCATTCTTATTGACTCTTCACATCTTAAATGGTAGAAAAACTAAAAAGAAGAAAAATTATGTAAATTTTATATAATTTTATGTAAAATTATATATATAACTTTACATAAAATTATATAAAAATATAGAAAATACAAATAACAGTGACCAAATTATATTGGTAGATTGTGTTCATATTCAAATATGTAATAATGTAGCCCATTATTATGTATAAATATAATGTTCTAATAAAAATATGGAAAAAAATTCAAACTTTAAAGCCTAAAAAAGAGTTTATTGGGACAGAGCCATATTCATTCATTACATATTCATTTCTTATCTATGGCCGCTTTCATGCTACCAGCACATATTTGAACAGTTGGGACAGAGAACATCTAGCCCACAAAGCCCAAAATATTTTTCTTTCTGGTCTTTTACAGAAGTTTGTGAACCCCAGTATTAGACTATAGTTTGTATCCTTGTTTAGTTCAAAGGCCTGTATAGTGTTTCAGGTAGATTACAGCTTGGTAGTAGGAGGCCCACCCACTACTCCCCCTGATATCTTAGGAAATGATATGCAATTTAAAAGAAAACAGGAGACTGAATGAGGCAAATACGGAAGCCTTGGGGATTGTCTCTTGCCCGAACAGGATGTGCTACTCTTGGTAACTCTCTCCACGACAGATCTGGGCTCCCAGAGTTGAGAAAACTCCAAATTCTTGTTACAACACTGCCCTTTTATATGCAAAGAGTATCACCAACCTGGAAGAACATACATTAACAATAAATGCATTTCTGAATATTCTTTATAAACACAGAGCTCTCCTGGTTCTTGACCAAACACAGCATTTACAAGAAAGACAATATCCAAATATCGTGCTTTGGGCATGTACAGTTTTTAGCTTCCCAGTCTTTGGAACAGAAGAATGCAAACAAAAAAGGGAGATGGGTTGAATAGGTTTTAATTAAAACAATTGGCTTATCTGCCATAGCTAATATGAGGTTCTTTGTTTCTTATTGATTACAATACATAGCATTGTATTAAACAATACATAAATAATCTTAGCTGTATAAAAGAGAGCCAAGCACTGTCTCTGCTCTTCAGATACTTTAAACCAAATGTAAAAACACTAATAAAGATAAGCACAGACAGAAGACAGGTTGGAAAAAACGTAGACTGCTGATGGATTTAAGATCTAATATGATCAATATTAAGCACATTTGCAAACTTGGTTTAGAGTCAGCTAAGAGAAAATTCTCTCTCTCTCTCTCTCTCTCTCTCTCTCTCTTTTGACTAGTTCTGGAATAAAATTCAATGGAGGCTAGAGGATTTCTGAAAATGTTTGCATAAGGGAAGGGCATGCTGGAGAAGATAAGGGGTATATGAAAGAATGGAACATATAACAAGTGGCACTCAGAAGAAAGCTGAGAGGCTGGAGCTGGAGTATTGACCTATGAGTACTTGACCTATGAAGAGCAGTGGGAATGGCTGGGGAAGCAGAATGGTTTAAGGGAAACCTACCCCTTTTTAATTTCCCAGAAGCATCCATTATGCTCATCCTTTCTGAGAATCATTCAAGTTGCATAATACTATGGGAATGAGTACCTCAGTAGTTGAGGAGGGTAATACTAATATGTGATAAATACTTTCCACAGACTGCCATTGACACAGCTCTGTGGGTTTGGGCTTCTCTGTGCTTTGGCCATCTGATGGGAGGAACAACAGCATGAGCTTGTCACACACCAGCACTCCTTAGCACTCTCAGTTTCAGATTTGGCAGCACATTGACCAAACTTCTTTGTGATTCTACATTGACCCTTTGATTAGTCACCTTCACAACACTGGAGGCAGTGTGAAATTCATTGCATCCTAAATTCCATTTGCTGATAGATAAGCCTGGTAACAAAAGCAATGAGGAAAATGAAATTGGCAGAGGCATCATAAGAAATTAAGAACAGCCTATAAGTTAACCATAAAAGGCACTTTCTTAAGTAGCATCACAAACTGAGGACTAACGGCATGTAATTTTATTTTCTTCCATATTGAAACAAGCCCCTCTATTCCTTTTTCAATTTCTCATACTTCGTATTTTTTTTTCAACATCTACCTCTCAATATTTTTTTTTTTGTTTTGGTTTCTATGTTCTGATTTTGTGGTTCCTTTTGCTCTAGGTAACTTACAAATCTTAGTAGGGGTTGTGAAGAATAGAGTTACTAAAATTATGGTTCACAGACAAGCTGCTGATCCTTAAAACTATTTGCTACTGATCTGAGATGGGATAAAGAATTTGATTCAGAATGTAAATCAACTACATCATCATATGCTGCTTAGCTCAGCTGACATCTATATTTTTCAGCACACAACTTTCTCAATGAAGAAAGCAATGCAATTGGCATTCTGGGGGCAAGCTCGTTGTCTTGTGGCAGACTAGCATTTTGAGTGGCACCGGTAGAGTGTAAAGCCGTTGTTTCCCAGAATTTTCCACCAAAGTTAGGCCATTGTGAATAGGAAATGACAGTGAAGAAACTATATTAGTTCTATTAATTTACTTGGGACTCTGTAAAATATTTTCTTTTAAAAGAAAGACTTACCAGACATAGTCCTCAAGAAGAATGGAATTAAAAGCCAAAGAAACCTCAATGTACTGAGTAAAGATATCAAGTCAAAGGTTGCCTATTGAGGTCAGGGTCTTTTTTTTCCCCCTCTTCCTTCATTTTTTGCATATTCTGCCTAATATAGCATCCATTAGAGATAAGGCATAACATAGATGCTCACAAAGCACTTATTGAATCGAATCTGCTTTTTTCCAAACAACTTTTTCTGATCTTAAAAGAAATTTAAACTTCCAAAGTTTTTGCTTTGAAGAGTGTCAGTGAGCATGTAGTGGCTTGAATCCCTGACAACACCTTCTCACCCATTGCTGGAGGAAGCCTGATGAGTCTTGTGCCCTTTCCAGGAGGTATCCTTGGTCTTAACATCCTCTGAGTGTAAGGGAGACTTTTTCATCAGAAAACATCTCAGTTTTCTCTTTCTAACACTTAACTTCCAAGCGGGTATCATGGGTGCCCTTAACCTCCTGTTTTACACTTTCCCTAGTTGTTTTTTTTTTTTTTTTTTTTTTAACTTAATTTAAAGTCAACATGCTTGAGATTCTGAAAGTTCTTACAACAAAACAAAACAATAAAACCCAAACTGTAGCGGAATTAAAAAAAAAAAAACCACAAAACTCTGCAGAGTAAAAATAATCAATTGCTAGTTGGCGAACCTTTAAAGAGTATTAATTCAGTTGGATAAACTGTAGTTAAGTAACTTTTATCAAGCAAACTGGGTTAGGTGGTTAAAAGCAAGAAAAAAAGTACTAAAAACATACAGTGGGTAGCAGTTTATGTGTCAAGAAAAACTGAGAGAATTTCTGAAGCTCTGATGTCTAGCAGATAGCACTTAAATCATTTTTCTCCAAACTTCAGTCATAATACTTCAAAGAGTTATAGCCATAATACAAATTTTTAGACTAAGAAGTGGTGTTTGAAGTTATTTTATAGGATTTTGCTGTAAGGGCTCCAATTGATTTGTAGTAAGATAAAAGAAGAAAACTTTATTTTCCAAGCTTTGTCGGAAAAAGCTTACCTTCTATTGGTGGTTGTGCCGATGTGCCTGCAGGCCATGATGATGTAGACACTGATATTATAGCCTATATGAACCGAGCTGCTGTACACCGCCTGCTGTTTGTGTTATGGTCAAAATCTGTCACAAAACTGGTGGTGATTTATTAAATGTTTAATGAAGTAAGACAAAACTTCAATAACTACAAACAGAAAAGTAGACTATCACATTAAAATATAATAATACATATTATATTTCTATTTTTCTTCTCAATTTTCACTTGCTAAAAATGATAAGGGCACATTTAGAAATCTAGACAGTATAAAAGGAATACTGAGAAGTAGCCCTTGTGTTAACAAAGGATAAGCTTTGGTTTTGTGCTTTGCTTTCTTTTTCTTCTTTATAAGAGAAAAAGAAAAAAAATCTCTGTTCTGGAAAAACAGAGAATATGCAAATCTCACTAATAACTTCTACATTAGATTTTCTATTAATAGTGTCCAAAATACCCCATTATTCTTGTGGAACCAGATGACAATTTTGAAGTGTGGAATTTAATGTGCTGCATCTATTTTATGGTATTCTATTTAAACATTGCTCTGATGACCTTTTCTCAGTCCATAAATATTTCTTTTAAAAATAAAAATAGATTCTATTTTTTTCCTTCCTGAATCTAGGGTATAATTGTAATTGAAAATCAAAACAAAACAGAACAGGTGTTTTTATACTGCTCACCTAACTTCCTGTGTGTACCAAGCCAATGTCCATTCCTTGCATGTTGGTGGGAGGTTGATAATGGGATAGCTGCTATTTTCTATATTATTATATTGTGTATATTACTCTATGCTCACTATATGTATTACTCCTCTTCCTCTCTTCTAAACTGTTTAATGACTTCACAGTATCAACTTATAGTATAAGTGATTATTTTTAATGTTTATGGATTATGATTTATTTACTCCTTACAATGGAGATTCATACATTAAGAGAAGATGGAATTTCAAAAGTCTGAAAATATTGATTTTGTTATAAACATGAAATTTCAGTGTGACTAGATGAATATCTTGCTTATATAAAATTTCTAAAAGGTTTGGCCATTTATGTTACTGAAGATTACCAGAGGGCCTTTACGTTGCCAGAGATAACAAGAGTCATTTCTCCATAGGTTTGTCTGATATAAACTCAAAGGACATAATCTAATAAAAACTTAAACTATTTGATAGAAGGACAACACAACAATTGGTTTATAGGCTGATCATTTCACTTTTTAACTTTCCTCCCCCACATTTAGTAGATGTAGACCACATAATGACTCTATATAGACATTTCAGCTCCTAAACTGTTGCTTCATTCATTCATTAATGTTTCTTCACAAAATATTAGCTAACTACCTACTGTGCATGCCCTATAGGAAGCACTGGGGAAACAATGAGAAAAACAGGAAAGCTCCCTGCCCTCATGGTTTTGCAGCTAATTCAAAAGACAACAAAAATAAAACACTGCATTAAGTTCTGTGAAAGAAACAAAGTGCCATTGTTATAAGCACTTGACATTCCTTCAATACAAATAGAGCGAGTGATAGCTATACCATAAAAGGCTGATAATTGAGCAGCAAATTGAATCATCACAAAATTTTACTTGACTAACTCAAGTAATTTTTGTGAGCCTGATTATTTCCCCCTTATTTTAATATATCAAATAAAATTAACCATGAGGCAATCCAACCAATGGATTACTTACCAATCTAATAATCTGGCTTAAACTTAAAAAAAAAAAATTAAAACAAATTTGTGAATATTTCTTATCTGAATTAGTATTTCTTGATTTTTGTTCACTCTTTAAAAGTGAATCTTCTCCCATACTGTAGGCTCTCTGTTCACATTCTTGATTGTTTTCTTTGCTGTGAAGAAATTGTTTGATACCATCCCATTTACAAAAAAATCTTTACCACCAGCACCTCAGATAGAGCATTAATCTCCAGGATACACAAAGAACTCAAAAACCTTAACATGAAAAAAACAAATAACCCAGTTAATAAATGGGCTAAAGAACTGAACAGGCACTTTCATAGAAGAAGAAATGCAATCAGTCAAATATGTGAAAAAATGTTCAACATCTCTAGCAATTAGAGAATTGAAAATCAAAACTACACTGAGATGCCATCTCACTACACTCAGAAGGGCAATGATCAAGAATACACAATGTAATGTTACTCAGCCTTAAAGAAAAATGAAATGATGGCATTTTCTGGTAAATGGATGGAGCTGGAGAATATCATGCTAAGTGAAATAAACCAATCCCAAAAAACCAAAGGCCGAATATTTTCTCTGATATGAAGATGCTAATTCACAATAAAGGAGTGGGAGGCTGGGGAAGAATAGAGTTACTTTCGATTTGGCAGAAGGGAGTGAAGGGAGGGAAGAGGATATGGAATTACAAAGGATAGTAGAATGAAACAGACTTTATTACCTTATGTGTAATTCCACGTCATGTACAACCAGAAGAATGAGAAGTTATACTCAATTTATGTATGATGTGTCCAAGTGCATCCTGCTGTCATGTATAACTCATTAGAACAAATTAAAGAAAAAAGAATACAAGTAACAATAAATGTTGGCAAGAATGTGGGGGAAAAGATTCACTTATACATTGCTGGTGGGACTATAAATTGGTGCAACCACTCTGGAAAGCAGTATGGATATTCCTCAGAAAAGTTGGAATGGAACCACCATTCAACCCTGTTATCCTACTCCTCGGCTTATACCCAAAGGATTTAAAATCAGCATACTACAGTGATGCAGCCACATCAATGTTTATAATAGCTCAATTCACAATAGTCAAGCTATGGAACTAACTGAAGTGGCCTATGAAAGATGAATGGATAAAGAATATATGGTACATTTACACAATGGAATATTACTCTGCCATAAAGAAGAATGAAATTACAACACTTTCTGGTAAATGGATGGATCTGGAGACTATCATGCTAAGTGAAATAAACCAGTCCCTAAAAACCAAAGGCAGAAATTTCTCTCTGATATGTGAATGGTAGCCCACAACAAGGGAAGGGAAAATTAGAAGTTCATTGGATTAGACAAAGGGGAATGAAGGGAAGTGAGGGAAAATGGGAATAGGAAAGACAGTAGAATAAATTGGACATAACTTTCTTATCCTTATATAACAATACACAACCAATGTAACTCCACATCATGTACAAGCTCAGTAATAGGATCCCAACTGGAACAAGTCATAATTATTCTATGTATATATAAAACGTCAAAATACATTCTACTGTCATGTATATCTAGAAACAACAAAGAAAAAAGAAAGGAAGGAAGGAAGAAAGTTAAATTTTTGAAAAAGTGAATTTTGGAAATTACCTTAAGGAAATAATGAATTACTGCATTTGTATTAATCTGTTTTCTCTTACTATAACAAAATCTGAGGATGGGTACTTTATAAATAAAAGAGGCTTAGTTAGCTCACAGTTCAAGGGCATGGTGCCAACTCTACTTGGCTCTGGTGAAGGCCTTATGGCAGACGGCATCACAATGGTGAGGCATATAGGAGAGAGAGATCAAATATCAAGACAAGAAGTCAAAAAGGAACTCAGGGATTTAGCTGAGATTTTTTTTTTTTTTTTAATAATTTGCTCTTGTGAGAACTAACTTAGGAGCTCTCACAAAAACTACTTTAATTCCTTCCAATTGCACAGTGCCCAATGACCCAAGGACATTTCCACTAGGCCCCACCCCTGAAGAGTCCCACCACCCCTCAACATCACCACACTGGGGACTAAGCTTCTCACAGAAAACCCCAGGAGGAAGACCACGTAAACCATAGCACCACTTAATCTCCCAGTTCTCCCAGAAAGAACTGCCCACTAACTACTGGGTCGATTATTTGAATTTAATCTGCTATATTTAGATAAACTTAAATCTAACATTTGGAAAAGTGCTTTGGCCATAATATCATAGAGTGTGCCCAGCATGTGACCGGGAATCTCTAGGTCTGGTTTCCAGTGATGGCCTTGCTACAACCATCTGTGAGATCATTGAGGAATTAAATTCAGTCCACCCAACAAATACTTAGCGACAGTTTGTTGAGGATAAGCTACTCAAAACTTCACAAAAATTGGCCTGTCCTTAAGGACATTTACTTAGGAGGAAAAACAATTTCCTTAATAGTATGTGATGAAATACAATCAGAGTCATGAATTATCATTGTTTAAATGTCAGGGGAATCCATACATAATTCTGGAAAGGCTCCACAAGAGGAGCAAATGGGTCTTGAAAATACGTAAAATTTCAATAAGCAAAGGTGGGGACGATGCAGGTTTCCGGGGAGATAGCTATAATGAAATAGAGGCAGAAAATCCTGAGTCAACCTCAGTGACGGGGAACTCTATGCAAAGTAGAAGAAAACATCTTTTTGCCTTTTGTTTCTCCTCATCCTTCAGGATTCCCTTTTCTTCCTTGTGGGCTCAAACTTAAAAATTGCTTTTTGGTTTTCTTTGAGTCTCTTTGACCTGAACCAATGGCAGCAAGTTAAGAAGTAACTCTGATGAAATGCACTCTACGTAGGTGCTCAATAAATTACTTGTCCTCTGAACAAACAAAAGAATGAATCTCTTTCCCATCCTTTCTGCCCTTTCCTTCCTATCTTTTTCTTTGGCCTGAAAAGTCAGCAGCTCAAAGGTCTTAGAAGCAGGAAAATGGTTCAGAAAAGTCATTTTAAGCAGGACCTCTTAGCTCCCGGTGCCCATGGAAAGTCCTAATTTGTGGCTGCTTCAGGTGATGCTTAAGGAAGGTCACTGTCTTGCTCCTGGAGTACACCTTCATGCAGCCGAGAAAGTTTGCAGTCTGTTTCCTTTGTCACTGCCTTTGGCTACCAGCAAGGTAGTTAAGGGGGCTACAGAGAAAGCCAGCTCGCCAAGGGGGAAAAACAAAGGCAATTGCCCTGGGAGTGTTCTAAACCACTCGTTTGAGAAAAAAAGACCTCACACTTCTTGTGGTTTGCAGGATTACTTTCACCTAGTATTTCACTCAATCAGCTTGGTTTCATGTCCTTCATATGTGGGTGGGATAATTCTGCATCATCCTAATAGAGCAGGCACATATGTCCAAGGAGCCCAATGGCATTCTAAAAATAAATATATTTTGTAAGACACTCTAGGCAATGTCTTTAAATTTCAACTATTATTTTCATTTGTTTTTTCCACTAAAAAATGTTTCCTATTATATTTAATCAAATTCCAAAGAGAACGAATTGGAGGAGTTCTAGACCTTGGTGATGGTTACCCATGGCCTTGGCATTCATCTCAAGGTTCTGTCCTGCCAACTTGTCTGGATGCTGCCAGGGAAGGCATTCGCTGTTTGCCCTCATCTCTGCGGGATTCTCACCACGCACCACTGAGAACAGCTTACTCCTCCATTTCCTCTTCTGACAACTCTAGGGATTTGAGTGGAAGCGGTGCCAGATTTTCCTAGTCTCAAACAATTGGAGCGAAATGCACCCTCGCGCATTACACCCTGGCACACATTATTGTGATCTGCAGGTACTTTTATGCCTTGTTAGGGGGTGGAATTTTTAGAAAGGCATCACACTGCTTTTAAACACCTTCTGTACTTCACAGAGTCATCATGATAATCACCTAAATTGACAGACAGTAAAATTTCAACTTTAATTCGCTTAGCCTTCATAGAAGATAACACAGTGTGAATGGTTCCTCCGCATAAGCTAGAATTGTTTTGTTATACCCACGTATTACCCTTCTCAGAAAAGAAAGAAATCTATAACAAGACAGCCTGTTGAGCCTGCTAAATGAGAAAAATGAAGCTTAATTAAAAGATCTATCTTTGCAATAAAGAAGTTAGATGTGTGTGTGCATGTTCTTTCCTCACTATGAAAGATTCTGTGATAAATATTTCAATCATACTTTTATAATTATTTGCAAGTGTAATAAATGCAAGTGTAATAAGCAATCTGGGCTTCCTTACAGAACCTGTATCACTGGGTTTTATTTTGCTTATGTTGATAGGAAATGTAGCAGAAAATGGTTGACCAGTGATTCTGGAAATCTAGAGCTACATTATTAAAGTCAGAAACAGCCATTGCCAGGGTTAGAATGCAAATATATGCACCAGTTTCTTTCTTGTTTAGTCCACAGGACATCTAGTGGTAAGCTGTGCAGTAGCAGCAACTAGCTCAGGCTCCTGTTAGCTGTTCCATTAGCCATTACCTTTCCTTACGGATGTCAATCTTTTCTTCATTACATGCTGGGAAAACACAAAACTGACCATCTGTCCTAATTGCAAAGTGTTTTATGGAAAACAAGCACAAGCTGATCGGTCAGATTTTAACACTTAATGGCACCTCTACAATTTTAGGCATCAACTGTAGATTATCACAAAAACCAGAAGTTTTGAATTTAGATAATGCCATATCATTCTTGTGGACACCTTCTTTATCTTGAACATTGTGGTGGACCTCATAAGTAACCTTGTATTTTTACATATTGTTCTCTTAGTCTTGTTTTCAAAACTTTCTACTCTTCCTTGGGCAGAATTATTTTTTATTCATATAAACTGATAAATATGTTATATAAGTATTATCAGTTAGCTCTTGCCCTCAAATACCCATGATTATTGCCTACTAGTTTTATTTTCAATAATCACTTTCACTATGTAATATGTAAATAAATATGGGTCCTAAATAAGAAATAAATAAACATGCTGCTACCAACAATGTCCAAAAGGCTGAGCATTTCTTTCAAACATAAATTGCAAGAATTTGGTTTTCCAAATTGATTTCAAAAATCAATATGATTGCCTTCTTTTAATAACTTTTTAAACTAATATCTGAAATGATTATGGGCACAAAATCTTATGATGTGGCTATTAGTAGGTTAATTAGGTAGTAATGAATGAGATGCCATAGGTTAGCACAGAGTTAGCACAATAGGATTTGTTTCAGCATGAAATGAAGTTGAGTGTTAAAAATTTAATCTTTATGTGCTAATATGCATGGGCATACCTTGTTAATTATTGAGGAAAGGTTTTTTTCTACTTCTAAACACTAACAAGTGGGTAATTCAGAAATAGATTGTTTTGTAGCTGTCCACGCAGATTAGTTTAACAAAAGATATAAGATGTGAAAATTACGTAGCATGTTAATATGAATACTTACCCATGTATAGCATCAGCTGTAAATGTTATAATATGGGACATTAATTTTGGAAATAAGTAAAGTGGAGATTATTATCAGTTTTAAAATTTATTTTATTTTAAAGCAAAGTATTCAAATCTGTGCATAAAATTATATATTTACTACTATTCTTGTCTTTTCGAGGTGTATTTCTTCACTGTTGAAGAAAAATCTCATTTATTTTTATATCCGTAGTTATAATTAAACCAGTGATGTTGGTTTACATAAATAGCACTAAACTTATAGAATATTAAATTAGGCATCCAAATACAATGACTGATATAGTACTAAAATCTCATATGACATTTTGTTTTATCCTTATCAATAAAACAAAAATTGTAGAAGAACCAGTTTGAGTATGTCCTTCATTATTTGTGACTCTAATTTGAAATTAATAGTGAAACGTAAAATAATTTGGCTCATTGGAAGTGAAATAATTGCTTATGAATCCATTTTGTAAAACTAAAACACCAAGTTTCACGAATTCATGTTTCATGAGATATTTAAATACTTAATAACAGGATGGTTTCTAAGAAATATTTAATTACACTGCCTTGTATACATTATATAACAGGTGAGACAGGTCAATATGATGTCATGGCATTAGAAGCCCCAAGAAGTAGCACTTCTTTTCCTAACTCGTTCAGAACCAACTGAGACAAGCACAGGAATCAGGCAGATTGATTTCAAAATCTTAGTATTTTTATTTCTTTAACTGATAAAACTTTATTGGGTAGTGTTTGGCACATTGGGTCTGCTGATATTTTTCCCTAAATTAATCAGGCTTATCTATCTGGCCACAGAGAGCCTTCTTTCCCACATAAGCACCACTGTTTAATGGAGCAGAGTCTATCTTGCTGCATTTGCTGCTTAGCCAGAAGAGCAGTGAGAATGCCTTTCCTCTGTCAGTGGGCAGAACTGAAAGACTGAGAAGGGGAGGGCTGGCCCAAGCTACATTTGTTTAGTATTTATTGGAAACTACCCAGTAGGTCTTCTTCAGTACAAATTACAGACCAAATTGTGGTCCCCCTTTATCTACAATCCATCCCCATCTTCTAAGTTCATGTCCACTGAAACCCTAACCTCCAATGTGACTGTATTTGGAAACAGGACTTTTGAAAAGGTGACGGAGGTTAAATGAGGTGATAAGGGTGGGGTTCTCATGCTCTAGGTCTGGTGTATTTATAAATAGAGGAAGAGGCGCGAGAGATACTTGCACACAGAGAAAAGATCTGGTGAAGACACCTTGAGAAGGCTGCTGTCTGTAAGCCAAGGAGAGAGGCCTCAGGAAAAATGATCCCTAATAGAACCTTAATCTTGTAATTTCAGCCTCCAGGACTATAAGAAAATAAATGTCTGTTGTCTGAAGCACTCACTTTGTGGTATTTGTTATGGCAGGTCTAGAAGATGAACACAGTAACCAAGAGTATTACTCTAGTGTAGGTGCCCCACTGTGGAAATGCCAGGATTGGGGAATGAGCTTCATTCTAGCAAGGGCTCTTGTTTCCCAAATAAATGTTCATTCTGTCGCCTGTATGAGATTATGAAGGTCTCAAGTACAAAGTTTATGTATTCTGCCTCTTTATCTTGGCAAAGCTAATTAGCATATAAGTAGTCAGTAAATACTTGGAGAATAGTAATACTTTTTGCATTTGTAGAGTTCTTGAATTTTAAATTTTATTATTTTCTTTTTCCTAAATTCTAACTGTGACCATCGTTATTAATAGTGCAAGAAAACTAATCCTTCAACAAGAAAGCTCTGCTTACGTGGGAGGACTTTAACTGTCGTATATTTATATTATATTGCCTTTATCAATATAAAACTACCAACTAAAAGAATTGGAAGATGAAAATTTGATGACTTTATTGCAGATACCAAGAAAATACAGTTCTTTCTGAGTTTGTGTTCAACATATAATTGGAGTCCATTTGCATTTCTTAAAGAGATTTTTTATTTTGAAATATCTTTAGATTAAAAGAATTGCAAAAATTCTAGAGTTTCCATATTCCCCTCATTAGAATCCCCTAATGTGAACATATTATACAGCCAAAATGCAATTGCAGAATCTGGGAAACTAATACAGATAGAACCCATTAATGAGTCTACAGATCTTATCAGAATGTTACCAATTGTCCCACCACTGTCCTTCCTCTGGACATTTGCCATAACATGTTTAATTGTCCTTAATTTCCCCACTCATGATAATTACTCACCATTTGTCTTTCATGACCTTATGCTTTTGAAGAATACTACAATCATGTTGTAGAATGTCCCACAATGTCTTGAGGTTTTCTCATGATTAGATTGAGGTTAAGCATCTTGGGCTAGAATACCTCAAGCAATGAGTGAGACATTTTCAGTGCATCATTTTAGATATGACATTGATATCATTTATGGTGATTGTAAATTGGACCACTGGATAAAGGTGGTGTCTTCCAGGCTCCTCCATTGGAAAGTCACTGTTTTTCCATTTTTAATTAATAAGTAACTTGTGGGCAAATGCTGTCAGGCTATGTAAATGTTCTGTTCCTCACCATACTTTTACCCACTAACTTTAGCATCCATTGACAATTCTTGCTCCTAACAACTATTTTTGTGGTGCTTGTCTGATGGTGATTTTTCTACCACCATCATTCCCTTTAATTTATTAATTGTAATTTTTACAATAAGAACAAACAGTCCTTTTTCTCAGCACCACATAGAAATAAAAGTATTTATGTAGGTATTTATGGTAGAGTATTTATGTAGGTATTTATTTATGTATGTATGTAGGTATATATGTCATGAATATAAGTACAGATTTATGGATATTTCTATTATTAATTTGTTGGAGTTTAGTACTCTTATTATTTTTTTTTTGCAAGAATACTTTTTAAAAACATTGAATTGGGGCTGGGGTTGTAGCTCAGTGGCAGAGTGCTTGCCTAGCATGTGTAAGGCACTGAGTTTGATTCTCAGCACTGCATATAAATAAAGGTCCATTGACAACTAAAAATATTTTAAGGGGGAAGGAAGATGGCGGCGAGGGGAGTGCATTGCCCCCGTGTGCTGCTTCACTGTGTGGGAGTATGACAAGTCAGGACGGCTAAAGGATATCTTGTTAGGAATTTCCAGCAATAGTGGGGTGCTCCGGAACCTGGAGGAAAGATTTCCATCGCACGAGGATCGGCTACGGGGACTCAAACGCGAGAGGTTTGTCGCACGGAGGGTAACACTGCTTATACAGCAAACCGCCCCGCGGCTAGAGTCTGCAGCGCGTGCTGGGAAACGAGGAGATAGCGACGCAGGGATACAGCGCTGCAGTTTCTGGCAGCTGTGCAAGCACCGTACTCAGGGCTGAATTCTGGGTTCGAGACGGGGGAAGGAAGCGGTCCATCTCGGTTCTCCACACCGGTCAGACCACAGAGGAGGCCAGCAGCCACCATGTTGGAAAGCTGACGTCACCATCCCTGTTTTCGACTTACCGCAGCTCATTCAGCCATAGAACAGGTAATTTCAGGCTGCAATT
>NW_026000076.1:8545339-8563732 GCF_001458135.2 Marmota marmota marmota
CAATATGTAAATCAATGGATGTGTAACTGATGTGATTCTGCAATCTGTGTATGGGGTGAAGGTGGGAGTTCATAACCCACTTGAATCAAAGTGTGGAATATGATATGTCAAGAAATTTGTAATGTTTTGAACAACCCACAATAAAAAATTAAAAAAAAATAAAAATATTTTAAAAAATAAAATTATTTTAAATACACAAATTCTGAATAAAAAGAGTATGAAACAGTCTATTCCATTCCTCAAAGAGTTAGAATAGTCGTGGAGACAGAAACACACCCCCAACGATATTACCTTTATATAAAAACTTAAGACATCAGGAGATGTCACACAACAGATCATCTTTGATTACAAAATAAGGCAATGAATGTTCAAGCACCAAGTGGGGATAAGGTCTCCATGTGCTCAGCCAAAGTACTGACACCAAATGGTCTGTTCTTCAAGAGCCTGTGTCAGGTCAAACACAAGTCCTTTTAAAACCATTCTGAATTGTATTAAATCCAGTACTGTATTTAGTACATTAATCTCTGAATATGGGAAGAAGTCAGCCAATAATTATGTATATTTCATTTGGTAAAACAATTGTGTCTTGAAAATGTCCTATTCTAACATAAAAGTTTTGTAATTATGAATTTAAGTGTTTTAAAATCTACCATAAGGAGTATTACTTTGCCAAGTGAAAAATCTTTTCTTTATCTGATGTTAGTATATGAGACTTAATATTATAGTTTTTTTTAAAAAAATGGGTTTGCTTAAATTGAAGATATTTGAAATATTTCTAGAAGTAAAAATCATAATGTAGAAGAGGTCTTTTGAAAACAATCAATGGCATAAGGTCATTCTTCTTTATGACTGAATAATACTCCATTGTGTAAATATACCACAGGTAAAGGGGAAGTACAAGAGACGGAATTAAAACAAGTTATATTCCATGCTTTTATAATTATGTCAAAAAGGATTTTTTCTGTCACATATAAGCTAAAAAGAACTAATTTTTTTAAAAAATGAAAGATGCTAAAAAGAACTAACTTTTTAAAAATGGAAATTTTAAAACATTGGGGCAATTACATAAGTTAAATTTCAAACTACGTCATTAGAGACAAATTAAGGATTTAAAAAGTATCCTTGTAAACCGGAACCTACTTTCTCTTCCTGTAGGAAAATATTTTATTCTTGATTAGTTGACCTATTTCTTTAAAACTAATAACTTAGTCTCCATGGTAAAATCAAAATATGACACACAGACATTAAACAGCATTGTGCATCCAGGTAAATATAATTATGAATGCATGTATTTTAAAATGAAGTATTTTTCATTGGTTACCAAACATTTGCTTCTAGTACTTTGTTTTTCTTTGTTATTATATAAACTATTGAAGTTATGTCCAATTTTTTTTTTTAAATTAAGAGCATGTATTCAATTACAGTGTTTATTACAGAGACTCTAAGTCTATGATCATGCTTAATTCACTCATTAGAGTAAACTTGTAAAGCTTTTCTTTGCAGTTTATTGACCTAACCACGTGTTTAAAAAAACAAACTGACCTCTTCATATATTGTGCATGGGTCTATTCTCACAATTAGAAAGATCTGATAGCTCCTCTCCAGCATCTTGTCTTTGTAGAGTTGTACTTTTTTTAAATCTAATGAATACCAATGGTGAATTCACATAAGAAAATGATCTATTTAATATATCATGTTACAGAGGAAAAGGTATGCATTGTTGAAAAACTAGGTGCTATATTCTATGCTTGAAAATTGAATGGAACTTTTATTTATTTTATTTTTTAGACAGCAAATTGTAAATATTAGACTTTTTAAAGGAAATACAACTTTCATAGAAATCATGTTTAATTATCTTTATAAAGTCTGGGGCTGGGGTTGTGGCTCAGTGGCAGAGTGCTGGCCTAGCATGCAGGAGGCACTGGGTTTGATCCTCAGCACCACATAGAAATAAAATAAAGATATCATATCCACCTAAAACTAAAAAATAATTATTTAAAATATTAAAAATAAAAGAAGTCTGGATAGTGTCCTCAAAGTCCATAGGCCTCCTTCTTGTCTATCTGAATCTCAAGTCACCTGTTTATACTTTTTCAGGAGTGTGAGCAAGTGGAATATGAGAAGGCGTCTCTGAATAAGCCAAACTAAATACAAATGACATGGGCAGTTTTCATTTGCTAGTACTCTCTGTATCTCTTCTCCTTTCCTGAAGATGTGTCAACTTAGCTATTCTTTCAGGACACCTTGGGATCAGTTATTAACCCAATTGAATGTCAAACAAGAGATATAATAATTACAAAAGGAGATCTAATGAATACATACATACATATATAATATGTGTGTTATGTTTATATGTACATGTTCACACATTATGTGTTAAGATCATTAAAAAATACACATATGCCATATACATACACATCTTCATAAATATATACATGCATGCAAAATGTATGTGTGTGTCTATGTGTGTACCTTCACACATGTGGGTAGTTGAGACCAACCAGTATGGAATGCTGAAAAGATCTAGATTCCAATTTCACTTCTGTCACTTATAAACTTTGTCGCTCTGCGTAAGTGACTTCAAGTTCTGATCTCCAGTCTAGTGTTATGTGATATTAGTCTTGTTCTGTTTATCCCAGCTTTATTATCTGACAGTATTAGAAGAATCAAATAGGATTTTGTATGTGAAAGGATGTTATCAAGTGGAAAGCACTTATTTGTAAGCTAACACTCATTGATTCATTTTTTAATATAAATACAACATGCTCTCCTGAAAATATGTACAAGACATAGTCTTTATCAACTCTCGTTCAAACAACTTAGTCTAAATGAGCATAGGAGCCAAGGGGAACAGTCAGATAAACAGAAACTTACATGCAGTATGATAAGTCTGATAGTAAACTCCCAATGATATAAATTATTTTGAAAATACATAGCCCCATATGGGGTGGGGAGTGGTGAAAGGAGGGCTAAAAGAAGGTTTCTAGAAGGAAATGCTTCCTGGGCTCAGCTCTGTAGAGTGAAAAGGAGTTCTAGGGGTAAAGTAGGGGAAGTAGAAGAACAAAAGCCATTTTGAACAGAGAAACTCATGAGCACAAATAAGGAAGATAAGGAAGGCATAGGCTATGCAGGTGATCAATAAATATTTCATTATTGTTGAATAGCTAAATCAGGAAGGGGTAAGACAAGAAAGAAACTGCTCTAGATAAGCTTATCCTAGAGAAGAATGGGAACCACGGCAGAGGGACAAGCAGGAGCTTTGCTTGCACACATTTCCATTTTAGGTAAATCGCTCTAGCATTACTGTGTAAGATGGATGTAATGGGGATAAGGCGGAAAGAAGAGAGACCTGAGGAGAGGCTGTTGTCATCAAATAAATCAACACTTATCATCTGGGGCCGGGTAGTTCTTTTGGGTGGTAGGGAGGGCTGTTCAATGCATTATGGGTTGTTAGGACATCTCTAGTACCTACTTATTAAACATGAGTAGTATTTATCTCCCAAACTTCTTCAGATGTTTCCAGATGTCTCCTGGGGACCACACTTGCCTGGCAGAGAAACATTGGTCTGGGTGAAAGCTGTGAATGGTCACTCTAGCACTTGATCATGGGACTAGAGAATAGACAATAGATTCTAGAAGGGTGTAGGAGGTTAAAAAAAAAAACAGTTCCTGAGGACTGATTGCTTTGGAGAGGAGAGGAGAGAGCAGGGAGTCAAGAATGACTAGTAGATATTTGGTTTGGTTGACAGAGTGGATGGTTATGTCTCCCACTGAGATGTGTCTGGTAAAGTAGGATGGGCATCTAAGTGAATAGGACTCAGGGTGTCACTGGGCTCATTCCTTCTAGTCAGTATTAGTAGGTTTACAAATATCATCTTTATCAACTAGAGTAGAAGTGAGTGGAAATTAGTGGGGCAAGGAGAGAAAGATAGAGAATGAATGAATAGCTTTGTTGAATAGATGAGAAAGTGTTGGGTTTCTAGAAGGCTATAAATTGCCCAGCCCTAGACAACAAGGGAAAGAGGTATTTGTGTAAGTCTTCCTGCTTCAGCAATGGTGCTATGTTCGGTTTGTCTAGGGAGAGAATTTTTCAGGATTAGAGTTAAAAAATGAAGCAGCAGTTAAGTTGAATGTACATTTAAGCTACAGTACCTCTAGACTAATTTTGTTTTGTTGCTTCTTCAGGTTTGTCCAGGAAGGGAACAAGAGAGTTCTATGGTAACAAGGGAGGTTCTCCATTTTTCTCAAAATGGAGACATTTGAACTTTTGGGGGACAAGAGGACTAAGGCAAGTGGTGGTGAAATGGGGAATCCCAAGAATAGTGAGAGTAGGGAGGATCAAGGGTAGGGGAGGAGCGAGAAGAATTTATTCTGGATAGTTCTAGACAGCAGGAGAGACACATCCTCTGAACTTGAAGGGAAGAAATAAAGAAGAGAGGCACACATTAATATTATATTTAAATTTGTAGTTCGGCATTCTGGAAGTTGTAGGAAGATTATGACTGATGTCTTAATTTTTGTAATGAAGAAGTTCTTGATCTTTGCTAAGTGTGAGAGACATGGAAAGTCATGAAGAGCAGAACAACTAAGAAAGAGAACTCAGGAGGAACTCACCACCAGCAAATAAAAAGAGGCAGGGCAGAGCTGCTTTTAAGGAGCCCGAACTTGAAGGTCCTTGGTTTTTCTCAAGCAACAGTCTGATGCCTGCGTATGCAAGCATAGAAAGTAAGCATAACAGCGTATTAGTTTTTTTTTTTTTTTTCTGTTGCTATAACAAAGTACCTAAGGCTATTTTGCAGCCTTTCTGTAAAGGAAAGAGGTTTATTTGGCTTGTGATTCTGGTGTCTGGAGTGTCCAAACAGCATCTCACTAGCCCCCTGGCTGGGGCACAACATGGAAAAGAAACAGAAAAGAAGCCAGCCCTTGAAAGGGAAGGACCACATAATGGGAGACTGAGGACACTACAAATAAACCAAAGTGACTTTACAAGTTGGTTTTTATGTGACATGGATGCAGCCATCAGGTGGCTCCTCCCCACCTACCCGCAACCATCCCTATTAAAAGCCTGTACTTGTTATTAAGAAGGTCCATTATCCATGAATTGAGTTTATTTCTGTATTCTACCCCTAGAGAGCAATAGGTAGTTCTCCAAGAGAATGATCTTTAAACTTCTTTTAAAAAGTTATTGCCAATCAGGCTAATTGTTTGATGGAAAAAAGCCCCTTCTATGATAAAACTAACTCCTTTATTGATTGTAAACAGTAATCTTTCTTGATTACCATATCTCCCTGCAAAATTACTAGATGAGTTGATTTCATCAATCTCTTCTGGTTCTAGGTTTGTTCTCTTCTGTGGTCGAACATGACAACAAGATCCAATTTATTCAATAACTGCTAATGAAAATATAGCGCAGCATATTGAGCAAATCAGCTTCCAGCCAAAAGATCAGTGTGTTGATAGATGGCTTGGAGATAACAGAAAAATACAGTCAAAAACTTTTCATCGATATTTGGAGGATAATACTAAGCCAAATGACATAATTAGAAGAAGCAAGTGGAAGATTTTCTTTTTGAATTAAATATCTAATCAGGCTTAGGTTCGTTCCTGAACAAGTAAAATTCAGAGCTTTGGCTTGTCTCCCTGTAATGTGTTACCATAATGAGGGAGGGTATGAAAACAGGTTGACTCATCACAATAGAATTTTCAAACTTAGCTAAATGACAATATTTATATACTACATATTGAGAATTTCAGGACTAGGTGTTTTGGTTTCCATAGTTTTAGTTATGTGATGGTGAGCAACCAGTCTAATTTTCAAGTCATATCTAAATGTATAACAGGTTTGAAAATTTCAATGAAAAGCACTTTTAAATGCCCAAGTCTGTAGAATGATCATTTGCTTTTGTCTTCCTGATATCAGATAACAAACTGAACATATTTGTTATTTTAACCACTCATAGACACAGTCTTGTTCATATAATTATAAGTACTTTAAATTATTTCTCCTTTGAGAGCTCTCACAGTATATTCTCAGTTGATCTCATGGGTCTCAGAAAAGTAACTTTCTTTTCTTGGGTCACCATAGAAGCAAGGGAGTCATTTTCATTTCCACGTACAATAAATCAATCAACATTTATAGAACACCTATTTTGTTCTGGGCCTTAGGCTAAGCAATGTGGTGGATACAATGATGAATAAGATATGATCTCTGCCCTCAAGGCAAGCCAGGCTCTTAGACAAAAAGATACCAAACAAACAATTCGGGGCAGCATATGATAAGTGGTAAATGAGTGGCATGGGAAATATGAGGTCTAGTGTTTTGGAGGTGGAAGAGATCATTTTGGCCTGAGGCGGTTAGAGAGGGCTTTGGGGAGTGTGTGGGAGATGACCTGGACCTTGGAGGATTGAGGTTTTGCAATAACTAAGCAGAGAAGAGGAAAGCACGGCAGGCAGAGGAAATGGAGTGAAGAGAGCCGGAGCTGTGTTAGTTATCTGACCAGGAAAGCAAATAAGCAGCCTCTGCAGGCTGTCGAACAAGTCAGGCTGTGCACGGGACAAGAGGCTGGTCTACACCATAACTGAAGACGGGTACATGATGGCAGAGACAACACGGGAGGGCAAGATGCTAGACTCCTCATCCTAGATGGAGCAGCAGTGGGTTCTGGTCTTCTGGCCCTGGGAGAGCTACAGAGACACAGAGATTGGCATCCGGGCATCTCCCTGGGAGCTGCTTCCCCAACATGGAGGCAGAACCATGGAATACAAAGAGCCTCAGAATCCTGCCATACACAGCAATTCATTTATTTAACTGATGCCTCGGGATCCTCACTTTCAAATGAGATGAAATGATCTAAATAATCTCTGACATCATCTTCAGGTTTTATTTTCAATGTGTCTCTGTGAAGGGACCCTGTCTTAATCCTCTATAGTACATGTACTCTTTTAAAGGATTAAATTAACTATCAAGACCTTTTAATTCTATGTTTATCGTTCAAAACGCAAGAAAACCGTTTCACATAGATACTTACTAAGTACAGGTGGAGACAATGTAGGCTAATGGTTAAGCCCAGTACCTGGATTCAAGTTCTAGTTGTTGGCTTAGTATTTTTGTGACCTTAAGTTACTTAATTTTTGCAAACCTCAGGTCTCTTTGTCTGTACAAAGAGGATGACAATAGCACCTACAGATGATGATTTACTATAAGATTATACATGAAAGTGCTTGGCATGGTGCCTGGCATGTGGAAAGTGTTCAATAAATGTTAGCTCTTTTATCATTATTAATGTAATGCTGTTAGCTGTGGTTGGCATTTCTTAACTTCTAAAAAATGATTTTGAAGAATTAAGAAAGATGGGAATTATATTATCAGGTAATTATAAACCTGGAAGTGTTGTGTGCATTATAGATTGACAACAGTAATAGAAAGAAACCCAGCAAGACTAGAAATTTGAAGCAGAAAATAACTAAAGTTTAAAACAGGAAGAAGCTAAGTGCCTGGAGATAAATGATTAGAAACAGAGCTGTCCAGTGAAAGGGAGAAGTGCCTCAAAAGCCCTAGAGTCACAGTAAACAGCACCTGGAAACTGAACCTGCAAAGTGATAAGATGATACAGTTCTGGACGCCAGATTATTAGAAAGGTGTTAACCAATAAGGAAGAATGGGAAGTAGAAAAAGAGGGCTCGAGGGACTGAAATTTGATTGAAGATTTTTGAAAACTAGACATCTGTATCACTGAGAAGCATATCTGTCTTACAATATGCTTGTCAGGCATGTGGATAGGAGAGATAGAAACATCAGGGAGGGAGATGAGATAAAAGGGGAAGGTGGGCAATGTCCTCTCACTGTCCGCAGTGGGATCAATTCAAGTAAAGGAAAACATTTCTAATAGCCAGCTTCCCCGAGGATGCCATGGAAGCCATTTACATCCCATCAGGACAAAGCCCAGTAGAACGCACTGCGGGTAATCGTCAGCAATGGTAGGGACTAGACAAGACCACGCTTCTGTTAAAATTGCAGTGCTCTCTTTGTGGGATGTCACTGTGACTCAGAAAGAACAGTCTTTTGGATTAAATAAATTAATATTTGCTTAGTGCTTAGAATAGCTCTTGGCACACATTAAGTGTCACATAAATGTTTGCTAAATAAGTGAATTTCGAATTTCCCAAAATATTTGGCAATCCAATCAGAAATCATTAGTCTCACTTCACAGATGAGCAAATCTGCCTGCCAGCTGAGAAGGCAATTGGTTATAAAATTCAGTCAAGAAAATTCTTTTGGAAAGAACATGGCTATTGTGCGATGATCTTACCAAAATTACCGAGACTGGAGGTCAATTGATGGAGGAACCCCTGCTCTACAGGCAGAGTGAAAAGTTTAGAAGGAACCTGTAGAAAATTTTGCAAGATTTCTGGGCTGCAAGACCCTTACTACTGAGAGCCTCTGGGATGCCAAACTCCTTACATCTTCTGCATTAAATATTTGCTCAGCATTTGTTGACCATGACATTTGTTGACCATGACCCTTTGGTTGCTCTGCATCTGCCCAGCTGCTAACACGCACCTGCGTGCCATCTGCTCCATCACCCTGGGAATTCAGGGAGGTCAGACTTTACCTGGAAACCCCAAGAAAGACCACTCTTTCATCAGTAACTCTGTTGGACCCTACCTCTAGGTAGAGATAGGTCTCCACCTCAGAGGGAAGTGTGGTTATCCATGTTATAACTTCTTCTGTCTTCAAAAGAAGATCTCTCTGTTGCCTTCTGGACTTTGATGGCCATTGTTTTTGCTTCTTCATTTTTTTTTTTCCTCAAAGCAGATTCAGGGCTTCTTTTTCTTCATTTCTAATGATCATTTATAGAAATTTCAGAGTCCTATGTGTGATTGGATCACTTTGAATTTATACTGATATGGAGTCAGTCTCCCTAGACATTCATTCTTCTAGAGTCAAAAATGTCTAGTTGATTCTCTTTCAGACTTCAGCCTCTGAGAATGCAGAGGCTGAACATGAACCCCTCATGTTCAAGTAGGGAGAACTTTTGAAAGGTTTTCCTCTTCCCGATAGTATTAGAAAATTTAAAGTCATTCCAAACACACTTTAAAGAAAATAGTCACTACATAATAATGAGTGTTTTCTATGATTTCCGATTCTAGGAATCTGTAACGTTAATTAGCAATGCTTCTCACGTGCGTCACATTTCTTCATACTTTGTGATTTGGTAAATGATATTCTTTTTCCTGGAAAGCTTTTCCCTACTGTATTGCCAGACAGTCTGTTGCTCTGCATTTAAGAATCTCTCAGTTAGCATCCAAGTGTAGTAACATAAAACATACAGCATGGTAGAAATAATCCAAACAATGAAGTGTTGGACCGAGGCTCAGACCCAGGAAACAGATTTGGGATCCTGGCAGATAAAAGAAGATGCAAGATGCAGTTGGGATAGTAGACATGCTTTATTTGATGGTAGCAATAACCTCTAGCCGGCCCTCAGCTCCAGCTTCAGCCCTAACCAGTTCCATTTAGTCCTCTGAGTCCTTCCATAGTCCTTTTCTATGTGCAGGTCAGACAAAGAAGGTGCATTGCCAACAGGTTACATGAATGGCCTTGACTACACACTAAAAAGAGCCAGCTGGAACCCTTAGTGAAGGAGCCTAAGTTAGCTATTTCAGTCCTGCCCCAGCAAATGATAGTAGACAATGCTTTGCTCACAAAAGACTTTCCTGTGGGATATCTTCTATAATCCTAATAACTATACCAAGTGGTGAGTTGGGGGAACATTGCCATCATCCTCCTCATACACACAAGTAAGTTAAGGAATTTGCTTGATATTACACAGATATTTTGTGATAGAAATAGAGTTCCAATCTGGGACTTCTGAATGAAAGTTATGAGCTCTCTCCTTCTTAGGGTTGAATTTGATGTTCAGAAATATAGATTGTATTTTAAAATTTCTACTAGGTTAATTGGGTGTTTTTTTTAACTTTTGAGTTAAGAGAATACCTCATATGTTTTGGATATTAACTTCTCATCTGGATATATTGTTCACAGATATTCTCCTAAGCCATTGGCAGCCTTTTCATTTTGTTGTTTCCTTTGCTGTGCAGAAGCTTTTATTGTGATATAGTCTCACTTGTTTATTCTTGCTTTCATTGCCTGTGCTTTTGGTGAAAAAAAAAATCCTTGCCAAGGACAACATCAAAGTTGGGTTTTTTTTTTCCCTCTATTTTTCTTCTAGAAGTTCTATGGTTTCACATTTCATGTTTAGGTCTTCTGTCCTTTTCGAGTTTATTTTTGTGTATGGTGGAGGATGCAGATCCTGAATAGACATTTCTCTAAAGAACAACAACAACAAAAAGGCTGACAGCTATATGAAAAAGTGCTCAACATCACTAATGGTTAAATGCAGATTAGAAGTATAAAGAGATATCACCTCACACCTGTTAGAATGGCTGTTATCTTGGAAAGATAGATCTATCTATTCTACTGTCATGTATGACTAAAAAATAAATAAATAAAAATTAAAAAAATAAAATAAAATAAAGATATTGTGTCCTCCTAAAGCTAAAAAATAATAAAAAAAAGAATGGCTGTTATCAATGCAATGAGCAATAACAAATGTTGGCCAGAACATGGAGAAAAGTAAACCTCTGCACAATATCCGTGAGAATGCAGACTGGCACAGCTAGTTTGGAAAACAATATGGAGGTTGCTAAAGAAATTGAAAACAAACTACAATATGACCCAGCAACCTCTCTTCTAGGTATATAAAGGAAATAAAATCACCACCTCATGGAGAAACCCATGCCCCCATGTTCAGTACAGCATTATTCATAAAAGCCAAGATACAGAAAGAAACAACTTAATTGTCAATGGGTGAATGGATAAAAAAGTGTGACAAATAATAGAATATTAATCAGCCTTAAAAATGCTGCCATTTGTGACAATGTGGATGAATCTAGAGAACATTATGCTAAGAAAAATAGTTCAGTCACAGAAATAAGAAATATAATATGATTTCACTTTCATATGGAATAGAAAATAAGATACGACCAATCAACAAAACCCCTGAGCACATAGAGACGGAATAATATGGTGTCAAGGAGTGTGTAGGGAAGTGGGGCAATAGAGGCCAAAGGACACAAAGCTACAGTTATGTAAAAAGAGTAAGTCTAGAGTTCTAATGTACAGCATAAGTCCAGCTAATAAAATTGTATTTTACGTGGAAATTTGCTGAAAGTAGATTTTAGATAATACTACCATAAAAGTGGCAATTATGTGAGATGATGGATATGTTAATGTGTTTGGCTGTAGTCATCACTATGTATATTAAAACGTGATGTGGTACATATTAAATACTTATTAAATAAAAACTTTAAAAAATAAATGTAAACTAGGTTAATTAATTTTGATGCTCTTCTGATGGTCAAATTACAACTAGCTTTCTCATAATGCGATGGAAAGATTTTCCTGCAGCTTTTAGCTTTTGATTCTTTGTTTAGTCCTATTTTTAAATATTGTGTGACTTACAAAATCCAGTATTTCCACTTATTTATTTACTTTATTGTGAAAATAATAAAATATACAAAAAGCTTAGAAAACAGAAAACATTATTCATAAGTCCTTTACCTAACTTATTATTCTTTTCAATCTTTGTTTATAAATACAAGTTTTTAAACAAAATTACAATCACAGTTTAATTTTGTATTCTGCTTTTTGTATTTAGCATAAATGCAGTTCTATCCTGTTGTGTGTTCACACTACATTTCATACTGCAATTAAATCATTTCCATATTCTGGCTTTCAGGTAGCCACTAGTCTTTTTGCCATTATATATAATACTAAACATATTATTGTATTATTTCACCATTATAGACAATATCTAAAACCCTTAAATCAAAAAGCTTTCTCTCCATCCAAACATCTCTTTAGGATAAACTTCCAGTAATTAACTTCTTTGTTAAAAAAAGGTCTAGCTCTTGTTTCCCATAGTCAAATTCCTTTCTAAAAATGCTATCTGAATTTTTAGCCCAACTATTAAAGTTAGCACATACTTCTAATTGTACCCTTACTAATATTTGGGATTATCATTTTCTTTTTTGCTATCAGTTTAAGAAAACAAACAAATGTGGTTCCTTGGTGTTTTCACTTGCACTTTTTTCATTATCATCAAGGTTGAACATTGCTCCTGGTGTTTACTAGTTGTAGTTCCTCCTGTGGAATTTGCATTTGTTTCTGATTCCAGAGATAACATGTTACATCCCAAATTTTATGCAGTCAGATTCCCTGGAAGCTACAGCACCTGTGAGGTGTGGGTTATTTTTAAAAAATGCATTCTATGATTTCCCATTAAAAGTTTCTCTAGTTCTCTAGGTTGTAAATATTCCTGTGGGGGTGGTTGAATGCACCAGTGATGTCTAGGGCAAGAATTTGACATGAACCTTGCTGTTGTGGAATTATTCTCTAAGTATTTTCTGTATCCAAATACTGATGTGGCACCTGGTGGTATTGGGCACCGATTGTCAACAGTTTGCATTTTTCAACCTACGTTTAATAAAAATAAAATAATAAAAATAATTATTTTTTTTAATTTTTTCCCCTCATGTTCAAGTAGGGGGAACTTTTGAAAGGTTTTCCTCTTCCCAATAGTATTAGAAAATTTAAAGTCATTCCAAACACACTTTAAAGAAAATAGTCACTACATGATAATGACGGTTTTTTATGATTTCCGATTCTAGGAATCTGTAATGTTAATTATCAGTGCTTCTCACATGCGTCACATTTCTTCATACTTTGTGATTTGGTAAATGCTATTCTTTTTCCTGGAAAGCTCTTCCCTACTGTATTGCCAGACAGCCTGTTGCTCTGCATTTAAGAATCTCTCAGTTAGCGTCCAAGTGTAGTAACACAAAACACATTACCTAGCTGAATAAAAAGGAATTTGAAAAATTTGCATGCCCATGAAACTACCACCACAATCAAGATGTTCATTTTCATAACCACAAAAAACTCCCGGGTATTCTCTCCCAAGCACATGCAGTCAGCCCTAGACCACTGATCTACTTTATGTCACTTAAAATTAAAGGTATCTTTTCTATAGTTTCATATGAATGTGATCATATGGTACAGACTCCTTTGACTCTTCTTTCAGTCAGCATGTTTCTGAGATTTGTTCTTTTGTGAACAGCTTCCACAGTTCATTTCTTTAAACTGTAGATCTTGATGCTGTAGAGGAGCAATCCATATTATATAAGTCCATAATGTGCTTATCTATTCACCTGTTGATGGACACTGGGAATTCTTCAAGTGAGGGCTATTAAAAATAAAGGTGCTGTAAAATATTTTTCTGTAAGTATTTGTGTGGATGTATGTTTTCATTCCTCTCAGTAAATATCTTGAGTGGTATTATTGGATTATATAAGTGCATGTTAATATTTATTAGAAATTGCCAAAACTTTCTCCCAAGTGGTTATAATATTTTATATCCCAAATAGCAATATATGAGAGTTTATGTTGTTCTATACCCTTGTCAGCACTTAATATTATCAGCCTTTCTCACTTAAGCTGTTTTAATAGCTGTGAAGTGATATCTGATTTCTAATTTTCACTTCACTGATAACAACTGATGTTGAGTTTTCTTTGTATATCATTTGAACATTTATAGATCTTATTTTACAAAGTTTCTGATTAAATTTTTATCCATTTTCATATTTTAGTCATCTTTTTATTGTACAATATTGTTATACAATATTATAGATATAAATCCTTTGTACAATACATGCATTGTAAGTGTTTTCTCTAAGTCTGTGCTTATATTTTAATTTTCTTTATTTGAAGAGTAGAAGTTTTAAATCCTGATAAAGTTGAACTTACCTTTTATTTTTTTAATGTTTCACTCATGTGTGTTTGTGACAATGCATCTTTTCTACTGCAAGGCAATGAAAATCTCTCCAATGGTTTTTCCAGAAATTTTTCATAGTTTCAGTTTTTACATCGAGGCCTATGATCCATTTCATGTCAATATTTGTATATTGTGTAAAGAAAAGGTAAAAGCATGTGTTTTTCATATAGATTTTCAGCTTTTATTGCAAATTATTTAAAAGACTATCCATCAATAACCTTTTTGTCTTTGTTGGCAAATCAAAATACCACTAACATGAAGTTTTAATCCTGAACATTCTTTTCTGCTCCCTGGATGTCTTTGGCTGTCCTTTTGCCACTTACCACACTGGCTCAGCTCTTGTAGCCTTCTCATGGTTTCTGAGCTCAGGTAATTTATTTGCCTTTATTATCACTTTTCAAAAAACTTTGGTATTCTTTGCATTTCCATATAATTTTTCAGCAAAATCTTGTTTTTCTCTTTTTTAAAGATTGCTTCTATTATGACTGAGATTGCATTAGATTTATAGATAAGTTTGGGGAGAACTTGTACCTTAAAAATACTGAATCTTTCAATCCACAAATACAGTCCATCTTTCCATTTAAATTGGTTATTTCTTAATAACTGTCATCAATGGGTGATAGTTTTCAGTGTTCAGGTATTACATATATTTTATTAAATTTCTCCCTATGTATTTTATACTTTTGATGCCAGTATAAGTGGTATTTTAATAATTTTATATTCCAATGAATACTCAAATATAAAAATAATTATTTTACTAAATAAAAATATTTTGGGGTTTTTGTAGATTGAATCCTTATCATGAGACTTTGCTAATCCACTTCTAAGGTTTAGTAGCTTATTCATTCATTTATTTATTTTTGGATTATCTAGGATATTTTTATATACCTTTTAGAACATCTATGAATAAAATGTTCTACCTGTTTTCCAATATGAATACTTTTTTGTTTTTCTTGGTTTATTGATCTGGAAAGATCAGGATAATTAGGATCTTTGGCAATACAGTTTTCATCAGAACTGGAAAAATTTTGGTTATTTTTCAAATATTTTTCTCTTCCTACTTTTTTACGGTAAGACTTCAATTTCATGTATGTCAAACCACTTTATATTGTCTTATGGATCCCCAAGGTTCTATTTGTTTTATTCTCAGTTTCTTTCTTTTTTCTTTCTACCTTCAATTTTGGATAATTTCTATTTCTGTATCTTCTAGTGAAACAATCATTTATTTTGTGTATCTATACTATAAATTTTTACTTCAAGTATGTATATTCTGCATCTCCAAAAGTCTCTTTTGGTTCTTTTTTCTTTCTTTCTTTTTTTCTTTTCTTTTCTTTTTCTTTTTTTTGGGGGGGAGGGGTACTGGAGATTGAACTCAGGGGCACTTGACCACTGAGCCACATCCCCAGCCCTATTTTGTATTTTGTTTAGAGACAGGGTCTTATTGAGTTGCTTAGTGCCTCGCTTTTGCTGAGGCTGGCTTTGAACTCAATCCTCCTGCCTCAGTCTCCCACACCACTGGGATTACAGGCGTGTGCCACCGCACCTGGCTCTTTTGGTTCTTTCTAAACCCAATTTTTCTATCCTCATTGCATATATATTTTCACTTAAATATTTAAGCACAGTATGCATCCCACGAACTTGTCCTTTTTGGTTTCAGTTTTCATTTATTGATTTTTTTTTCTTCTGAGTTTTGGTGACTGCATTAGTCAGGGTTCTCTAGAGGAACAGAATCAACAGGAAGTATAATTATAAAAAGGGAATTTATTAGGTTGGCTTATGCAACCAGAGCTGGATAGTCCACAATGGCCTTCTGCAGGCTGGAAAGCAGGAGGAACCAGTACAAGACAAAGAGGGATCAATAGTGCTACCCTAGTCCAAGACCAAAGGCCTCTGGAGAATCACTGCTTTGGAAGAGTAAAGAAGCCACAGTCCAATCCTTAGAAGATCGTAGCAACAATCAAGAACCTGTTCAAGAAGAACGGAACTTGCTTCTGCTGCTGCTTCCTCCTTATTCTTCCAATTTTTATTCCATCCAAGCCATCATCCTATTGGACAGTGCTGCCTATATTTAGGGAGAATCTCCATGTCAGTTGGCTATCCCACATGCCAATCATTCCTAGACACGCCCTCATTAACACAGCCATAAGCCTCTTAATCTTGATCATCTCTTAAATTCAGTCAAGTTGACAATTCAAATTAACCATTAAAGTCACATTTGCCTGATTTGGGGAATGTCTTATTAATTTCTGATTAAATACTGGACATATGAATGCTATATTATTGAGAATCTGATTTGATTATTGTCTTACTTTGATAATAGGACAGAGTGTTTGACTCCATTTTAGTAGGTGAGGTTACCTGAAGATCTATTAAGTCACCTGCAAATCTGTTCCATTTCTTATAGGTCTGCTTTTAAACTTTGCTGTGAATATTTTTCATGCCGTGGATAATTCATCCTTACTACCAAGATAAGACCCCAATGGAGCTCTTGCAAATATCACAGGTGAGCACCAAGGACTCTAATTCAAAGTTTGAACTTTTGCCTATCTTGTGTGGGTTTGGGGAGTTTTTTCAGCTCGAAACTTTGCTAGTGCCTTGGCTGATCATTAAGTTTCACTCCACACATGCGTGACCTGGTAATTACCAAGATCCAAGGGGATCCTTATGCTGATTTCTGGAGCTATTCTATGTGTAGCTTCCTGCTTCCAAATCTACTCTGAAACATCCTCACTGATTTCAAATCTCGATTTCCTCAACTCAATAAAGCCATTGGGCTCTAGTTTTCATCATCTGAAAACTAACTTTGAGCCATCAGCCAGTTTATGTGGCTTGCCTTGCTTGAGGAGCAGAGTTGAATCACCTGCTATCTAATGTCTGATAACCATTTTATACAGTTTTCTAATTGTTTATATTGTGAGGTTAAGTTAGGACTTTTTTTCTCCACCACAGAAAGAAGCAGAAGTCTACATTTAGGGTTTTATTGATGCCTAAGCATGTTTTGGAGACTCATGACAAGTTAAGTTTGCAGAGAAAAGCAACTTAAGAAGATATAATTAATTACTCTAAAAATGATCTTGTCTGAGCACCTATGCCCATATGGCTTGTCTTAATGTAATGCCAAATACTCATTTTGAATATAAGCAGTGTCCACATTTTGTTACTGTTTGAAAGACTGTTTAGCCATGATCTTAATAACATTTCTTTCTACTATCACTCAGAGTTATTATGTTTATCAATGATTAAACCATTGTATGTGTCTTCTACTAACATGAATGTTTACTGTGGGAAAATGTTTGTCATGTGTTTTTCTCACTAAATTAAAATGGGAGGAATTCATCAAAGTAGGTGCTATGATAATGATATGGCTTTTCACATTAAGTAACAGTTCGGAGTATATAATAGCTGAAATAATAATATTCTTTAGCTGTCACGTTGCCCTCTTGGAGAATCCAACAATGTTAGCTAATCTAAGATGATTTTTCATTCACTGGAACTAGTTAGGGAATTTATCTACTCTTAAAAAAAAAAGTCCTGTGACTCCCAACTTGGTTCAATAAAATTCAGTATTGAAAATAATAAAAATTATTTTATACAGGAAGATTTTCTCTATTTAATAAAACTTGCCTGAATTGGTTCTGAAGCTGACAGGAGACTGACATTAAAAATAACGCTGCAAAATTCCTCTTAGTTTTAATTGTTACCTAATACTCATAAGCTAATACTATTTGCACATTTCATTTAATCTATCTTGCCTTTGACTGTATAATGTTAAGAAAAAGGTCAACTAAACAAACATCTTCATATATAGAAAAGTTATTCTATAAATAAACATTCTGATTATATTAATTATATTTTTGAAAGAACTTTTAAAACCCTTATTTTGACATTTAGCATATTTTTTAAAATTACATTTACTTATGAATATTTAAACTGGAAATCATAAATGAAATAAATTGGATAAAATATAACTTCACATATCTATGTTGGAATTGGAGTCATCAAGTCCTTTTTTTAACTTTTAAAAAATCAGCATTGGTGTTTATCTGTGTAATATTCTCTCGGTAGCATTGATGATACAGCAACTCTTAAAAAGAACGCTCAGTTGTTATCTTTGGGATTTTTTTTCCAAGCTGCTGACACAAATTGTACAAGTTTTATGCTGAACCTTTCTCAAACTTACCAATAATGACAACAGAGATTTTTAGACAACAACCAGGCTTTACGTTACTTTGTAACATGAGCTTCAAATGGATTTCCAATCATTTAGCTCAAGTACACTCTTTGAAAAGAGCAAGTTCATGTGAGTGTAGGAGATGACAACCACATGGTGACTGCTACTCTGAGTGAGATTCAAGAGACATGGCAGCCTTATTTCAGAGATGTTAAAATAAGAACAACTGGCTGGGGTTGTGGCTCAGTGGTAGAGTGCTCGCCCCCCTCTCCCTCCCCTTCGCCCCCCACCCCACCCGAATTAAAAAACGTGAATGAATAAAATAAG
>NW_026000076.1:8563757-8704893 GCF_001458135.2 Marmota marmota marmota
CCCTTCGCCCCCCCACCCCACCCGCCATGGGAAACCCTGGGTTTGATCCTCAACACCACATTTAAAAAAAGTGAATGAATAAAATAAAGGTATTGTGTCCAACACAACTAAAAAATAAATATTTAAAAAAAGAACAAAGTTCATTTTCAATTGACTGAAATATAGTATTCTTTTTCTCTCTCCTTTATTTACCTTTGGTTTCTTCTTTTTCTTCTCTTTCCCTGAACTATACAAAGGTATTCATGGATTAGGATGAAACAGACCCAGAAATGGATAAACCCAATGTAAGTCTGAGAGCTTTGACAGATGTAAGAGCACAGTGCTGTGGAGCAGAAGAAAGAGTAAGTCACTTAACTGCTGTCTGTGAAAGGCCTGGCAGCTAACAATATAAAGCTGGGCCTTAAAAATGAATGGAGGACATTCAGCCATTGTGGAGCAAGGGCTGGCTAGCAGGGAGAGCACCACCAAATACCATGTGTGCACACCTAAGTTGAAGCAGGTCTCGTTTCTTTATTATTCTCTGATGGATGTATGTAACTGATCTGCCCAGACTGAGCAAAGGGCGTTTTGAATGCATTGATAATTGAGACAAATTGAATCAAATATTTCTTTCTTTTAACTTGAGACTTTAGATGATTAAAATATTAGCTGAGAAGAGCACAGTACATAGTATGTAAAAAATGATATACAATTTAATATATGGTTAAGTAAATATATCTGACTATAAATAGAGATACAGATACCAATTTTTAATTAAGGAATGTTACAACCACATTTTGCTTCTTCTCTTAACCTTTTCACTAGGGAATTAACTATATTCAGAAGCAACTATGAAAATGTCTCTCTCTTGATCATGTCTGGGGTTTTTTTTTTCTTTACCCCATCCTGGGTAATCCTCATTGTATTCTGTGGCTCCACAGATCCACCTGTATTCACCTCAGATTGGCTATTTCCTTATATTATGGTTAATATCCTAACCACAGAGAAATTTGGTTGGTTGGGTTGTCTTTATGATCAGAATTTATACAGGAAAGTAAGAAAACCTTAATCATCTTAATTTCAAAAGCCTTAACTAGCTATTTCTATTTTTATTTATTATTGCATGAATCCATGCAGTACTGGTGGTATTCCTTTTCTTTATGTGTACACTGCAAAAAAAAATTGTGCTGCAGCAGCCCAAGACTATGTTCCCATTAACATTTGGGAATAAAAAAGGTGAGGTAGGTCAGGGGGAAAGGTTTAAGATCCTTGCTCCAGGTTTGCTTCCTGTGTCACATTATCAAATGTGCCTCACCAACTGCAGAGGCCGAACTTTTGCTTTTAATAATTTCATTTGTGTTTATGAGTGTATTACGGAACCTAGAAGGCATGGCAAGAAAATGGCATGATGCAAAGTTTGAAGTGAAAAAATAGAGTGGCGTAGATGGAGGCTGAAAATGGCTCACAGAACATGAAGCTAGAAAGCCAGCTAATGGCAAATTATGAAAGGGACCATGTCTTATATCCATCAATTTTTACTCTAAAATTTCAGAGTAGTGTCAGGGCTAAGGAGACAGTTCAGTGACTAGCACTTGCAAGGCCCTGGGTTTGATTCCCAGAACCAAAAATAATAACAATAAAAATTCAAAGTAGTATCATAAGTTGGAATTCCAAAATCTTTTTGATTAACCAAAAGAAAATAGAAACAGACAATCAAAGATCCAAAGAGGTGAGACAAATAGAAAACATGGTATAATGTTGGAAATAAATCTAATCCTGTCAACAACTATTTTAAATATAATGGATTAAATATTCCAAATAAAAGAATAACATTGTAACACTAGATGAGAAACCAAGACAAAAATACACGCTGCTTACAAGAGATGCACTTTAATTAAAATGAAACAAAGAGGTAGAAAGTAAAGGGATAGAAAATATATTACCCAAATAATAAAAATATTAGAGAATATATTTATTTTTACTTATTTATTTTTTGCAGTGCTGGGGATTGAACCCAGGATGTTGCATTGGCTGGGCAAACACTCTACTACGGAGCTACACCCCAGCAGAAAAAAAATGTATTTTAAGGTAGTAGTGGCACTAAAAATAAAGAAGAATATTTTATGCTAATAAAAGATTTAATACATCAATACATTCCAATATGTATTTACTTGGTAACAGAGCTTTAATTTCATAAAGCAAAAAAATAAGAGTTAAAGGGAGTAATAGATGAATCTTCTATATCCCGGTTGAAAATTTATAATTCTTCTTCAAGGGACAGAGGGGATGAGTAAACAAAAATAATCATAAAGATATAGAAAAATATGAATGACACTGCCAATCAACTTGACCTAATTGACTTTTTTTTAAAGAGAGAGAAAGAGAGAGAGAGAGAGAGAATTTTAATATTTATTTTTTAGTTTTCGGCAGACACAACATCTTTGGATCGAACTGAGGATTGAACCCGGGCCCCACACATGCCAGGCGAGCGCACTACCGCTTGAGTCACATCTCCAGCCCCCTTAATTGACATTTATAGAACATGACACCTAACAATTTTATATTTTCTTTTCAAAGGCACAAGTAATGTTTATCAAAGCAGATCATGTGCTGGTCCACACAAAAAAATGATCAATGAATTTTAAACATTGAAATATTACAAAATACACCAACTGACCACAACTAAATTAAATTAAAAACCAACATAAATATATATATATATATATATATATATATATATACATACATACATACATATATATATGTATATATATATGTATGTATATATATGTATGTATGTATGTATATATATATATATATATATATATATATTTATGTTGNTATATATATATATATATATGTATGTCTGTATGTAGCACTTCTGGTGTGATTAAGATGAAATAAGCATACTTCACTGTGTTCCTGCTCATGAATACAACCATAAAACCTGGACAGAATGCCTGGAACAGCTATGTTAGAGCTGTAAATAGTGGCAACACACACCTGTAATCCCAGGAACTGGAAACCTGGGGCAGAAGATTAAAAGTTTAAAGCCAGCCTCAGAAACTTATTAAGGCAACTTAGCCTAAACAACTATGCTGGATTATATGGTAGTTCTATTTTTAGTTTTTGGAGGAGCCTCCATTCTGATTTACACAGTGGCTGTACCAATTTACATTCCCACCAAAAGTATTTGAGTTCCTATTTCCCCATATTCTAGCAGACTTTATCATTAACTCTTGGCCATTTATACTTCTTTTGAGAAATGTTTATTCAGATCATTTTTTGAATGGTTTTTTTAAGGGTATGAAAATATCTTTCTCCTCATCAGAATTTCTCCCTAGGTTTAGTTCCAGTTGATGACTATTTCCTAATATGATCTTTACTCGAATAGTCACAAAATGCTGGCTTTTTCTTGACTCTTCCCATATCTCCTAGTCAGCATTTGGTTTTATACTATGAACAAGAGCTCTCCATTCCTCCAATTTCTTCCTCCCTCTTCTCTCTCCCTCTCTCTTTCCTCCTCCTCCTCCTCCTCCTCTTCTTCTTCTTCTTCTTCTTTTGTTTCTTAACTCTGTGTTATAACAAGATGTTCTAAACTCCTCTGCCTCTACCCTTCTCAGTCCTGGAATTGACCATTTGTTTGAGGAGCCCTGTTTCTAAGGTCTGAGTGGTAGGTGTGGCTTGTGGCTACAGGGATGTGTTTGGTTCTTAGCTATTGACTCAATGGGCAGGACCTAAAAACAATATTCTGATATGTAAACAAATACACCTATGAACATATGAATATGCATTGTATATGTATACATATATATTTTAAAAATCATGACACCACCAGTTCTAATTATCCCTTTCTTGCTTTCCCCCATTTCATATTTGTATATCCCTTCTTCCACAATGGGACTCTGGTTTTCAACTACACCTTTATTCATCTACTTAATCCTATAATACATCTAAAGTAGTTTCAGAATTGCTTCACCTATGCCGTATGATAAACAGACCTATTTTTAAAAGTTGATGATTTTCTTACAATTCTAAACCACCACCCCACACCTGTCTACCACTGTCCCATGACAGCGGATACGTAGTCAAACTCTGTCCATAAATTATTTGGCTATTTTAGGACTGAATAACTGATTGACTGACTTATTCCCTCCCTCCTCTCCTTTCCTTTCCTTCCTTCCTGGCATTCCTCTGATAAATAATTATTTTGCTTCAGCTTTCAGCTTTAGGATCCCCTTTCCTCACGTTCTTACTCATCTCCTGTCACTTTAGTTGAATATGTGGAATATCAGCTTGTTTCCAGTCAAACTATTCAAAAAGTGTTTTCAGGGGAGGGTCTCTCCCTCTTGTGTCCGTTTGCCCCATTTCATCCTCATCCTCACCCCTTGTAGGTAACCGATTTCATTGTTTTCTAGTTTATCCTTCCTTATACTTTTCTCTATGTGTGTGTGTGTTTATATGTGAAGATAAGCAGAGACTGCATTTTTCCTCCTTACACAAACAGAAAAGTTTTTTTTTCATTTAAAAATATCTCCAGAAAAATCACTCTGTAACAGTTCATAAAGATCCTATTCTTTTTATAGCTGTATAGTTCTCCAGTGTGTTTATGTAGCAAAGTTTATTCAACGAATCCCTTATATTTAGATATATAGGAAATTTCCAATATTTTGCAATTAAGAATAATGCTAAAAGATAATCTTGTGGTTTTGTATTTTCCTATTGTGAGAAGGTGTATCATACAGGTAAATTCTTAGATGCAGGATTGATGGAACACAGGGAAAATGTAATTGCAGCATTGTTAGATATTCCCAATTCCCTCCATAGAGGTTATATTTCCAGTGCAGTGTGAGAAGGCATGTTTTTAAAAAATTTAAATACATACCAGGAGCAGTATTTAAATTTTAGATATTTGATTCATTTCATCTATGTGTTTTTAAAGAAAAAGTCATGCTTTAGAATTAATCATATCTTGAAAGAATGAATTAAGAACAATATATCGTCTTTTCAATCTCAAAAATTTATGAGAAGGAAAACTAAAATCATGTATGACAATATCAATGATAATAATTAAGAACACAAAATGCAAAAAGAAGAAAATGCTAGAGAAAATAAAGACTGAAATCAATATAGAGGTCACTAAAACTATTTGATTATGCTCATTAATCAAACTTCACAACTCAAAACAATAGTATTTTTGAATATGAAACAATTTCTTGTAATTTTGTATCAATGGAGTCTAAAAATTTGGGCAACAATTTTTTCTGTAATCTACACATTTGACTATCAATGGTATTGTATAATGGAAATGAAGGATTTCTTAAAAATATTTGTCCAAGTTATGAACATAGTTTCTCCTAGTAGCACAGTTTCTTCTAGAAAATACACCAAGAAAAGTATTTTTAAATACTTATATTTTGCTTTGCACAAGGCGATTAATTAAATATTGAAAGTAGCATTTATTTAGTGTCACAGACATGTGGGACAAAGAGGACATGGGCAATTTAGCAGCTTAGCAAATTAAGAGATTATTATGCCTATATTAGAGTGTCAGTTTTTAAAACCTGACTACTAAAAAGTTTATCACAAAATTCTAATTAATGTGTAAATATAAGAGTCTAGTATTTTCATATTCCAAAATTTATTTAAACTCAACTTTGGCAGAATATTGATTTCAGTCAATATTGAAGATTAGGCCCTTAGCCAAAATGGCCATTTGGTGTACCTCTAATTCTAATTCTTTCATGAATTTGAAAAATGTAAAGATTGATCTACAATAGCAATTCATAAAATCTTGATCCTCAGTTCTTCCAGTGAGCCCCTCTGGGAGGTATTAAGGAGAACTTAAAGGGGTTGTGAGTCAAGATGGAAAGGAAAGGGAGGAGAGGGAAAGACAGGAGGCAAAGAAGGAAAATGGAAGCAGGACAAAAGGCAGGCAGGCGGAGACTGGTAAAGGAGGAGGAGAAAGAAGAGAAAAAAAGAAGGACAAAAAACACATCTGTCTGGCAGGTGGGGGTCAGTTTCCCAAGTACCGTCCCCCTGGGTGATCACTCTGCCTTCCTAAGAATCACACCTGAAGCATCCCAGAATGCCGAGCATTTCTTTGTTGTTCAGAGCACACACACACACACACACACACACACGCATGCACGCACAGGAACACACATACGCACACACATACACTAAAAAACTTAAGCAAAAATATTCAACGACTTCTCTTTTAACAACAATGGTAGTAAACAATAATCACTGTGAGGTAATCTGCCTTTAAATCTAGACTAAAAGGTAACCATGGGGTGCTAGAGCCGGAAGGAGCCTCTCAGATCATCCTGTCCATTTCCTGTTCCACTAGGATGGGCCCAAGGCCACACTGCCACTAGAGATAGAGTTAAGGAGTTTTAGTCCACTTTGATTTGCTGTGACCAAAAGACCCAAGAACAATTTAGAGGAGGAAAGTTTGCTTGGGAAACATGGTTTCAGAGATCTTAGTCCATAGACAGCCAACTCCATTGCTCTTTGCCCCAGATGAGGCAGAACATCTTGGAGGAAGGGTTGACAGAGGAATATAGCTCAGGGCATGGCACCAGGAAGGAAATAGAGAGAGGGAGAGAGAGAGAGAGAGAGAGAGAGAGAGAGAGATTCTGCTCAAAATGGCCAAAATATAAACCCCAAGGGCACACCCCCTGCTATTCACCCCACCAGTCACATCCCACCTACCTACAGTTACCACCCAGTGATTCCATTCAAGTGGATTCATGCACTGATTAGGTTTAGGCTCTCATAATCATTTCACATGTAAACGTCCTTGTGTTGTCTCACACATGAGCTTTTGGGGGACACCAATATCTAAATCACAACACAAAGCTAAAACCCAGGTCATTGGGTGTCCAGTTCAATGCTTCTTCCAAGACATGTGATACCTTTCATGCCTCTGTCAGAAAACTATAAGAGAGAGAGAGAGAGACAGATCTACCCTCAAGTGCATAATTTCTAAAAAGATACTATAGTAAATAGAATTATAGTTTCTTTTAAAGGATAAAGAAACTTCACAATTTTATTTACTGCACTTTTAAAAAGTTTCACACTGAATGGAGGAGATTTTGAAAACATCTGTTTACCAATTTCCTTCTGGTAACAGAACCTCGGCGGCAATAACTAAATCACCTTCATACTCTTCTCTGTGAAGCCATTAAGCCTAGAAACATGCTGTTTTTGGCAATACAGAAATCAAAGTGGTAGCACAGCAGAGCAGATCTGTGTTAAAGAACAAAAATCCACAGGCTGCTTCAAATATCAACAAGGAACCCTGAAATTTTCTATCAATTTCTTTTCATGGCCTTGTGACATTTTCAACTTAAAACTATATTGCTTAACATCAAGGCACTTTGAGAGAGCTTCAGTTGGAAAAGGTAATTTTTGAGTGAGATTCAGCAGAAAAAGGTAATTTTTCAGAGAGGTTCACTGGAAAAAGGTAATTTTCAGAACCAATTGCTGCATTCTTTTGCTGTTATTTTGTCTTTTTTTCTAAGTAGCCCTAATGTCATTCATGGGCACTCTATGTCAATACATCCGTACTGGCTAAGTCGTTTGTGCAAAGTAAGTTTACAGAAACCGTAGCTTTAGGCTATGTTATTCCAGGGCTGTGAAGATCAAACAATGCAATTTCACTTGGAAGTTTCATCAATTTTGCATCAATGTTGATGCTCGAGCTGGAGGCCTGCTCCCAGAATCATAATTTCAGCCACAGAAAAATTTTGTTTTTGATGGAGAATCTAATTTCATATGATGATCATTGTTTGGTAATTCAGTGGCTCAGTAATGCTGCTCTGTAAACCTCCAATGCTGACCCGCCGATTGATGGGCAGGCAATGTAGGGACTTAATAGCTGATCTAGACTGCATCAATTCATACTGTTTTGAGATACTAAAGGAAAAATAACTAGTTTTAGAATGCATGTTATTATATGTTATTTGTATAAGTGGATGAACAAGTATCCTTGAAAGCTGAGACCTTTCATCTGTTCATTTTTGGAGAGCTCCAATCTTTAGAAAGGAAATTATGCAATTCAGCTTTAATGGTTCAAAATGAAGACTCTGAAATTATCAGGCTTCTCATATATTTCTCCTTTGATTATATCACCTTAGAGAAAATGAAAAAAAAAAAAACCTCCTTCAATGCAGGATGTGAAAGTTGAGACATAACAAGAAATATTCTAAAGTCTCCTCTTTGTAAAGTAAAACAGCAAGCCCTAACAGGCTGCATCTCATTCTCCTTTAAGTTATACATTTATTTTATTTCAAGTGAATATTGATGGCTTTCTTTTCATTAGTCTCTTTGTTTTGTAATTCTGCTTTGTGTGTAAGAAACTGTACCATTCCGAGGTTCATGGTCGCTGGTTAGATAAGCAGGTAGGCAACCACAGTTGGGATCATTTCAGTCCTAGAAGCTGCTTTTCCTCTCTGAAGAGCTTCACCAACACCTCCCTGCCCCTCACCAGCACTGTGGATTGAATAAAGTCAAATAATGATGGCATTTCTATTTAAAACTCCTTCTTATTATAAGAAAAACAGGTGTTTCACCAGGTGCAGTGGCACAAGCCTGTAATCCCAGTGGCTCAGGAGGTTAAGGCAAGAGGATTGCAAGTTCAAAGCCAGCCTCAGCAACTTAAGCGAGGCCCTAAGCAACTTAGAACTTGTCTTTAAAAAAAGGGGTTGGGGGTTGGGATGTGGCTCAGTGGTAAAGTGCCTCTGGGTTCAACACCTAGTATAAAAAAAAAAAGAAAGAAAAATAGTTGTCTCATCATCTGAAAGCTGAATGTGGCTTCAAATTGCTTTGGTATTTGCATCCATCGAGGAAATAATTAAGTGAATCAATTGTGATCAGTTTTTTGCTTCTCCTCTTCATGAGAAATTTCTCTTAATAGTTGACTATAACCCAGTTAGTGGTCTATTTCAAAGATGAAATTGATAACCAGTTGAGTCAATAATAACTAACTGAACATGCACTACAACGAGATGCTCAACAATTCATCATCAGTCACTGAAAACTGCCTGCTGCCTGGGATAAGTACACTGTGTTCCCATCCCATTTACCAGATCCATTTCCAATTCTCTACCTTCCTGGAAGAATTTTGTCAGACAGAAAAGAAGTATTTTAACCAGTGGAATTTTGTTCCATTTCGTTTTTGTCAGGGTGTAGCATTTAATAATTCTGAAAATGCTTTAAGAGTATAGATCTCATCTTAAGAGTTTTTACCAGAAAACAAGAGGCAGAGAAGACTTTCAGAGGTGATGGTGTGTTCCCTTGACTGTGGTGATAGTTTTGTGGGTCCAAATTCACCAAGTACTTAAATTCATCAATTGTATATATTACGTAGTTTTTTGTATGTGGTGTATACCTTGGTAAAATTGCTAATTTAAAAAAAAAAACTATTTGGGGGAGTTCAGGTCAAGAGGAAAAGGAAATGAAAAAGTCATATGTCATTAAAAATTTATTAATTACATTCGAGTTCCTACAAATGTGAATGACTTTTATCAGGAATCTTCATTTCCAGCCTAGTAAATGTTCTTCCCCCATTAATCTGATAGCTATTGATCTTGATAGCTGCCTTACTTAGCTGGCCAGTGTTTCTATTTGTGTGGACTCTGGGTTAGCCTGAGAATAACTGTCATGATGGGATATGGAAAATCATAGGGAAAGATTAAAATAGCTAAGGGGAAGTGATACCATGAATTGTCAAAAATGTACATCCTTACCTCAGACAGCCACATCCTTTGTAGAAAGACTGGAGTTTCAGGATCACTTAGACCAGTGTTGGATTTCCAGCTCTGCGTCTTGTTGGTCACATGACCTTGGCATATGACTTATCATCTCATGGCCCCTGTGTAGATTTTTTTTTAAAATCCAAGTGGTTGTGATACTACTTTCTTATAGGGTGGTTGCGAAGTTAAATAAGACAATATAATTATTTGTCCGCCTCAGAGACCTGCACATGGCAAGCAGTGCTTCATGTCATTAAGGTGTGTGCCAAAATATAAAAATAGTACAAGTAGCTCAAAATTGAGATAGTCTGAATGGCAGAGTCAGCACAATTTATTCAAATATCATCCCATTTTGAATTGGCAAGAACATTTGTTATGGTTTGGATATGGGGTATCCCCCAAAGCTTATTGTATGGTTTGGATATGGGGTATCCCCCAAAGCTCATGTATTGGACAATGCAAGACAATGCAAGGTGAGATGATTGGGTTGTGAGGGCCTTAACCTAATCAGTACATTAATCCACTGATAGGGATTAACTGGGTAGTAACCATAATCAGGTGAGGTGTGGCTGGAGGAGGAAGGTCACTAGGGACATGTCTTTGGGGTCTATATTTTATCCCTGAAGAGAGGAGCTCTCTTTGTTTCCTTTTTGCCATGTCATGAGCTGCTTTCCTCCTGCACAACTTTTCACCATGATGTTCTGCCTCATCTCAGGCCCCGAGCAAAGGAGCTAGCCATCTATGGACTGGGACCTCTGAAACTATGAGCCCCAGATAAACTTTTCCTCCTCTAATTATTTTTGTCAGGTCTTTTGGTAACAGCAGCAACAAAGCTGACTAAATCACTTCTTATTCAATTAAAATAATTTTTATGAAGGTAAGGTGTGCTCCCTTTGTTGTTTGGCATCTGACCAGGAAATGTGTCCTTATTCTAAGCTTTGAAGGTTGGAGAGGGAAGTGCTTGCTCCACTGTATTGGAGAAAAGGCTTCATGCTCAACAAGTGGCAGATGATCTAAATAACACATCAGAGCTGCATATGTCACACTTTAAATTCCTAACAGGTAGCACACTCCTTGGTGCATAGTAGGGATTCTATAAATGCTCACTGAAATAAATAATGGGTTGTGAAGGAATGGAATGGGATTGTCAGTTCTCCCCCAGAACCACAGCATCAGGCATCCTTAATGTGAGTGAGATAACCTAACCTCAAATTCTTTTTTATACCTCAACCATTTTTACCCCATGTTGAATTAAATGTGCTGTCATTATTAATAAGCTTGAGTATGGATAATTTTTCTTTTTTAAATTTTAGATTTTAAAACATTTTTACGATTAGTTTCTTTGAAGCTATGCCTTTAAATTCATGCTCATTTTCAAATGGAAAAAATTAAGGAATACTTATATTTTCCAAACTGCAGAGTTCTAATACAGGAATGAGAGCCTTTCAGATGTAATACCCAGACTGTCTCACCCATATCGCTGAAGATCCTACAAAATATAATAGATATAAATGAATATATACAAAATGTATAAACACATGGATATATTTTTATGTAAGTATGCAGCTGTGGATGTAAATACAGAAGGGTTTCCCCCTCTGATTTTCAAAGTTCTGTCTTCCAGCCTATGTGTATTCTTATTGTTAAAATCCTAAATGAAATCTTGCCAGGCTGACATCTCTGGTGAGCCTTTCTCTATTTCCTCTCAGGACACATCCACTCAGTTCAACTTGAACAGTCCAGCAAAGCAAGGCTGTTGCAGGTCATTGCCAGGTGACTCAAGGGCCAAAGGGCCAGTTGACAAAGGAAAAATGCTTTTCTACACTGGCAAGAGCTTGACATATTTTTATAGAGAAATCTGAGTTTCACAAAACTGAATTCATTTTCAGAGAAAATGAGAAAAAAAACAAAGCAGGATATTTCCTGAGATAGTTTGTTGGGTAATGATAGTTTAACGATTTGTCAACCAGATGCCTACCTGAACCTCTGGATTTCTTCATTCCTTTGTTTTGGTAGGCAGCATAACATTTTGTTTCTGCTTTTGTTTTCTATGGATATGGAGGGCTTTTTTTTTCCTTCCAAATTGTACTGTGACTTATTTAACTTGGCTGCTGTCCCAGGGTATTGTTTGTAACTAGGTTCAGGTTCAAAGGGGGCAGAACCAGGGATAATTCAGCTAAAACAAACACAAGAAAGAAAAAGCAAAAACAACAACGTCTGTCCTTTCTCTTGGACTTGCACTTTGGGGCTATGTGAGGTGTGGGGTTTTATCAATTACACCTGAGTTAGCAGGAAAAAGAGTCTCTCCAACTATAGAATTCACTCCTTCTTGCTTCTGCTATTCGGTTTAGAGCCACAGGGACACCATCCATCAAAAGAACCTTTCCTGAAGAGGAGAATCTTGTTAAGACTGGCTGTCAGCTTGAGAAAACTAATCATGGTATTGAACAACAAAATGATTTTATACTGCTTTCCTCCTTCTCTTCCACTGAGCAGGCCATTAAGGAGGAAGGCCGACAGATGTTCAGCAACCATCTAAAAATAGAAAACCTGCTTTAAATATCAAGTGTGCCTGTTTGATTCTGGAGTGAGAGGATGTACGTCTGGCATCCACACAGAATGGAATTCAGATGGAGGCCAGAATCTGACTCAGATTTCACAGTTGAGATGTGGACTGGTGGGTGGGTGGTTCCTTTAGCCAAAGGACTTAATGACTTCTTCATAATAACTTTCTTTTCCATGGCCAGATTATGTCAAAATGTGTCAGTGTTACTACTGATCTGGGTGTGCATTATGTCCTATGTTAGCTCAACTTAAGAGTCAGAAGGATCGATTAGTGGGTTTGAGTCTGCAAAATAGACTCAAGGCATTTTATTTTCTGCTTGCTGTGTTCTTTTTTTCTTCTCTTCAATGTAGCTTTCCTTCCCCCTTCATGCTATGGTACTAGCTGAATGCTGATGACCTAATAGTACAATAACAGGCAAGTTTCATTTAATGGTAATCTGTTAGCCACAGCTGTCCGGGTACCCACTGTTACTGAGCCAGGCCCCCAAGACAAAGCATTTTCATTCTTGCCCTGAGACAATATCTTGGAAACATTCATTCTTCAAGTTTCAGTACCCTGAACCTCATGATATCTCCCCTCTCCCCCCAACAACCCCTCCCCCACAAATTTACCAGGTAGTACTTTGTACCCTTTACTTAATGGTAATAAATTCTGGCCAAGGCTTTCCCTATCTGTGCACACTAAGTAGATATCTGTTGGTGAGTGAGATTGTTGCAGGCCTGGTGGCCTAAAAGCTTAGTTTTATTGTTAGAGTGGTAATTCTAAACTTTTTCTTGAGGGGACAGGATCACTTTAAGTAACATACAAATTGCCAACCTTTGAACCACAATGTGTACACACGTGCATACAAAAAGTCACAGCAAGCAGAAAAACATGCTGCTTAATGTTAAAAATGCACACTTTCTATAAGACTCTGAGGTTATGCACTTGTATGTGAACATTGGTACCTATGGGGTTGTGAGGCTACAATGTATATCAGAAGAAAAACTGAACATATACTAATTGGATCTGGATTTGAATCCAAGTTCTGCCACGTACTGTGTGTTTAACCAAGTCACTTAACATCTCTGGGCCTTAGTTTTCAATATTATTATTTTCACATTTTTTTAATTGACAAATAATAATTATCTTTATTTGTTGGAGTAGACCGGAAGGAAGAAAAAATAGTCAAAGGGTTCAAACTTAGTTAACTAATCAGTTAGTTAAGAAGAGGGAGTTCTCCCATTATACAAAGCAGTATAATGGGAGAAAAGAAAGCCTTTGCAGCAAATGGCACAGCGTGGTGACTATAGTTAATAATAGTATATTATGTATTTCCACAGGGGTAAAAGAGAGGATTTTAAATGTTCTCACCACAGAGAAATGATAAATATTGAAGGTGATAAGCTAATTAGCCTGATTTGATCATCCCATGTTGGGCCTTAGTTTTCTATGGATAAAGATGACATCTACATGTAAAAAGAAAACATCTACGTGGTGGAACACTTACATTGCTCTCTTCCTGAGGAAAAGATCTTCGCTACTGTCCCTGAGCTGGAGTTCTTAGAGTCATATAGGTTTAATAGTGACAGAATGTGGAGTGAACCATGTAGGAAAAGAAGTAGTACCAGCCAGAAGACTAGACCAAACAGCAGCGGTGCCCTGAGGCTGCTCTGTGCTGACTACTAGGATTTGCTCCTGAACACACATAGGACTCTCCCCGAGGCTCCCAAAATTGCATGGGGAGCTAAAGACCTTCATCAGCAGGCTGAGGGGAAGGAATCATGTTGTGGTTATAAGCTCCAAGAATGCAAAGAATTTAGCTTTGTTTACTGCTGTATCCCACTTGCCTTGAAGAAAGCCCGATCAGCACTGTACGCTTAATTAAATGAATGGAGGTATGGATGAATGAATGGATGAATTGGCATACACAGGTTATACAAGTTAAATAAGTAGATGAATGAATGGATGGATGGACAAACTTGCATATACACATTGTATAAGTTAAATGGAGAAAACTTGTGTTGTAAATACAAACAGAATTGTTTAAAAAGTTGTGTGGTTCATAGATTCAATATTGCTAAGATGTCAATTCTCCCCAAATTTATCTGCAAATGCAATAGATTCCCAACCAAAATTTCAGCAAGACTGTGTGTGTGACTCTCTCTCTCTCTCTCTCTCTCTCTCTGTGTGTGTGTAAATTGTAGACTGATTCTGAAATATAAGGAAATATATTTCAAGAATATAAAGAACCTAGAAAAACCAAAAAGAATATTAAGGAACAACATACATGGAAGATTTACTTTTCTGACTTCAAGCCTTAGTATAAAACTAATTATTAATCAAGACAGATTGAAATTGGCAAAAAGATAGCCATATAGATCATTGGAAGAGAATAAATAAAGACTTTACAAATAGACCAAGGAGTATATAGTAAATTGATTTTTGAAAGGGGCCAAAGTAGTATAACGGGAGAAAAGAAAGTCTTTGCAGCAAATGATGTTGGATAAAATAAATAACATTGGGAAAAAATTAACATTGATTATAATCTTATAACATATAGAATATAAAGAATTCTTACAACTGAATAAGAAAACATGCCTCAATATAAAATGGGCAACATTTTAAAATAGACATTCAAATAGCCAATAACAACATTAAAAAACGTTTTACATCTTTAGTCACCATGGAAATTCAAATTAAAACCACAATTAGATACCAACTCATGTTTAATGGAATGGATAACTTTAAGAAGGTTGACCAGACAAGTGTTTATGAATTGGAACTGTTTGTGGGAGTATAAAATGGGGAGTGCTTTAGCAATCTGTTTGGCAGTTTCTTAAAATGTTAAGCACACATCTACCATATGATCCAAACATTCCACTCCTAGGTATTTATCTGAAGAGCAACAAAAGCATATGTCTGACAAAAACTTGTGCACAATCACATATGATGACTTTATCTGTAATAACCCCAAACTGGTGATTGAAATTTCTAACAACAGGTGAATGAGTTAACAAATTGTGATACATCTATATATACCATATTTCCTAGCAATTTCATGGAATGAGCTATTGGGATATGGACAAATCTCAAAATCATGCAAATGAAATGAAACATATTTTAAGAAAGTAAATATGCAGACTTCTAGAAAAATGCCATCTAATCTATAGTGTCAGAAAGCAGAGAATGGCGCTCTAGGGAGATGGGTTACAAAAGGGAACTTTAGGGAATGACAGAAATGTTTTGTACATTTATTGTGGTTGCCTGGATATATGCTTATGTCAAAATTCATTAACTTGTCCACTTTCAATAGATGTGCAGTTTATTGTTCATTGATCATACTTCAGTGAAGTTGAAAAATACGGGGAAGTGGTTATGGGTATACCCACATTTTCAAAATAAAAGACTAGAAAGAAATACACTAAAAATGAACAATTATTCTAAACTGTGTAATTACAAGTACCTTAATTTTATTTTTTCTGGGTACTTTTATGCAATTTTATAAATTTCTAGAATTTACATATATTAATTTTCTAACATATGTGGTTATATACACATTTATTAGTACAGTGGTTGCTGTTACAACTGACTACAATTGGGTTGTTTAAAACAGTTGAAATTTATTATCTCAGAGCTCTGGAGGCCAGAATCTGGAATTAGCATCACTGGGCTAAGATCACAATGTTGGTGGGGTTACACTCTTGGAGGCCCTAAAAGCGATCCTATTCCTTGTCTCTTCCACCTCCTGATGGCTCTCAGTGTTTTCGGCTTGTGGCTGTACCACTCCAATTTCAAGGTTAACATTTTTTAAATCTCTCCCTGCTCTGTCATATGGCCTTTTCTTTGTGTGTGTCAAAGCTTCCTCTGCATTCCTCTTAAAAGGCTACAGATAGAGATATTAGAATGAAACAGACATTATTACTGAATGTATGTATGTGACTACATGACCAATATGATTGTGCAACATGTACACTCAGAAAAATTAAAAATTATATCCCATCTATGTATGATATATCAAAGTGCATCAATGCATTCTGCTGAGATGTGTAAGTAATTAAAACAAATTTAAAAATTTTTTTAAAAAGGATACATATGATTACATTTAGGCCTCATTCAGATAACCCAGGATAATCTCCTCATCTCTAAATTCTTAATTGCATCTACAAAGATCTTTTTTGCAAATTAGGTCACATTTATAGTTCCAGGGATTAGGACCTATCTTTGGGGGGTATTACACAGCTTACCTTTCAAATATTTTTTATGTTTTAATTTTTATGTTCTATTCTTTAAATATCTTGTAATTACATAAATAATAATTATACATGTTCATCATTAAAAATTCAGACAATAAACCAGACACAATGAGGCATGTCTCAATCCCAGCAAATTGGGAAGCTGAGGCAAGAGGATTGCAAGTTTGAAGGCAGCCTCAGCAATTTAGCAAGATCCTCAACAACTTAGAAAACCCTGTGTCAAAATAAAAAAAAATTGAAAGAACTGAGGATGTAGCTTAGTGGTAGAATATCCCTGGGTTCTAATACGAAAACAAAAATTCAGACAATATAAAATTTTACAAAAAATCAACTGTGCTAATAGCCAACACTATGTGCAAATAGACTTCCTTTAAATAACAAATACAGAAAAATTCAGGTCCAAGCATTGGACTCCTGTGAGGCCCACATAGAAGCAGAATCTATTTTACAACAACCATTGTCAATAATTTATCGTGCATACTTCTAGATCCTTTACTGTACATTTTTATGATCTGTATTTGTAATATTATATATTCACATACTATGTGTGTGGTGGATACATGTGTATGTGTATAGTTTAAGCTTTCATAAGGGGAAATCTATGTGTTTTGTTCTGTAATTTGCCCTTTTTCTTTTACAATGTCCTTGGAGATATTTCCATGTCAATGCATAGGTCTGACTCCTTACATTAATTAAATGCAAAGATGTGGCATGTATACTTTGTCTTGTCAGCCCTTTTGTTGGGTTATAATTTACCTGTTTTGCTTTTCAGGCTTTTTTTTTTAATACTATAATCCTCAAATGTTGCTGTGAACTTCCTGTTCCTATGGTTTTGGACACATTCACAATACCTTGCAGTGTAGACTCCTAGACATAGATTGCCAAGTTCAAGTTATGTACATTTTAAACTTTGAGAGGTATAGCCAGGTTTATTTACAAAAATACTATTCCAATTATACTTCTATAATATCATGTTAAAATATTATTTTGCCCACACATTTGCTACTCCAAGTATTCTTTTTTTTCTCTTTTTAAATCTATTAGAAAAAAGTGATTTCTTATTGCTTCATTCTTTTATTGGTTGGTAATGAGTCTGAACATATTTTTATGTACATTTGACATTTATTTATTGTTGTTACTTGCCTTATTTATATTATTTGCCAATTTTTCTACTGGTGCTGGGGATTGAATCCAGGGCCTTGTGCATGCAAGGCAAGCAGTCTACAAACTGAGCTATATCCCCAGCCTGAGTTCTTTATTCTGTTATTTTTAATTCGTTAACATTTCTCATATATTATAGATTTTTAACTTTCTATTATTCACCATGCATCTTTCCCTTGCCTTATAACTTGGCTTATGATTACCTAGGTTTTAATTCTATGTAATCCGAATATATTTGGCTTTATGGGTTATAGCTTTCTTTTCTTGCTAAAGAAGAATAATACACACCATGATATCAAAGTATCCTCTATATTTTTAACTAGTAATATTCATTGCTTTAAAGAATAGGAGAATAAAATGTCATCAAAAATAAAGACACCTGTCAAACAAACAAAATGATTTATTAGTTGCTTAAATAAAGTAAATTCTACATCCAGGCTGTCTGGGTTCTTTCCTAGCTGTGTGATCTTAGGCAAGTTATTTAACCTTTCTGTGCTTCAATTTCTCCAATTTTATGAAATTGTGGGGAGAGCTTTTGATAGTTTAACACACATTGAAATTTTGACAGTTTAACACACATTGGAATTGTGAGCAGAGCTTTCGATAGTTTAACACACATTGTGTGTTAACTAAAAATGTACATTGCTGATGTTACTTCCTGAATCTAAAAAGCGGGAGGAGGAACCCAGCTATTAACTTTTGACAATGCCTTGACACTGACACGGTGCCCATACCCAGTGTCCTGTGTGGCAGACAGTACCACTGTGGCTCAGAGAAGCTACATGAACCACCTGTGGTCACACAGGTAGAAAGTGATGAAACCAGCGCAGTGGATGTTCTTTTGCTGTGTCCTCTGCAGTGGCAGATGTGCATTTAGAGACACCCTTCAAATGTCACCTTCCTTTTGGAAGATTCTGCTTTAAGGTTGTAGCTTTGAAAGATCATGAAACCCGAAGATTTCTTCTAGGCTTTTATAAATAGAACGAAATAACTGAAAAAAATTTACAGATGCAAGACTATTTGACCACAGTGGCCTATGTTAGTACTTTATTTTTTATTATTCTTAAAATATATTATCTATGTTACTCTGTGGTTTATTGGCTTCTATCAAAGAACAAATGAAAGAACCCATGTTAGCTACTGTAGGACACTACTTTCTATTATTGATTTAACATTGGTTAAAGTTCAGTGATGATCTAAAATTTTGGTGAGCAAAATAAACAATTTTTTCTTTCTTCTGCCTTACATACATCTGTTTAGATGGTCCGCATGTGCTTTGTTTTTCAGGGAAATGTGAGAAACCAGTGATCACTACTTTATCATCATAGTGAATATGGAAGCTGCCACATGTTCGTGGTTACCATAGAAGGCTGTATGGCACCATGATCAGCATTTCAGACTCAGAAGCCCAAACATATGGGCTGAGAGCCCTCTAGATTCAAACATCTAAATGCTAAAAGTCTTGTAATGGAGACTAATGGATCCCCCTCTACCCCCAACAAATGAAAAAGAGCCAGCTTGCCACAGTTCTTGATGGAGCCCACAGGTTGGTCTGTGTGGAGGGAGAAAAAATAAGAAACAGAAACAAGGCAACTCTGCTCATGGGCATGAGGGAGCACCACCTGCCTGGGTGTCCTGGGTGCACCACCTGCCTGTATCCCAGGTTGAGCTGTTGGGTGTTGAACAGAGAAAGAATCTACAGAGAAGCCAGAGTTACTGAGAACAGAGGGCCTGTGCTTTATTTAGAAGCAAAGGTCTTCTTGTTCCTGACCTCCAGCACAGGGTGTGGGTAGGAGCAAGGTGTCTGCACACAGGGATCGCTTCATGAGCAAATGAGCTGTCCGGTCACTTAGGGCCTCATGTTTGGTCTAATGCTCACTTGTCACTATTTCAAAATTGTTAATAATTTTAAATATTTTCTAAACAAAGAATCCAGCATTTTAATTTTGCACTGAGCCCCAGTGTGGTCCTGTCTACATAAAGGGGACTGAAATGGCTCTGAATCCCCAGCATGAAATAAGAGGAATATGAGGATGTCTCTATCCACGAGAGTAAAAGAAGTGGCTCGGAGATTGGTGACCAAGCTGAAGAAGTTTGCAGTGGGGACAGGGAAGATGCTATAGCAATAAGCATGGACTTGTGACCAAAGACCAGAGGGGATATCAGAGATGTGACTGGATGCTGGCATGGACATACCTGATACCAAGGACTGGATGCTCCCAGCTGAAGCTTTGACATGTCATAAATATCTTGGGACTTCTGTTTCCCTAGGAAAATTCAGGGGAGGAGCTGCTGAAGTAGTCTGAGATTTTGTTTCCCATGTCCTATCAAATGAGGGCTCAAAATATTTTAAAAACACCATGCATCTGACATGCATGAGTGTATGAAGAGAGGTAGTTTTAACCAACCATTTCATAAGTAACAGTGCCTTATTTTATAAACTGGTTTGTTTATTTGTGTATGCACTGCTATTTATGTAAGCAGTATGTATCTTGCATGTGGGTGGTTTTTATTTAAATTTCAAGCTGATGGTTTATTGCTTCTACTGAATACAGTGGAGTTTGTCTGCTGGCAGTCAGCTTAGATGTTGAATTATTTTTCAAATGACTTTAACTGATTAATTCTCCAGTGACCTAAACTAATTTCTTGGCTTTGTAAATTTCAGACTTAATTTTCAACCTCTCTCATTTGGGTATGTCGTGGAAAGCCAACATGCATTTGTTAAACTCTGAATTATAGGAGACAGGCAACCATCTGGAACCGGAAAAGCATGTTCTTCAGAAGAGCCCTTCAGGTTGTGAAGCACCATTCACTTGCTCTCAGGTTTGCCTTGTGCATAGAGGATAAAGCCGACGGCGGCCACCTTGGGTCCTCTCCAGCACAGGACACTCAGGATGATGCTATACGTAAACGAGATGTATGGCTTCAAAGGAACACCAAGTCTGAAGGAAAGCAAATCACATGTAATATGATAAGAGCTTTCCCACCATGAGCATAAAATATTTTGAAATCCTGAACTGAGATTTAGGTTTTTATAATAAAACTTGCTTTATTAGTGACTATTTCCAAGTGCAGGGAATCTTCAGTGCCTTAGACAATGTGCTGAGAAAACATCTCGTCTCTGTCCTTGCAAATGTCCCATCTGTCTTGAATAGTGTGTGCGTGCTTCACTGCATACCACAGCAGTGTGAGCACAGCATCCAAAGAGCAGGTGTCAGGTAGACATCAGCAAAACAAAGTCTAAACACAAAAGATCAGATTGGACAGGGGCTCAGGGGTGGGGAGAAAAATGATATAGCTTCTAGTTTACCAGATAGGGCTCATCTGAAAGAGCATTGTAGTCTAGTTTTAAAATGATAAACACATAGAGATGAAAGGGCCCTTGAGAAGTCATCTGATCCATCCCCCAACCTCCAGGGAGGTTTTATCTAAACCATTTTTACCAAGAGGTATCTGTCGCGTTCTTAAAATTCTGTGGGGAAGTAGATATGACAGCCTCTCTAGTATCCCATTATAATGCTTTATAACCACAAGTGTCAGGAAGCCCCTCCTCGTACATATATATTCTTCCTTTCTGTAGCTAAAGCCCATTGTTTCCTGTTCTATCCTCAGCAGAGCAATGTTCAGACACCTGGATACAGCTTCTGAATAATAATCTGTCCTATATTTAAAGAGACATTAAGTGACCCATTTCTTTCTCTTCTTGAGACTAAATAATCCCAGGGGTTTTATACTTTTTGCATCTGCCCATTTCCTATGTCCCTCTAAAGTTTCTGATGTCTCAAGTTGGGCTTCTTTACTGGGTAGAGATTTGACTTATGGGGATTTCCAATGCCAAAATTTTTCTTAGCACGTCTTCTACATGGTTGACTTTCAAACGCTATACGTGGTATTGAGGTTTGTTACTGGATGCTATGGACACATACCATCCCGGTTTCCTACTCAATTCGAGGGTCCCTGGCACAGCTGCTGGAAAGCACACTGGGATCATGAGAGGTGCTGCAAGAATTGTAGGAGTTAGTTTTAGCTCACAAGATGGAAGGAAAGTGTGATGTCTTGACATCACATCTTTAAGGGCCCTTAGAATCCCAACCCAAATGCCCCTGAGATGATCATTTTCAAATGCTACAATCACTTTGGGCTCCTTGCCAGGTTCATTTCTGAAGACTAAAAGGCAAGATCTAATTCTTCTCACTCTAACAAGCTAAATAGCTCATCTTGGGACAATTTGGGAATTGTCCCCATGGGTTCTGGGCAAGCCCATAACTTTCCTCTCCTCCTCCTCCTCCTCCTCCTCCTCCTCCTCCTCCTCCTCCTCCTCCTCCTCCTCCTCCTCTTCCTCCTCCTCCGCTTCCTCCTCCTCTTTTTTTTTTTTGTAACAGGAGTTGAACCTGGGCACTTAATCACTGAACCACATTCCCAGCCCTTTATTTTTTTATTTTAAAACAGATTCTCACTGAGTTGCTTAGGGCCTTGCTAAGTTGCTGAGGTTGGCTTCGAACTTGGAGTCCTCCTGCCTCAGTTTTCCAAGCTGCTGGGATTATAGGCTTGTGCCACTGTGCTCACCTAAACTCATGACTTTTCTGAAGGGAGGCAGGGAGGATTAGCAATGACAAGCAGTTGAATACTGCCCATGACATTCTTTTCCAATCAAAAAACCAGAACTCATAATCCCTGTCTTTCAAAGTTCTGTTCTGTGAGATTTGAGGGGAATTTGAAAATTTTCCCTGAGTTCTTTCTTCAGAATGGGACAATGGCAATATATTAAAATAGAGGAGTGGGAAATACTTCAAGTACATTACTTAAATTTCTCTTTTGAGGAACTAATGCCAAATTCCAGTTTTGCCCAAGCTGTATTAGGAGCCAATAGATCTCTTTTATAGTAGTTGAAAAGCTACAGAATGATTTCTATTACCAGGTAACTAAAAGTATAATATATGCAACCACATTTTACAAAATGTAAAAGGAATTGACAATGAGAAAATGATCAACCTGTTTAAAAAATGGGCCAGGGCTTCATAGATGCCTCATAAAAGAAGATGTACAAATAGCAAATAAGCATATAAAAAGATGTTGCACATCATATACCATCAGAGAAATTCAAGTTACAACAGCAGTGAGATGTTACTACACACCTGTTAAAATGTCCAAGGTATAGCACACTGACAACATCAAATGCTTGTGAGGATGTGGAGCAACAGTATCTGTTGCTCCACAGCCATGTTAAAGAGTGTGATGGTTTCTGATAAAACCAAACATACTCCTGCTGTAACATTCAGCAATCACTCTCATTGGTGCTTACACAAAGGAATTTAAAACTAATGTCCAAACAAAACCCTACATGTTTAATTCACAATTGCCAAAACTTGGACGCAACCAAAATGTCCTTCAGGAGATGAATGGATAGGTCAACTGTGGTACATCCAGACAATGAAACATTATTCAGCACTAATAAAAAATTAGTTTTCCTCCAAGAAATGACATGAATATTACTAAGTGAAAGAAACCTGTCTGAGAAGTCTACTTACTGTACAATTTCAATGATAGGACATTCTGGAAAAAGCCAAACTAGGGAGACAGTAAAAACTTCAGTGGTTTCCAGGGGTTGAAAGTAGGGAAGAAGGAATGAATGCAACACAGAGGACTTTGGGGGCAGTGAAACTACTTGATATGGTATTACAATGGTAGATAAATATTCTCATAAAATTTTCTAAATCCATAGAATGTACAACACTAAAATGGGCTTTGCATAATAATTATGTGAATTCATCAGTCATAACACTTTGATGGTGCATGCTGACAATGCAAGAGATATACGGGATGTTTCTACACTTGAACCTAAACATGCTCTAAAAACAAAGTTTATTAAAATAAATTTTTAAAAAATAAAAGGGAAATTTTTATTCTTGTTGTGATTGTTGAAGTCTGACAGCCTACCTGAAAAAGGTTTTCCTGTGGCCAGTATTTCATGCAGAGTGTATTTTCTATTAACATTTATGTTTATAATTACCCTGCAGTTTTATTTAGGCTCGGATGGATAGAAGCAAAACATGGCAGATTTCTCACAGATCCTAGCAGCTGATGGGCAGAGGTTAATTTATCTGTACATGGACACATTAGCTTGTCACATCTGCTATTAATTGCAAATAGATATATTAGTCTAATTAAACATTGCAAGGAACTGACCTAAATTGTTCAATGCCTGTTGCTGTATCGACTCTGCTATTAGCACACTTCGGGCTGAATGTTTATCCTTGCTATACTGATATGAAGTAGCAGTCTCAACTCTACAGCTAGTATTGGTTCTTGCAGTCATTACTGTTGGTATGTTAACTACGCTTGAAATGGAAAAATAAAACTCATGTGACATAATCATGTGAATTTGCTACTGAACTAAAGCCATTTCTACCCCATTGCCTTGACCAAGAGCATTTTCAAATGCTTATTTTCTGTGGCAGCTGTCTAAGTGGGTTGTAGCCATTCTAATTTTGGAGCTCATTATTAGGACAAACAGTTGTGGTACATCAATAGCCCATCAGAGTTAATTAAATGGGGGAACAACGACGGAATGTTCATCAGATCACTCGCACACAATCAGGGCAGAGGCTGTGTCTCCCTTTTAGACTCGAGACTGATTTTTGTTTTTGTTTTGTTCTGTTTTTGATGAGTGTGTATGTGTGTGTGTGTGTGTGTGTGATTTGCACTTGGAACATATGATGACCAGATAGAAAATATTTCTATGTGACAAGTATATAAATGACAGAAGGCCCAGTAATTGGGTGCAGTTTTGTAATTAGTATGTATTTTGTTCCTTAATTTTTATCAGTATTATAGTCCACATTGCATCTGTATAAATAAATCTTTCTTTCCTGACATGAAAACATTTTCCCCACTAATATCCACGGTGTGTCTTTGGTATGTGAAAATGTTTTTATATTTAAACATAAAAAAAATTTTAGGAAAAACATATAGGAGTTTTCCACTATACTAAAAGTAGACTTTCCAAAAAGTGGGAAAGATAACACTAGTTTTAAAACAAAAAGATTTAGTGAAGTCAGACTTTAAAATAGCACAAGCAGGTTTGCATCAGTCCTTCCAAATTTTCATGGTAAGGAGACACTTTATGGTCTTACCAAGTTCTAATGCCTCTATGAAAAGCAATCTTCCTGAGCCTGAGAAGTACCTGGTAAAAACATGCTTTTGCTGCAAGTGCTGAAGAACTTTGCAGGCAAAGAACAGAGAAAATTCTCTGTCTCTTTTCTCCTTCTTTTCTTTACTATCCAGTATAGTAGCTTGGGAACTTGGAAATAAATATATTTTGCATGCTTCCCCTAACAGATTGAACAGTGGATGGATCTGATGAAAGATTGATGCAGTTGGCCCCTTATCCTGGAGTCCGGGAGGCTGCACTGTTGCTTTGGGAACCATTCCACTGGCTTCCCTTTGATTCTGGACTTTGCTTTTCTCTTGGCAGCATCAGGTCTCCCCTGCCTTGCTTTAAGCTTACTGGCATCACTCTTCATGATTCAGGCAATGGGTTTTCACCTTTATCTTGATAGAGAAGTGAGATCTAGGATTCCGAATTTGGGAATGGAAGCCAAGAGCTCTTTAAGAAGATCTATTTGTTGTTCTCCCCACTTCTTGTCCTTCAGCTACAACTGTGGAATAAGAAAGGCCCTCTTGTTGAATAGGTGCATTGTTTCATCTTTGCTGGTGGAAGAATCCACTCATTTTTCATTCAACAAATATAAAGAGGGATGGCATACAGATGAATTAGAAATGATCCTTGCTCTTGAGGAACTCGTGGTACATGGAGAAGTTGAGAAAGACATACTAACTAATGAATAATAGGAGGAAAAATACATAAAGTACCAAGGAAGCACAAAGGAGGGGATCATTAATCTCTCTGGTGCAGGAAGAATCTATAAGGAATACTTCACATAGAAGGTGGCACATGGACAGGGTACAGAAGAGACTCACTGGCTTTTGATCAAGAGTACTTGAGGAGTCAAAGGATATTGGCATCAAAAGGCATTTATTAATTCGATCATCCAATAAATATTCATTAATGCCCACTTTATGCTCAGCACTTTTCTAGCAATGGGGATGTCACAGTGAAGAGACAGATAGTCTCTTTCTTGTGGACCTTAAATTTTAGTCGGGGATACAGATGTTTATCAATTAAATGCCTGAGACTTCAAACAAGGACAGATGCTATGAAGAATAGTGAAAAGCAGGGTAAAGGATGAGAGCAATGATGATGATAGTGGCAAGCTGTGCTTTTTATGCAGGATGAACAGAGAAAGCCTATCGAAGAAGAAAGGATGGGTCAGAGAGCTGAAGGTGAACTGAGGCAAAACACAAGGGTATGTGGGAGAAGCTAATTCCAGGTGGAAGGCAACCACTCTGTCCCATTTTTCAAAATTAGTGAGAATTGATTCATTAAGGAAGAGAGAGGGAGTTTTCACAATTCCATGGGGTAGATACTTAATTTCCCCACTTTACAGATGAGGAGTATAGCTTTCCAAGCCCTATGAAGAGCATTCTGCACAGCAATAGGAACCTGGGTTTCTTCTTCAGGTCTCCATAACCAGTGGAGCTCAACATACTTTTTGCACAATTGGTACAACTTGATGTTAGTTGGGGATTCTGTGAGCCCCAGGAGTCTGACCCATACCCGGGTTTGCCTCTAAAGTAGTGAATTTCAAGCCTGATTTACTCCCAATTTTTATAATTGTGTACTTAAAAAATACAGATACCCAGACCTCACATGTGGAGATTCTGATTTAATAGGTCCTGGGAGAAACCTTTATAGCTTCCCCAAGTAAAATCTCTCTTAGTTCTCCCAGTTTTGATAATCACTGTTCTAAAAATGTTTCTCAAACTTTCACGTCCATGCAAATCACTTGGGACTCTTTGTTAAAGTGTAGATCCTGACTGGGCACTGTGGCACATACCTGTAATTCCAGCAGCTCAGAAGGCTGAGGCAGGAAGATCACAAGTTCAAAGCCAACCTCAGCAACTTAGGGAGACCCTGACTCAATAAATAAATAAATAAATAAATAGGGCTGATGATATAGTTCAGTGGTTAAGTGCTCCTGGGTTCAATCCCCAATACAAAAAAAAAAATGTAAATCTTGGTTTGGTAGGTTTGAAGATGCTCCACTTCTAATAAGCCAAAGCTGCTGGTCCCTGGACCACACTCTGTGTAGCAAGGTTTTATGCCTTATTGTCAACCATGGATCTGGATCAGTTCATTGGCATATGGGCAATAAGGAACAGTTAAATTTCAGTGAGGAGGAGGCTCAATTTACCCCACCTTTGCTATATTATTAATGTCCACAGATACTGGCAATGCCCAGGCTTCCATCCCTAAGAGACTTGCAAGATAGGGCAGCTCTGAAGCAACAGAAGCACTAGTGAGGGGACATGAAAAGCTCTAACTTGGCAGGATGGGTGGAAAGCCATGACCTAGGCATTCCTGGATCACTCTCCTTCTTTCTTTTTACCCAACCAATCTATCTTCCTATTATGAATTGAGGAAAATTATACCTGAAGTTTTCTTGCCTGCTTCCTATACACTACACAGTCCCTGCCATGTGTCCATTCACCCTCAATATTCCTCATCATGCCTATATTCTCCATTACTGTTATCTGCTTTGTGTGAGTCATTCTGATTTTTCCAATGAGATTACTAACTCTGCAAGGCTCGGGCACCCACAGGGGGGCTGAATTCATAGTAAGAATCATAGAATCCTGACACTAGAAGAGAGCTCATGAAATTCAATTTCCCTCTTAGCTGTGATTACTTCTACACTCCTTCACAAAGATAATTACCCAGCCCCTGCCTGAATACTGCCAATTGTGGAAATTCCACTTCCTCACGAATTGCTCAGTTAAAGACAAAACAAAACAAAACTCGGGGAATAGAAATCTGGCCTTTCCAGTCTTGTTGCTTGATATTCAAGACTAGAATAATGATAAATAACTAATTATTTTAAGTTCTTTACATTTACTGGGTTTCGATCTAAATTTTGCTTATAGTTTATGTCAATTTAATCTTCACAATAATCTTATGAGGCTGATATTTCATTAACCCCGTTAGGAACAGAGTGAGGTCAAATAAAATTCTCCAAAGTCATACAGTTAGAAAGTGGAAGAGTCAGGATTCAAAGCAGATAGTCTGATTGCAAAAAATATACTGTCTGAATGTAGCATATGGCCCTCCTGGAAAATCAATCTGTTGTATTCATTGTTTGCATGAGAAAAGTCAAGGCCTCCCACAAGGACATTGTGACCCAGTTAAGGGAAATTCCTTTTTGTTTCAGCTGTGTCTGGTGAGTTAGGTGAGCCAGTCTACTCGCTGAATGGGATGGTGTGGCCTGATAGTTTTGGAATCTCCATGACATTTATCAGTTCTAGTGATTACGATGGGAGAGGTTAGGGATGGAGAAATCCTTGGTCTTATCCCATGGTTTCCAACAGGTTAAATTCACATTTTCCTGCAAAATAACTATGGGCTTCTGGTAGTCACTAGGCAGCTCAGAATTATCTAATGGCTTCCATCAAACTTGGAGTCAAATCCAAATATCTCATCATGGTCTTTAAGGGCTCATTGTGAACCAGCAAAGTCCCCAGACTCACGGATCCAGATACTCTTTACATACAAATGTAAAGTGTGAAATGTGATACTGAAGGACTCTGAAGGGTCAAAATCAAAGACCACATGACACACATCAATATTTAAAGTTATAAATCAAACTGTCAAATAAAATTGTTCAATTCTCCCATTTTGGCAAATTTACCTTTCTAGTGACAAAAAAAATGTGTGAAGTTATGGTCTTTGGTTTTTATATAACTGAAGGGATGCAAATTATCAAATAATTGAATATAATTATTATTTCACCAAGCTGGATATTTAATAAAAAGAGAATTGAAAGATTCAAAGTTTTCATGGTTTCAAAGGTTAGTTTTTTTATTCAAAATTATCTATTAAGATTAGAAGGCAAATTATAATTAATGACTTTCACAATTTTAAATAAAATTAGTGAAGAGATCAAAAATTTTATTCAATATCTTAAAAATTTAAATATCACTTAATATTTTTGTACTTTAAAATATGCACAGTTCTAGAGCTTACAGTCTATCTAGTTGCCTCAGTACCACACTTCAAATCTGTTACATCCCGTAACACATCTGCTACACGTATACAAATTTAGAAGAAATAATTGCTGTTTAATAATGCAAATATGTAACCGTTGCAAATTTATGAACACTGCCCAATCCAAGAAGTGGAATGGGAAAAGTTGCAAGATAAACAATCTGAGAAACAACCTTCATTATATAAGAATCAAAGAATCAATTGTATTCATGCTTTCTGAGAAAAAGGATTTGACAAGTTAATTAGTCCCCCAGCCTTTTTTTTTAAGTCAAAGTGCTTCCATCTATCAATCTCTCACTCAGGGCATTCTGAAGCTGTATGTTAACACAGCAAACTTCAAACCTTGGATTTAAATGCAGTGGCTTTTGGAGGGGGCAAGAGATCCAGTGATCCAGTTCTCTGGAACCTAGAGAGAGGAGTAACGAGGACCACTGTTTAAAACTACAGATTGTGCTGTGCCCAGAGCAAATCACCAACTTCTGTAGGTAGCACAATGCACCTGCTGTGTGTGTGTGTGCATGTGTGTGCATGAGCATGTGTGTGTGTGTGTGTGTGTGACAGCCAAGTTTTTCTAAAGTGCAGGGTAACTCTCCTTGGTCTATACCCAAAGGACTTAAAAACAGCATACTACAGGGACACAGCCACATCAATGTTAATAGCAGCACAATTCACAATAGCTAAATTGTAGAACCAACTTAGATGCCTTTCAGTAGATGAATGGATAAAAAAAAGTGGCATTTATACACAATGGAATATTACTCAGGAATAAAAGAGAAAAAAAATCATGGCATTTCCAAGTAAATGGATGGAGTTAGAGAAGATAATGCTAAGTGAAGTAAGCCAATCCCCCCAAACCAAATGCCTAATGTTTTCTCTGATATAAGGTGGCTGATTCATAGTGGGGTAGGGAGGGGGAGCATTGGAGGAATAGACGAACTCTAGATAGGGCAGAAGGGTGGGAGGGGAAGGGAGGGGGCATAGGGTTATTAATGATGGTGGAATGTGATGGTCATCATTATCCCAAGTACATGTATGAAGACACAAGTGGTGTGAATATACTTTATATACAACCAGAGATGTGAAAAATTGTGCTCTATATGTATAATATGAATTGTAATGCATTACACTGTCATATATAAATTAAAAAACAATTAATTAAAAAAAAAAGTGGACAGTAAGACCTGAGCCCCTCTTAACTTGGTGTAAGGAAGATATTGCTCTGGCCTGGCCATGTTTCAGACACACCCATATCCTGCTTCTGGGTCTTTGTACTTGTTCACTTCGTTGTGATTCTCTGTCCCCATAACTTTGTATCATTTGCTCCCTCACTTTATTCAGGTCATTCTTTCTGGAGGCCACCCTGGCCACTTTATCTAAAATAGCACTCTTGACCCATCATTATCGCCTGCTCTGCTTTAGATTTCTCTGTAGCTCTTATTAATAACTGAAATTATTTATCTGTCTTCATTATTTTGTGCCAATTATTCTGAAGAGAGGAGGCTTTTCTCTCTTCATGGCTCTGTCTCTACTGCCTAGATTCGTGCCTGTCACATCTTGTGTTCTCAATCATATTTCTATGAGTGAATGAATGAGCGAATGAGTTTGGAATAACTCTTTCTTATCACAAGGAAGGGACGAGTACACTTCCATGAAGGGTTTTGAGTGAGGAAAGGACTATCTTTTGCCCTGTGGTTTGCCTGGGTTCCTAAGCAACAGCTGGGACAAGGCACACCTCTCTCCCCCTGCAGGATACCTGAGAGCTTTGACTTTTTCCTTTGGTCTAATGAAGAATAAAGCAGGTGTGACACAGCAAATTAGCAATACTTTTCTCATCCCTACCTGGGAACTTGTGGAGCTGCCTTTCAATTATAACAGTGCTTTCTCTATGGCAAAAAAGAACAGGAACACAGTATTAACAAAGGCCAAGATGATCTGCCTTCAACTAATACCAATTAACACTTCCCAAGTGACAAGACTAGCAATGAAGCGGTGGTTTTCACCTTCTAAGGAATAGATACATGAAGGTTTCATCTTGTATCTCCAGAAGAGACAATCAGACTAAATGCTGCACATGCTAGGTTTCTGCAGAAGAATCTTTGGTCAGTAACCTAAATCATATGCTTCAGACCACTGCATTGCAAGACGCGGAAAATGTGAAAAGGAAGAGTAAGCTAGCTTTCCTTTGAGAAGTGAGTGAAATGTTATTACAGAAATAGTGGTTAAAATGAGAGTTAAAGTCTATTCACTGACTTCTTTATCTTAGCAATTGTCACCAAATTATATTCTTACATTTTGTGTTATGAGGAACCTGGGGACACTGCCTGGAAGTTAAGCAGAGGTAGCTAGATTACCAAGCCTCCCTGGGTGGGTGGCTGTTTTATTGCTGAGTGTCTGTGGAGAACTTCTGCGTTTCTTTCGACTTCATATTGTTTTCATTGTGATTTTTCAGTCTGAGTATGGACTGGGAAAATATTGCATAAAATCCCACTGGGTGAAGTTTTCCAGGAACTGGCTTCTAGACGATCACCTCAGTAAATGTTAACGTGGTCGAGTGATGAGGAAATCGTACCTGGAATGGCGACTGACCAGCCAGGAGTGAGCAGTCACACTGCAATGTTTCACACAGTATCTGGGTATTTTTTTTTTTAACAACATGTCAGGCATTGTCATGGCATTCGGAACACTTGTGCTGTTTTGTGGCCATGTAGACCCATTTCTTCTTCCTAAGACCCAGATTCCTCCAAGTTACATGTATTAATTTTATGCAATTTCAGTTGATGTCTCAATTTATTAAATTGGGTGACACAACTGAAAAGAAGTCCTAGGAGACTTTTACTCCCAGGTAAATGAAGGAGACAAATTTCTTCTTCTTCCTACCATTAAGTATAACTGAAAATTACAATGCTGTATATGAAACAAATGTAAGAAGACTCTGAAATCTAGAGAAGAAAGTAGAACCGCTAGGAATTGTGTGACTCAAGAAGCAACATAGTGGCAAATTTCCTGGGCTTTGTTTTTAAAATAATTTTATTATGATTATTAACACATATTAATTGAACAAAACATGGGTTTCTGTGTGACATTTTCATATGTGCTTATAAGGTATTTTGATTATATCCACTCTCCCTGGTATCCTCTCTTATTTCCCCATTCCTAGTCTCCTTCCCCTTTCCTAATAGCCAACCTTCTTTTTTCATGTCTTTTATTTTTCTCTAGATTCCACGTAGAAAATATATGGTACTTATCTTTCTGAGTTTGGCTTATTTTGTTTAACATGATGATCTTCAGTTCTGTTTTCCTGTAAGTGACATGACTTCATTCTTCTTTATGGATGAATAATACCCCATTGTGTGTGTGTGTGTATCACAATTTCTGTATCCATTTGTCCATTGATGGCCATCTAGGCTGATTCTATAACATGACTATTGTGAATAATGCTGTGATAAGCCTGGGTAAGACTTTAATTCCTTCAGATATATACCCAGGAGTGGCAAGTCTGGATCATATATTGGCTCTACCATCGTTTTTTGAGGAACCTCCATACTGATTCCCAAAGTGACTATATTAATTTGTATTCTTACAAACAGTATGAAATGTTCCTTTGTCCTGCTTCTTAAACTAGCATTTGTTTATTTTTGTTTTCATGATAACAACCATTCCGACTGGGCTGAGATGGATCCTGGTTTGGTTTTGATATGCATTTCCTTGATGGCTAAGAATGTTGAGTATTTTTTCATGTAACTGTTGTGTGTCTTCTTTTGAGAGGTGTTTGTTCAGATCAATTGCCCATTTATTGATTGGATTACTTGTTCTTTTAGTGTTTTTTTTCTTAGTTCTTTATATATTCTGGATTATAATTCTCTGTCAGATGAATAGTCAGCAAAGATTTTCTCCCATTCTGTGGATGTCTCTTCACTCTGTTGACTGTTTCCTTTTCTGTTAAGAAACTATTTAATTGGGTGTAGTACTTTTTGTCGGTTCTTGCTATTATTTTCTGAGCTATTGGAGTCATGTTCAGGAAATTTCCACCTATACCAATATCTTGTTTCCCCTATGTTTTCAGGTCTTAACATTAGGGTTTTAGATCCATTTTGGAGATCTAGTTTCAACTTTCCATATGCAGATATACAATTTTCCCATCACTGGTTGTTGAAAAGGCTGTCTTTATTCCAACATATATTTTTCCTCATTTCTTGAGAATCAAATGACTATAGTGTGGATTTATTCCTGGGTCCTCTATTCCATTGCATTGGTCACTATCATGCTGATGTTTTTACCATGGCTCTATGGTGTATTTTGAAATAGGTTGTTGTGATGGTTCTCAGCTTTGATCTTTTTGTTCAGGATTGCTATGGCTATTTGGGATCCTTTGTGTTTCCATACAAATTTTAAGATTTTTTTTCTCTAGTTCTGTGAAGGATGTTATTGGTATTTTGATGGGGATTACCTTGAATCTGTAGATCACTTGCAGTTGTGTGGCCGTTTTACCAATATTAATTCTCCTAACCCATGAATATGGGATGTTTTTCCATCTTTTAGTGTCTTCCTCAGTTTCTTTCTTTAGTGGTTTATAATTTTCATTGTAGAATTTTGTCACCTCTTTGGATACTCTAATTCCTAAGTATTTTTCCTTTTTTGAGGCTATTGTGAATGGGATTGTTTTCCTGGGTTTTTTTGTTTGTTTGTTTGTTTTTGCCTTATGTATCCCAGACATGTAACGGAGGAACCATCAACCCAGAAGTCCTGAAAGATCCAGACAGAACAAGTACAAAAAAACAAAACAACAACAAAAAAACACCCTGTTGTCTCCAGCCAAAGAACAAAAGAAAGAAGAGTCTAGCAAGACAGAACATATGTGGATAACAACTACTTTATTAATCAGGATTCTCCAGAGAAACAGAACCCACAAAATGTGTATGTATTTATCTTAAGGCATTGCATCTTTCAATTCTGACAAATACGATCTGTAGTTGGCAAGCTGGGTAACTAGGAGAGCTGATGGTATGGTCTTTAAATCCTGAGCTAGCAGGCTTGAGATTGAGGAAGAGCTGAGGTTTCAACTCAGCAGGGGAAAAAAAGGTACCAAAAAACCATGCTCTGGTTCAATGGCAGTCAGGCAAGAGGGCTTTAACTCACAAGGAGGTCAAACCTTCTATTTTATTTAGATTTTTGACTGATTGGATGGGGCCATTCACATTAACAAGGACAACCTGCATCCCACAGCTACCAATTCAAATGTAACATAGTCAGAATAATGTTTGACCAAACATCTGGGCACTGTAAAAGTCCTGTCAAGTTGATACATAAAATTAAACACTATAATGGATCTTCTCCAGGCAAATACCACAGAAATAAAGAGGCACCACACCAGCTCAGGCCAAGGGGGGAGCCTAGAGTTCCCAGCTTTTCCACTCTGTAAACAGGCAACACAAGCCTTTCCCACCAGGGTAAAATCAAAATTGCCCAGAGTCAGGATCTTCACCACTGTCTTAGTTCCCACCAGAAGTCTGTGGAAAATAAAGATGGCACTGTGCTCCTAACTACAGTGGTATCAGCACAGGACTGTCAAAGTCCTATATGTCCACCCATCAGTGAATAACCCCATCTTCCCTTCAGTGAAGACCAAATGGAGAACCTGGACTTCTCCCGACTAATAGTAGTAAGGCAGTGCCCTCATCTTCCCAGCTCTACCTGAACAGTACTAGAGGAAGCAGTTAATAAGAGAAGGTATAAGATCCAAAAGAAGGTATAAGTCTCATAGGATGATGACCAAAAAGTCCAGGATTCAGTGGAAAAATCACTTGTCATAACAAGAATCAGGAATATTTCAATTTCAATAAAAACAATAATCAAGAGAAATCGAATCAAGATGACAAAGATGTTAAATTGTCTGACAATAATTGTAAAACAGTTGTTACAAAAATCATCCAACAAGCATATTTGAAAGAAACAAAATCAGAAAGTATCATCAAAGAAATAGAAGGCAGAAAGAAAACCCAATGGAAACTTTAAAAATAAAAAATACCATGATTGAAAAGAAAAATTCAAAGGATAGTTTCAGCAACAGAATGGAGACAGAACAGAGATAGAACAATAGAAATCTCATAGTCTGAGCAATAGTGAGAAAATAGGCTGAAAATGAACAGATCTGTGGGACTATAAAACATGTAACACTATCAGAGTTTCAAAAGAAGATAACAAAGAGGGTGGGACTGAAATAATATGGAATAAATAATGGTTTAAACCTACAGCTGAGTAAATTTACTCAAGAAGCTGAGTAAATTCTAAGGAGGATAAACCCAGAGAACTCATGCCAAGATATCATAGACAAGCTTCTGAAAATTCAAGACAAAAAATTAATATCCTGAGAGAAATGATACTTTGCCAACAGGCAAGAAACAATTAGAATGACAATAGATTTGACATCAAAAATTATAGTATAGATAGGTAACAAAAAATCCCATCATTATGTACAACTATAAGGCACCAATAAAACAATGTGGGAAAAAATTATGGAAGCCAGAAAGAAGTGGCAAAAGATTTTCAGGAACTTGGGCTGGGGATTTGGCTCAAGCAGTAGAGCACTCGCCTGGCATGTGCAAGGCACTGGGTTCGATCCTCAGAACCACATAAAAATAAAATAAAGATGTTGTGTCCACTGAAAACTAAAAAATAAATATTAAAAAATTTTCTCTCTCTCTTAAAAAAATAATAAAAAAAAGATTTTCAGGAACTTAAATAAAAGAACTCTCAACCCAGAATTCTGTATCCAGCAAAAATATTTTTCTGAAATGAAGTGAAATTCATGATATTCTTAACAAACTCTTAGTATCCCTCTTAGTATGAGGAATATCAAGAGCATCACACCAGCAGATGAACAGAAAAAAACAACACAATGGAAACATGAAGTTTACAACATTGGAAAGGAAGAAAGAATAACAGAAAGAATAAAAATATATTAAATGTTACCTTTTCCTGCTGAGATTACTAAACTATATTTAACTGTTAATACAAAGAATATAATATGGTGCAATGTTCTAAATATATGAAGAAGGTCTCAGTCAGTTTTGGTTGACATAACAAAATACCAGAGTGGATAAACAAGAGAAATTCATTTCCCACAGATTCAGGGTCTGGCAGGCCCCAAACCAAGGTGCCTGCAGATTTAGTGTCTGCTAAGAACCAGTGCTCTGGTACATTAATGGTACCTTCTAGCTTTGTACCCACCTGGGAGAAGATATAAATGATCTCTCTGGAACTTCTTTTATAAGGATACTGATCAGATTCATGAAGGTTCCCCCTCATGATCTAATCAACTCCCAAAGACTCCATTTCTTAATGTTGACCCATTTCAATAATTTGTAAGGGATCCAAATATTTAGACCCCAGACAACAGGAGATACTTAAGGCATTTACATTATGGATGGGAGCAAGTAAAGAGATATAAAAAGAGGTAAATTTTCTAAACTTTAGTTGAACTGGTAAAATGTCAACACAGTAGACTCTGATAAGTTATGTATACGTAATGTTATACCTAAAGTAGCCTTTAACTACAAGCTCTACAAAGAATGATATTCAGGAACACTGTTACAAGTAAAAATAGAATTTAAAAATGTTCAAGTATCCCACAGGAAGGCAGAAAACAGAAACAAACAAACAAATAACCACAGAGAACAAACAGAAAACAAAAAAATAGATTTAAGTCTTAACATACCAAAAATTGTACAAAATATAAATGGTATAAATGAACCAATGAAAAGACAGAGGTTGGCAGAGTGGATTTAAAAACATTATCTAAATATATGCGACCTATAGCAAACTCACTTAAATTATAACAATATCAGAAGTTTCAAAGTAAAGATTAGAAAAATACATGCTATGCAAATTTTATTGATAAAATGAGAAGATTTGTTATATTAATATCAGATCAAGTAGACTTCAGAGGGAAAAAAAAGAATTCCAGATTTAGAGAGGAACATTACATTCACTAGTGAGACAGAGAATTTTAAATATGTATGTAGAGAGAGAGAGAGAAAGAAGACAGAAAGAGGGGGGAGAGACTGCAAAATATGTGAAGCAAAATGGATAACTATAAGGAGAAATAGACAAACTGATAATTACATTTGAAGACTTACACACTCGTTTCCCATTAATAAAAAAATCAATAGTAATGCAGAATAAAATAACACGATCAACAACTAATCAACATTTATAGGATACTCTACCCCAAAACAGAAGAATATACATTGGCTCAGTGCACACAGAATGTGTTCTCTGATCACAATGGAATCAAACTGGAAACCAGTAACAATAACAATTAAAAAAAATATCTCTAAATTCTTAGAAAGTAAGCATCACACTTCTAAACAATGAATGGATTAGCAGAAAGTTTAAAAGAAAGTAAATGTTGGATTAATGAAAGTGAAAATATAACATATCAAACTTTCCCCCATCTCCTTGATAAAGGCTCTACTTCCAAACATGGTCACATTCTGACTTTTTTGTGGAGGAAGATAGAATCCAGCTCACAGAACTCTTTAAGCCTAGAGATGACAAAGACTTCTTGCTCTGGTTGGTTCTTATCTGAGTGCTTCTTCATCTCTGGTTGGTTCTCCCAACCCTGACCACTCCTCTGTGAAGAGTCTCTTCATTAAACTCTCCTCAGTTCCACTTTGAGGGGACCATCCATTATCTGCAGGAACCTTGGCTGGGATAACAATTATAGAGGCAATATGGAGCAGACATTGAGATGCTTGGAGACAAAGTTAAGAGGAGAGGGCTAGCCAAAGTTTCAAGCCTGTCCAGCTGGCCATACCCAGGCATCACATTTCTGAATCCAGACTGAAGGAAAGGGGAATTGGTTTTGAGGTGACTCTATCATTGTCTTAGCAGCCTGGAAGGGAATAACTCTAGGGAGCATAAGAAATTGAACAGTGGAGAGATGCTGGAGACGGTAGATATGAATCAATTTAAAGATGATTTGTATTAAATAAAAGAACTTTTAATAGAGGTTGCACAGGATCAAGCAGACTGTTCCTCTTGCACAGAATAATCATGCATGTTTAGAGGGAAAGAGAGAGAAGGAGGAGCCAAGGAGAAGGGACAGGTTGAAAACATATGAAAGAGTAAAAGAGCAGAGTCTCTCACCCCAGGCATGAATCAGTCATAAAGAAATACCACCTGGAGTTCAGGAGGGAGAAACTCACTTGAGCCAGGGACTGTGACTCCCCTGAGATTGGAGGGGGATACGTAAGTGGTATGAAACAATAGAGCTGAGTGGCAACAGAGAGGACTTTATTCTTCATTGTCTTTTATTTCACCCTACAGTAAGTTGAAATTACAGTTGAAAAAAAAATTGCATTTACATTCATGATTTGTTGATTTCCTATGTTCATTTCTGGGAAATTCTAAGTAACTAATGCTTTACTTTTATGTGTAGAATCTTCTGAGCATCATTGCACATCTATCATGCAAAATATGTTATCAGTGACTCACCACACATGAAAATTAGCACAGTTCTTATTCTTTATGTCACAATAAATGTTGAGAACATCCCCTAGTTGCTTGTAGATACCACTTAGAGTTCTTATTTGTTAAGATGCACACACATTTGTGGCCATTTTAAATATAGATGAACAGGGACTTTTGATTTACCCTATATAATAATTTGGAAAAGCAATCTAGAAAATAAGTTTCAAGCTAGCTAAAGTACCTTTTAATTTAGCTTCCACAATGGAATTGTTGTGATATATTATGTTAGCAATTCAACAGTGCGTGATGAAATTGATGTTCTAAACATACAGGGCTTTAAATTTATTTTCATCTGAAAAGGAATCTTGAAGATCCTCTGGGCCAATTCACTTCATTACACAGATGACAACACTGAGGCCCAAAGTGTTAAATGATCTACTAAATTCACACAAGGAGTTGGTGGACAAGAACCCAGGATGCCAACTCTGTGGTGAGCACTTTGTGTTCTGGAAAGGATAAAACAATCCCATTTTAAAAGCATTTGATTTTATGCTATGTTCATCCTACTATGATGAAACAATTTAAAAAAGAAAGAAAGAAAAAATGCTAAACAGGGCAACTTTGAAATGATGATAAAGCTCAGAAGTATGTGGCCCTAATGCTTAGGACTCAGGATTGTCACATGTGTGGTGCTGTCTGCAGACAGAGTTCTCCTGGGGACCTGCCCCTGCTCTGCAGTCTTGGGGAAGGCAGGGTGTGCTGACAGCCGAGTGGCACCTGTTCTCTGGAATTCTTACCACCAGTTGGTGTGAAAATGCTCAGGGATGGTCGTTTGGGGTTTTGTTACTAAAGATTTTTTTTTTCTTGACTAGAGGGAGAAAGAGAACTGTTAATAGCAATTTTTTTCTCTAAATTTACATTTAAAAAATTGTTGTCATCTTTATCCACCTCTTCATGCAGTCTTCTCTGGTACCAGTTTATTTCTTGATCCACTGTTTTGTTGATGTTTGTTTATAGTTTTATTTTTTTTTTCAGCTGAGAGAAAAAGAGAATAGATCTTGATGCTGGAGAATAGGCCTGTTCCTCACTCCAGCAGTGTGTACATCATACACAGAGCACAGCTCCCTCCTAGTGAATAACCTTTTGATCATTCTATGGAGAGAAAGAAATTTCCTGAGAATGGCAGGTAAAGAGAGTTTGGGCCTCTGGCTAAGAAGAGATCATTTATTCATTCAACAATTCCACAAATATTTATGGAATACCTCCTTTGTGCCAGGTACTGTGCATGCTTTTGGGGTTGTAGCCAGAAACCAACCCCTTTGGTTAAGCTAGAGTACAGGTAGGTGGAAGAATCATGGTGCATGTGTGGTTCATCTGTCGTGCAGGCCAGCCCAGCCTGGAGCGAAGACAGATACCAAGGCAGGCTTTCAATTACCCAGGCTCTTCCACTCATTACTTTTTCTCCAAGATCCTTCCTGCCAGAATCTTGGAAAAATATCAATGACCTGGAGGTCTCTTTCAAGATTTTTTTACCCTCCCTATTAACACTGGGCCAATATTCACCTCTAACTACCTTCTGTCAGAATTTTGTCTGAGTTTTAATTAGTTGAAACAGTTCTGAAATAATGCCTAGAAAGGGTCTATTTTGACTTTTATAGGTGCTATTTTATGTGCTGTATGCCACCACAGGGCACATTTTATTGCAAAGAAAGTGAGATTATTTTTCATTTTATAGATGAGGAAATTTAGAGAAAGTAAGTAATTTGTCCTGAGGATTACAGGGATTTGGTTTTGTTTTGTTGGTGGTAGACTCAGGACTTCTGGCTCCAAAGTGCATGCTCTTCCTTCTGTACCAAGCCACCCAGGGTCCTGGACGGCTGTCCTCAGGACCTCCCTGGGGAGACAGCATCAAGGTCTAAGTGCGGCACAAACATTTGCTGCCTGCTCATGAGAAAACCTGTCTCAAGCAGGACATTGTGCTTTTAAAAACTTTTATGACTATCTTTAAGCTATCATCTTTTTGCTAAGATCCATTTGAGGTCACAATTAATAACAGATGTGGCTTAGTAATAAAAATAATCATAGTAATGATGACTGATATTTATATATTACCACAGGCATGGAACCAACCACTGAACAGGGAGCAATTTGGGGAGATCTATGTCCTCAATCACCCAGGCATATTAGAAACATGAACTTTATGAATTGATTTTTAACTATAAACTTAATGGTGCTGGTTTAAAATTTTAGTAAGCACTGGCTGAAACCACTGGGCATCAATTTAAGAGAGAGACTATGCTTATAAAAATGACTCATCACCTTAGATTCTTTCTGGAATAAGGCGATGGGATGATTAAATAGATAAAATACAAATAGGCCTCTCACTTGTCATGATTCTGGATACAGCAAGGAGATAAGCCCTGATATGGAAAGAAGCTGGCAGAATTAGTGGGGGAAAAGCTAGCCTCAAGGCGTAGGAAATAACCAAATTAAATGGGCTGCTTGCAGGCACAAGTCTACTGTGGGCTAATTTGTTTCCTGCAAAAAGAAGAAGGAAAAAAAAAAAAATAAAAAAACCCTGGACTCATTTTTGTCCTCTTAAATTTTAAACAGGCTCTGCATAATTGCATTTCCTTTCTAAGGGTGTTGCTTGGGCAGGGGGGATTGTGGGACAGGGGCTGGAGAGAGAGAGATGGAGAGTGGAGAGGGAGAGGAAGAGATAAAGAAAGAGGAAAAGAGAGGAGAGAGAGGAAACCTTGGGATCCATCTCTTGCTTATCAGGGATGCTAATAACATCCAACCTGCCAGGACAAGAAGGAGATGGGTATGTTTCATCTAAGCGTCTTCTCTTTGAAATATCAGTACTTGCTTTTTTTCTGAGGAAAATTCCAACTTCAGTTTTCTTTCATCTCTGACTCTACATGAGAAGCTATAGTTTAATGGCACTTAGTAGACCAATTGATTAAACATTGGCCTCATTTGCAGGCTTAACCCAGACAGGATAAGAGAAAGCATGAAGCCTGTTTTTCCAGGTCACATGTTCAGATTTTCTCCCATCTCTTCAAGACCCTTACATAGTCACTAGGTATTTGTAAAAGGCTTACTATGTGTCAGGCACTGTGTTAGGTGCTGAGGAAACAAAGATGAGCTCACAAACTATTGAGGAAGAAAGGCCTCTGGATCATATGTGGTTCAGTGTAGCTAGAGAGTGTGAGTATGCGGAAGGGGAGAAGGCAGAGCGGTAAGAGAGGTGAGGCTGGAGGATTAAACAGAAGGGTTTTGGACAACAGGCCCCATCACAAGTCAAAGGAGCTTGGTTTTTACTTTAATTAAAACAGAAGCCATTGCAAGTTTTGTACAAGGGATAACACGATCTGCTTTGCATTCTAGTAATATGGTAGTGGGTGAGCACATGGTCATGCCTCCTCTCAATCCAACTTGTCAAGTCAATAGCCAGAACATACCAGTATATCCGTTGCCTGTGTCAGACTAGCCTAATTTCCTCCCTGGACAATTTTGTGGTTTCAGAAGGGTCTCTCTGATTTTTCTTCATTTTTAGACTCCTGTGAGAATAGTTCTTCTAAAGCAAGTCACATTATGTCATGACTTAACTTAAAAACACCTGGGGACTCTCCCCACCCAAATAATAAAGTTGAAACTCTTTAGCAAGGAGTCAGTCCTCAAATTATCTTCTCAGTCTTTCTCCTTAACTGGGTTATTAACTCTGCTAGGGCAAAACCCAGGCCCAATTCGTCTCAGTAGATTCAATGTCTGGCATGGTACATGACACATAGTATTTGCTCAATAAGTATTTTGCTGAAAGAGTAGGGATATGAATTTCTGCCATATTCATCTACTTCCTTTCAAGTTAAAACAGTCCACGCTGCATTTTGCTGTAGGCAACATGACTGAACAGAATGAAGTATGGCTTTCCATGCCTTGAGTATTGGCATCCTCATCCTCCTCATGCCCAGAACTATAGTGAGCATCCTATCATTGAACACTTACCTGTGATGGATGAGAGTGTAGAACTACTGCTTTCAGAGAGAAGTCTGCAATCATAGTCTGTGCAATTATAAATAGGGCTCAAAACAGGAATGAATATGTAAGAGTGATTTGTTTATAGTGAATCAAGACCAAGGACTATGGCATCACTTTGGGAGTAAAGGTCTCTAATTGGCTTTTGGGAAGGCAAAAAAATTAATATGGCCTTCAAAGGCAAGAGCAATAGCCACACTTAGTGGGATCTTTCAGACCTTCTTTAGAGGGGCACATACCCCAGAGAGAGTGGGGGAGACAAAAATTCTAAAGGTTAAAAAAAACTCTCCTGATTAAAAAGGACAGATTATAATATATATCAAATTTTATAATATAAAATACTATTAATTGATGTTATTAAATATTAATATTAAATACATTATTTAATATACTAACTAATGTTAATTCATCTGAAGTCACATCTCCCTCAGACATTTACTATTAGTATTGGTGAAATGTGGATGAGAAATACCCCTTTTATTGTGTGCTAAAGAAGCTGGTGTTATCCCCAGAAGATAAAAGGAGGAAACTTCATGATTATCTTCAGAGGTATAAGTTTACATAAAAGAATTGTTTTCTATGTTGTATGTAGTTTAGGCAAGAGAAGCAGGGCTTTGATTGGAATACAAGGGTGGATAGCAACTTTCAATAAGAAATTCCAGAAAGCCCCCTGAGGGAGATCATGGGGTCCCTGGAGCTCTTAAGACCAACATTGTCACCTTTTTGCCATGGGTGGCTAGAGATTTGCCCCCTAAAGGAAAGGGGCACTTCACTTCATCTATCTGGTCTCTTGCAAGTCCTGTAACTCTGTGGACATTTTAGTGTGGGGTTTGATTTTATGATATTTTTGGAACCAGCAGAGATGTTTTATTCCAGTGCATACATCAGTTGACATTTTTGAACAGATGAATTAAGCTCTATCTAGAAACCATCGCTCTCCTTACAAGTACAGACACAGGCGATGCGGTTCCTGCCATCAGCTGTCTCATTTGAAGCAGGTTAATAACAGCAATGATGACCACGGTGGTTAAAAATAAGACTTTTTGTGTTTGTTCTTTTCATGCTTAGGCAGTGTTTTATGAAAATATGTATTTATTGTTTAAAATATGTTTAAGGGTGGAGCATATAATGAAGAAATAAGTGAGTGCAAAAATGGTGTTTTTTTTGTTACTGACTAGTCTACCCCAGCTCTTCCCCCTGGATTCTTTCACACAAAGAACACATTGTTATTGGAGCCATTACAGAGCTCCTCTGCTCTGCCAGGCTCTGCGGGGCTCAAGGGAAATGGCTATAGATTGCAGCAGAAAAGTCCATCAGACAGATCACATGTGACCCCACTGTTTCTAGGAAAGAATGCACTAGAACACTTCAGCTGAATAGACAGATTTTCCAAATGTTTTAAATCAGTTTTGAGACAAAAAGAAGAAGATGCTAAGAAATGGATTTGGCCTATACACACTCGACTATGCAGTGCCCATTTCTCTGGAATGCAGACATTAGGGGCTTTCATGTGGATGGGGGATCGTAAGGGAAGAAAAACCCCAGCCCACCACAACAATTAAGCAGCAATTGAAGAAAAGCAGGCAAGAAAAGATGGCCCTGTGTTAGTACAATAGCTCAGGGGCTTTTCATTTTGGGGCATAAAGACAGAACAGAGAATGTTGTTTTCTTTTTAAAGCCCTTTTAAAAATGGTAACTGCATCCTGCTCTTGTAGATGTATTACTTATGACATCCCAGTTTTCATCCGTTCATGATTTTACATTAGAGTTAAATCTCTGCAGCTTGAATCTCACGGCTGAGTTAGCCAGAGCCCATAAAATATTGAAACCTTTAGAGCAGCAGCTAGCCAGGTTGAGAGAAGTTCATGTCCAAAGCTGAGCTTTAGATTCTGAGACATCCCAATTGGAGTGTAGTACAGAAAAAAGCACTGATAAAATTTTCATAAAAATGAGCTAAGGATATTGCTAGCATGCTTCTCAGCATCTATATGAAAACTTAATCTGAGCTAATGGAAAGGATATGAAAGCCTTTCTCAATTCAAACACAGTCAATGCATGATTCATAAATTATTGTCAGAGAAGTGATTCAGCTCCCAGATTTATTCTCTTTTGGGTAGAAGCAACCAGAGGAAAGCTGAGTCTTTTTGACCTTTAATGCCAGCAAATTTTACAGTAGAGCTGTCAATATAACCAAGTAAACTGGTCATTTCTCCAAACAGCAACAAAATACCCACATAAACCCCATGCGAGCTAATATTAACTTGGCCCACTAGGTTACTGGCGGCACATTCAGAGCAGCAAGTACCAAACATCTGAGCTTACCTCACTGCACAGAACTGAGTGCAATCTCTGTGTGGCCACGGCCACATCATCCACAGTAGTTTGGGTGAAATGTGGCTGTCAGGTGTCTCCTTACCTTTATACCCTTTGGGAATTGACAATTACACGTACTCATGTTACTCTATAAAAAAGGAATTATTATTAGCAATATTGTTATTATTAGCAGCTCAGCTTCATAGATAAAGAAAAGGAGTGGTGCAATGGATCATAAAAGCAATAGTGTTGTGTGGAAATTATGGACATTGTTCAGATTCATGTGAAATCAATGTAAGTAGGACATTAGAATGGAAACTTAAAAACCCTGCATGTTGGGAAGCATGTTAGCAATGTCCTTTTAATCATATTTTTCTTCCCCTCTCAGACATTTTTGAACCCCTACAAACGCATTCTGGAGAATATAAAGATGAAAATGTAACTGTGTACATTAATAAGCTATGCAATAGAGCCATAGAATTTCAAATTTGGAAAGATTCTTAAAGATTATTTAGTCCAGTTCTTCTCTTCAGACCTTAGTTCTGTACACGACACTTCTACTGAATGTATAACCACCCTAGGCTGCACCTGCTTCCTGAGAATCCCAACCTCGGGCAACAGTGGTATTCTCTTAGCCAATAACCTAAGTTAGAAACCTAAAATCAGTTTTGATTTGTCATCTCTTGAATCCATGCACTTGGAGAGCCATGTGCTGCATGCATATCAGAAGATAAGCAATGTTTCTCAAAACAGTCCTGGTCCCTGAGCCATGTTGCCACAGTCTCTGTTCAGACTTGATTATCTTTCACTAAGACTATTTCAAATATTGTCAGTTTTTCTGCCTATGATCTCTTATTTTTCCAATCTTCCCTTCTGTCACCATAATTTCTTTCCAACACAGTCCTGATTTTATTACCCATGCATTTAAAAAAATTGTTATGACCTCTTGTTTTTTATACAATTAAGCCCAAGCTCATTAGCCTGTTATTCAAGGCCTTAACAATTTAACCCTGAGAGGCCCTTTCCAGGTGACCATCCTCCAGTCTAAAGTAGTTGTTGTCAGGTGGGTTACATATTAGACACCCCTGGGAGTGGAGCTGTCAGCAACTACCCAAGACTGGGCTGATTGAGAATGTGAGGCTAGGACCCAGTCGTGGTTATAGTTTATTAAAGGTGAATCGGTGCACAGTCAGGACTAGAATGACTGCTATAGGAGTCCCAGGTCATGTCCTCCTCTTTCAGCACCCATGAACTTCCACGAACTTTGTGCCTATATTCAAGATGCTACTATAGCTAGAAATCCCAGTCCCTTCATCTGAACTCAGAACAAAGGCAAATGTTAGTATTTAGAGTTTAGTTTTCAGAGTGGTTCTGGATGTTGAGGGGACTTTAGGAACCTCATGAGGTTTACCCAGAAGAGAGATACTGGGGGAAATATTTACTGAGCATCACAACATATCCTGGGGACTTTCATGGGCTGCAGGTGTAATGAAAATGTTTGAACCAGATAATGGAAGCTCCAGGAAAGCAGGAATCTTATCTGTCTTGGTCCATGATGTAACATGAGCCCATGAAAAAGTCCCCAGAATATAGTAGGTGCTCAGAAAATGTTTGCTAAAAGAAAAAAAATGTTAAATTTGAGGTGACTCAGATATATAAGTAATGCTGACCCAGAGTTTTTGGCTACGCCATTAGGTCAGCCCAGCATTTCAACAGACAAGATAGTTCTTGAATCCTATAGCATAAAGTGTGAGAGTTCTCCCAGGATTCTGTTCCTTGCAAACACATGAATTAGCTACTGGGGCAGGGGTTGAATCATTGTAGACCAAAATAATCAGAAAACTGAAGGCAATCTTATCATTGAATTGATAAATATGTTATAAGAGGTATGACCAGAATCTTAATAATAAAGGTAGATCGATCTCTCTCTCTCTCTCTCTCTCTCTCTCTCTCTCTCTCTCTCTCTCTCTCTCAATGTGTGAAAAACAAGGTTTCTTCTTATACTTCTCAAGTGCAAGTGTTTCAAGAGCCAGCACAGTTTATTTCTTGAGGCATAAAGGTACACCCAAATGTTAGAATTCTGACTCTTTTGGGCCATTTCTGAGCCCTGTCATGGTCCTGTGTGAATTCTATTCCAGAAAGACAAGATGACCATGTATTTCAGGGATTTTAGAAATATTTGCTCAATTGAAATCATGTTTAAAGTAGTTGCTATCTGAGCTTTTACCTCTAAGATCTATTAAAAGTAATATTTTAAGACAGAAAAAAAATGTAAGTATATAATTAGGTCAACTTGAAGTCTTCCTTGTTGAATTCCCTGTGGGCCTGATGTCAAATAGCTCACACTGGTCACCTTCCTCCAGGCCAACCCCTTCCCACCGCCTCTTACATCCTGGAGGCTGCAGATATGGGAAGAGTGTGGGGTCTATTGCCAGCTTCAAGTTCAGGAGCCAAGCTATAGCTGGAAAGCCAGAACATCATGTAAGTCACCTCTGACTTTGAAAGTTATTTCTTTCCTTCAGGGATTACATACCAAGATGTATAGTATACATCTGGAAGAAGCCAAGAGGTGGGAATAACAACTGGTATGCTATTTAAATCAGACTAGGGGAAGATAGAAGCTTCTTCTAATTAGCTTTTCAAAATCACTGTGATCACAAGGCTGGGATCAGAAAAATAGGATGAGGTATCCTTGTCTACCTGTGTATGGAACGTTTCAAAACACTTAACTGTAATTGTGAGACTTCAATAGAACTGTTATTTCAAGAGCTGCTAGAGATAAAATTCTACTGTGTGGTTAAAATGTTGGCCTTTGTGCTAGAAGATTAAAGAGCACAATCTCCCATTTATGTCCCTTTTCCTTATGGGGACATAATTGTATTAGCAGCATTTAACAAACTCCTTAAAGGAGGTACCTTATTTAGGTTGATTAAATATATATGTGTGTGTGTGTGTGTGTGTGTGTGTGTGTGTGTGTGTGTGTGTAAAAGCCCTTGGAAGCAGGACTGTTTTCCTGCTCACAGTTTTACACTGTGGCAGCATCCGAGGCTATTTGGTCTCCAGTGTCTGTCACCTATAGACTCAGATTTTACGAGTGCTGACCTCATTTGCTTCCTTTGTTTTTAATTGCCCAAGCAGCAATGAAAAAGGAGGCGAGGAATACCATTACGGCTCGCCAAGTTAACATACATAAATGGCACTGTTATATGGGGAGGCTGTAATAAGTCATGTGACAGAGAGCAAAGGCAGCCCAGCGTGCAAAGGGAGCAATTTTCTGCCCCGCAAACAGCACTTCAGGTGCTGTCGTTCATCTTTCTGTGACTTGCTCTGTCAAAGTCCGCCCAGAGCAGAGGTGTTCAGGGACCCAACAGGCCATAAGTGTCCAGCTGAAAAACCTGGGAGATATCCCCAGGCCCTAGGAGTTCACTTTTTCAGTTGCACTGATTTACTTCAGAATGCTCCTTCAGGGAATTTCTGCCTCCCCTTGCTTTACTTTCCCATTTCCTTTCTTGTCATCTTTAAAAATCCATTAAAGATCATGCAGGCGATATCTGCAGGCTCAAATTTCTGAGAGTTTCTGTCGCTTAATAAAATGCACCCTTTCAGTGGGGGCTGTGGTCTCCTTTGTGCTTTTAGGGCTTGGAGACTAAGACTTTTAATTAGAGGTGCTGATCATAGATCAAGAAAGCAAAAGATGGCTGCAATTCTCAGGGAAGTCAACGTTTCTTGTCCGGGGGATCTAAAATGGCTACTTGGCTCACAGATCTAGGGTAGAAGGACTAACTGGATTATCAGAACAGGAAGCAAAATTAAAATATGCTCCCTACCTCCATGTTCTCCTAATTGTTTGTTTCAAAGTCCTCCAATTGCCAAGGTTAAGTGCGTATTGTCAACACCCACTGAAGGCTGCTTTAGGAAAAGAAATTCAGCTTTTAATTTGTTTACAAATCCAATTTCCAAGGGTCCTCCTTACCCAGAAAGCACAATTTCCTCTGAAATCTTGCCTGTAATTTGTCTTTCCTCCTACTGAGTCCTCTGTCTACACCCTTCCGCACAATTCATTCCTTGTATAATATGCACGCAGCCTTCTCCACAATACAGGAAGATTATATTCAAATGCCACCTTGCCGATCGTATCATATTAATTCAGATTTGTCTATCATTTTGTGTGGTTGCTGCTTTGCCTTAGGTATTATAATAACAATACCTCACCTGTCATATCCCACTAGCACTGCCTCACCTAGAAAATTGCTCTAATGCTGCCTCGGATCTCACGGACCTCTTTTATTTTTTTAATTTTTTTTTTGCACAAGCTTACCTATTATAGTACAATAATTGAACTTTCATTGGAGGCCTCCACATATATTTTTATTATATTTTATAGCTAGTCTAGCAATCATTACATGTTGATTCTACAGCAGACTGAATCCTTCAAAGCCAGCCTTTTTTTTTTTTCTCATCTGTAAAATATCTTGTTCCCTTTTTCAAACTACTGCCATTCTCCATTTGGGGAGCTTCAGTAAGTAATATTATGAGATAGATGAGCAGCTATTCAAAGTTTTATTTATTTGGGGGATTTTAATATGAAGTAATATTATATGGTTCTATGAAAAGATGCCTGAATGTCTTGGGTTTGAAATCTGAGCTTGGTATTTCAATTTCTTGTGACAAATAATCGAATGTACATGCTCAAAAACAAAATATAATTTCTCTGAAACGTAATTTTCAGAGAAATTTAAGTGTAGCAAATGCCAGATGGAGATTTTGGCTTTTCAAAGTAATATAGATGGATTTTGCATTTATGCAATTTTTAGTTTTTTTTTTTTTTAATTGTGAAAGACGCTTAAGTCATTTTCAAGCATCCACAGCTACAGGTAATTTGGTTTCAGGGTTTAGGAGAACTCTAGCTGCTTTAGCATGGATGGCATGCTAAATTAGAAGGCTACCTTTTAAGTGCTATATAATGAAAACAGATGATACATTTAAATAAAGCCTGCCACTGCCTTGTCATGTATGCATGTTCCAGAGAGAAGAGGAAGTTGCTGAGAACAAATACCATCTTATTGACTTAAGAAGCCGTCACCAATGTCTTTTTGCGTAATTAAACTGGACATGTTTTAGAAAAATGAAATGACAAAGATATACTGTTAAGCTGTAAATAGTATTCGATGGCATTATCAATTGCAGAGATTCCTAGGTTTGCATATTAATTGCAGGAAGGTGCTAATTTGAGTGCTTTAAGCTCCATTCACAAGCCTGTTTACATGCTTTGTTCCACCTGGACCTGTTTGGAGGTTTGTCAAAAACCTAACAAGCAGAAAAATATTGCATTTGAAAATACACATGCATGTTTAATTAAGTCAGGGCCACTGAACATTCCTCAATATATTTAGCTGTTGAGGTTTAAGCGCCATCAGAGCATCAAGCATTATCACCTTTTGAAGTATTGCCGAATCTTTAATATTTAAAGCACAAAGCAGACTGTAATAAAAAATTCTAGCAGACCCTAGAAGATTAAAGACGCATTATAAATGTGACAGTTTGTAAATGGAACACCAGTATTAAAGGATCCCCCCGATATTTCACAGCATATTTTTCAGGTGTATGCTAAATTATGAATACAATTAAATAGCTGTAATTATTCTCCAGGAGTGGACAGCACATTTAAATGCCTATGATATTTGCAATTGGCTACAGAAGACGAATTTTTAGCAGAGTGGCCTGAGAGGGCAAAGAGAACAACCAAAGCTCTTCTAAATCTAGTGAGAACTTCACTTACCCTATCTGGTTTGTGTCCTGTAAGAGCCCAAAGCTAGTGACTGTCCTGGATAAGTCTGCGCATCTGCAAACAAATATGTTGAAAAAGACACCCAGACCCATGACACCCAGAGTCATGTGTCCTAGTTGCCACATTTGCAGTCCCCATTCAACAACACAGCCTGCAATATGTATATTTTGGGCACACCCAAGATGATCAAACACATGCAAGGCCTGGCACAGAGTGAGTCCTAAGTAAGCATTTGAGAAATGAAGGGATTAATCAATGAATAGTAAACATAAACTGATACACCTATCCTAATTCTTTAATATTCTCATTAAATGAAGTCTTCTAGTAACTACATGTAGTGTGATTGAGCCAACCCATAACATGGAGGGAGAAAAGAGGTGTGTTTTACACTCTGAAAAAAAAAACCATAGATTGCTTTGTTTTTAGCTATCAAATACTTTGTGATAGGTGAGGTGGTGTAGACCTTTAAGACTGGGCACTGCTTTGCTACCAGTCACATGGGAGAGTAGGGCAAATCACTGGACCTCAATCAATTTAGCTTCCACATCTACTAAATGGGGCCAATAATTCCCTTTTGTCAGAATTAAGTGAGACAATGAATGACAAGTCTTTCACTTGGTGCAGACTGATAGGAATTATTTAATATGATAACCTTTCACTAAGAAAGATAGCACATGTTGGGAGTTAGAACAGAGATTCAGGCCCACACTGCCTGAGTTTGAGTCCTGGCTCTGCCACTCTCTTAGCTGACCCTGGACATGTGATTTGACCTACTCATGTCTCTGTTTCCTCATCTATAAAATGGAGGAAATAATAGAACCTACTCCATAGGTTTATTATCAGGATTGAATGAGTTACTGTTTGTAAGATGGTTGGAACTGGGCATGGTACATAGTAAGCAAATAAATTCTGTGGAATGAAATGAAACAAACTAAAAATCAACTCTCTTCCTGCCATGGGAGACTTCTTTGAAAGTGGATCTTGTGATGGCTGCAACTCTGGGAGGAAAATGGACTGGGCTTCAGAAGGGCCCTAGGAGAAGCTGTGTTATTATTACCTTTGAAACCTCTTAGAAATCAGATGATCACTACAGTCCCCCCTTATCCACAGGGGACATGTTCCAAGACCCTCAGCAGATTGTTGAAACCCACAGATAGTACAAAATCCTGTATATTCTGTTTTTTTCTATCGATACTTACCTATGACAACGTTTAATTTCTAAATGAGGCTTAGTGAGAAATTTATAGCAACCAATAGTAAAAGAGAATAATTGGAACATCAGACTACAATGAAAGTTATAAGAATGTGGTATTTCTCAAAATATCCTATGTACTATACTTAACAGCAGAAAGGAAAAAAAAATCACTGATATTGGGAGGATACTATATAGAAAGAACTGCAAGCAGAGTTTTGGCTGAGTCTCTGGGGCTCAGGATAGGGTTCTCCAAATTATAGAAACCAAAAGAGCTGTTAGGAAACTCCTCTCTATGCTAAGAAAAAAGAATTTCTCATCCAACTGCCCCAGCAGAAGAAGGTGGTGTCACTTCCAGTGCTCTGCGGAGGCCCTGTGGCCTTTCCCAGTCCCCATTAGCTGACTCACTATATTAACTCTTGCTATTGCAAACCTACTGTTCCAAGAACTCTACAAACACTATCTTGTTGTTTTGCACAACAACCCCATGAGGAAAGCACCATCATTATCACCCTTTTACAAGTGAGGAAACCAAGGCACAGAGCAGTTCCATAATTTCCTAAGGTCTTGGAGCCTGTCAAGTGTGGAGCCAAGTCTCAATTCCTGCGGTCTAACTGCATAGTCCCAATTATTACCATGACATATACTATCTTTTTGTGACTGAGTGTGATTGCTCAGAAAATTCAAAATGGATTCTTTGAGTTCTAGTGAATCTTGGTGTCAGGGTAAGATTATATTGTGTGTGTGTGTGTGTGTGTGTGTGTGTGTGTTCACTTCAAAGATGCTTTATGAAGAAGAACTTGAAATTCTTTTTGCAGCAGAAAAAAATCAGAATAAAGATACAGGGATGAGAAAATTTGTGTAAGGAGCACATTATATCTGTTTGAAAAGAAAGAAGTTAAAATTTCTCTTTTCAAGGTTCACCATTATTAGAACTAAACTGATAGCTAAGATTATGCAGGCTAAAACTGTGCATAGGAAAAAATATCTACCCAACATCTCCAGAGAATACCTTCACCATGAAGGAAGTCTTCATTAATGATTTTTGTTCAAAGCCACACCCTCTAGACTTGGAAAAGGAAAGGATTGTTTTCTGCATAATATATGACTGAAGTGAGAAATGTCATTTGATCCAACTACCTGGCTAGTAGTCATTCTTTGGAAACAACGTGTGAACACTGTGCAATGAAGATTCATAGCATCAGAAGTCTAAGGGTCATAGATCCTTGTAGCAATGACCTCATTCTACTCACACTCTCCTGTATCCATACCCTGATGTACTCTTCTCTTGTGCTGGTTCTGAGCTTGGCGATATGATGGTGACTTGCTTTGGTTGATGAGCAATAGCCAATGTGACATAATGGAGACTTGAAAACTGCTTTCTTGTGGGGATTTGTCCTTTCTTGTTATTAAATCTCTGCTGTCACATGAAGAACCTGAGGCAGCCTGCTGGTTAGTAAGAGATGAGCAATGTAGCTATCCACTGAGAAACCTGCCATTTTCCAGAGATCAGTGAGGCCATCTAAAGGACAGCTTCCAGTTGTCTCTCTAACCACATGCAGATGCTTGAGAAAGCCCAGCAGAGAATAGCCAGCCCAGGCCAGAAAAAAAACACCCATCTCTCCCTAATAATCATGAACTAACTAAATATTTATGGACCAAGTTTTGAATGTTTGTTACATACAAAAACTAGTGGATGCAGGTTTCAAGAAGCAGGAAGTTTCTGTAACAAAAGGGAAAAACTAATTTGGGATTGAGCAATGGGAGAGGCTGGAAAAATGTCAAGGAAGCCTCTAGAGCAACCTAGAAAATAATGCAACAATTGGTCATTAAGTTAAGTGGTTCGTTTTGCAGCAATAGCCTATTGATATATCAAGTAAAATTTGACCAAAAACATTAGTCAAGGATAAATGAAATATTGGCTGAGCAGCATAGTTCATCCTGACGAACCACTGAGACCTCTTCAAGGATCTGTATACTAATTCAGGTGGCATCTAATGATGATGACTGAGCTTACACTGGAGCATAAATCTGCTCTTCCTTTTGCTACACCCACACCTTAGAAGCTACTACTAAAAGAGCTAGGCTATCACTATAGCAGTAGGCAAGGACTAACTCCCTCATTCACTTATTCATTTATTAATTCAACACATAAATTTAATTTCCTTTTGAGCTATGGTTAATATGCAATGTTATGAGCTAAGTCCTGGACACACAACACTAGAAAGAGAGACACAGTTTCTAAGAAACCATATATTTTACATATAAGAAATGCTGTCAGTTGATTCTCAGAAGAATTTTTTTTTAAAGACTCCTAATGAGTGCCTACTGTGGGCCAGATATTGAGCCCATTCTTATATCATGGTTAAACAGAAGTAGGTAAATACATAAAGTGACAGGAAGGACCCAGTTTAAATAGAACAGGTGCTCCAGGGTTAACCAACCTCTTGGGAAAAGTATAAATCTATCACAAAATCTTTCAGTCAAGAGTTAGGAGTCATCTTAGTCTGACTCTTAGTTCTGCCACTGGTCAGCTGCAATTTTCAGTAATTGATGTTATTGAGTGTTAGTCATGACAATACGCCAAATAATATATTAACTATTTAAAAATGTACTACTTCATTTCAATTTTACATCTATCCTATGTACCATTATTACTGCAATTATACAAATGAGAATGTTGAGGCTCTAAGGACTAATGTTAATTGCCCAGTGTCTCAGAACTAATAAGTGGCAAAGCCATGATTAAAATCCTGTTCTAACTCTTGAGCCAGGACTTTCATCTACTGTGAACCAAGTGACTTTGAACAAATCACTATTTCTAGGGTCCAGTTTATTCATGTTTAAAACAAGGAATTCAAATCAGATAACCTCTAGATTTCTTCCATCTCCAATACTTTATGATTCAAACATTGCATATTAACTATAATGTCTTCTTACTAAGCAGAAAGATCTTGGATGAACACTGCAGTGGGTTAGAAATACTTCCCTCAGAGAGACCCTTTCCAACATCAATCTCTTATACCTTCCAAGTATAATGTAATTTGTTTTGATTCTCAAGTCTGACGTCTAGTCTTCTCCCTTATTTTATTTTTTCTGTGCTTCTGCCTCTCTACTTTTAAAATTTAAAAAGGGGGGGGGAATACCATATATTTTGGGGAGACAAGAAGGGACTTGAAAATACAGTACTTCCAGTTATACCGCAGCAGAAATTATAAACTTAAATATTTGCTGGGAAATTACTTTTAAAATTAGATGCATAAAATGGCCCAGATATAAGAGAACACTGGCTTGCTAAGCTCTCACATTGCTACCATGGATAATATCTACCTAATTATTTTGTTTTGTAAAATATCATGTAGAGGACTTCCAGATAGCGTGACAAATCAACCACAACTACTTTTCTCTGCCTCCTGAAATTCAATTAAATCACAATAAAAGTAGATACAAAATATAAGACAAAGAGAATAAAAAAGGAAATGAGAAGCCGGGCTTGGTGCCCAACATTTGTAATCCCAGCGGCTCAGGAGGCTGAGGCAGGAGGATCGTGAGTTCAAAGCCAGCCTCAGCAACTTAGCAAGGCACTAAGCAACTCAGTGAGACCCTGTCTCTAAATAAAAATACAAAATGGGATGGGATGTGGCTCAGTGATTAAGCACCCTAGGTTCTATCCTCAGTACCAAAAAAAAAAAAAAAAAAAAAGAAAATGAGAAGATATATTGTTATAATCACAAAAATGTTTAGCAGAGTAGAGGAAGCTACCCCTAAAGCCTATACAGAGTGAGAAAACTATGAGAAGCAAGGTGGTTCACTCTGCAGATCCTGGAAATACTCTGACTTGGAGACATCTGCTGTCACAAGAGAGTTTGTGTGTATGTGTGTGTGTGTGTGTGTGTGTGTGTGTGTATGGAATGTGGGAAGTGAGGGCAGGGGCTTTGATAAGTGGTGCTTCTTCAGGGCAACTAGTTAAAATTCCTTGTAGAGCATTATTGGATCCATAAGTTCTCGCCCTACCTAGTGCCAGACAGCTTCCTTTCATGTAGAAGATCAAAGGGATATTTCTGGATAAATTGTACCAAAGAAACTCTGAGTTTGGAGGGAGAAAAAAGCAGCAAAGAGTGAAGGGGAGGTGTACAGGTCTAAAAAGTTTAGAGGTGAGAGTTCCTCTTCGGGCTCTGGCTGATCAACTTGTCTCACTAAGAGCAGCCAGAAAAACAGAACAGAGTAAAATATTTCAGAATATCTGCTTGAAGATACAATGGAGCCACCAATACCATGAAGATTTAGGGTCTGGAATCTCTGATAGAAGGAAAGTGCAACGTGGTAAGACACATGCAGCGCTGCTTTTCTCTTCATTTTACAAGAGGCATCCAAGAGGCTGCAGTCTTAAGTGGACCTACAGAGACAAAAATGAACATTTGAAGACTGACAAGATATAGGGAGGGTTTCCTGTCTCAGGGCTTAGAGGAGTAAGGATGAACTCAAAATGCACCAATCTTACAAAGTCTGCAACCTAGCCTTGAATTCCAAAATGGATTAAAGCCAAAATATATGCCAGAAGCCAGTGTACACACACTAATACTAAAGGAAAATGACATTACTAAGAGTCTGAAATTTTCTCTTTAAATTTTCATATATAGTATTTAGGATTTAAGGAAACAAACAGAAACAGGTATATCAGGAGACAAAAAGAAGTCTGAAAAATAATGGGGGGGATTACAATATTCCAAGAAATCTAGATTCTGGAGTTATTAGAGATTCAAATAACTATGGCATATTTTACAAAAGAAAAAAAAAGACTCAGCAGAGAAATGAAATCTTTTTTACAAAGAGATTAACATTTTATAGCTGAAAAATATAAAAGCTGAAATTGAGGTAGCAATATATGGGAGATTAAACAGTGTTAAAGACAGGATAGGTGAACCGGAAGAAATGTCAGTAAAAAAATAAAGAATAGAATGTAGAAAATCAAGGTGAACGTTACAGGAAAAGAGACAGAATGTTTGTAGAAATCATAAAAAGACCTATTAGACATGCAGTTAGAGTCCCCGCAAGAGAAGAGATATAATACAGGATACAAGCAATATTAAAAGATATCATTGCCAGAGTTTTACAAAATTGATGACAACATCAAGCCACCAATTTAAAAAGTTCTATAAACTCCCAAAAAGATAAACTGAGAAAACTATACCTGAACACACATAGTAAAACCACTAAAAACAACCACAAAATATACACACATACAAGAATGGAAATGACAAAAGGGTTGTGAATATTGCAATTAAAAAAATGGAAGCCAGGATACAATAGGATATCTTTGATATATTGAAAGAAAACAATGATATAACTAGAATTCTGTACCCATCAAAAAATATATTTCCAAAATGAATGAAAAATTAGTACCCATTTAGACAGACAAAAGGAGAGGTAACTAGTAACCAGGACTCCTATTTTTAAAAGAAATGCTAATAGAATTCTTTTGGTAAAAGAAAATCAATAATATTACACAGAACTTATGAAAGCAGAAAGGAATCAAAAGCAATGGAAAGTATAACTATGTGAGCAGACTGCATAAAAATGTTGAATAATATATTGTGCAGTTTAAAATGTTTACTCTTTAATGTATTGAAATATATGTCAGTAAAAATCAAAATTCAGAAGGAAGTAAAGAAAGTTAAATGAAAAATGTCTGTTGTCACTTCTACGGTAACCACTAAAGTAATAATAAAAGAATACATAGCTAACAAGACAATAAAAGAGTGCAAATAAATGATAAAAAATATTTATTTAATTCATAAAAATGTAAGAAAAGAGAAATAAGACATGGGGTAGTTATGGGTCAAACATACCACAAAGAATAAAAAGATTTAAACATAAATGTATCTCTACTTAAAGGTAAAAAAATGAAATCTAGAATTAATTAACAATTATCTAGATAAATAACTGGCATGCAATTTACAAGAAACACTCATTAAATATGAGAATAAAGAAAAATTAAAAACAAAATAATTTAAAAAGATATATCATGTATACATAAAATAAATGAAAGCTGCTGTGGTCACAGCAATATTAGCAATGTATACTCTAAGGCACAACTTTGGAGATTGGGTGGGATGTCTGATAGGTACCATACTAGGTTTTTGTGCCACAAATATGTAATTATTATAGAATATTATGACCTAATAATACAATATCAAAAGATATATAGTAATTTGATTAAATTAAAGTTGGAGAGTTTAGCATCTACTCCCATATCTGTTAGGACAGGAGGACAAAGTATCAGTAAAGACAATCAAGATTTGAACTCAACAACTTCTCATTAACATAAATAGAACATTGTACATAGAATTGATGAATATGTATTCTTTTCAAACAGTCTTGTGACATTTTTCAAAATTTACCATTTTCTAAGCCGTACAGCAGGTCTCATGAACTTTGAAGGATTAATCTCATTCAGAATATGTTATCTTTCACAGAGAAAACGTATCACCAAAATAAAGGTAACTGATAAATCCTCCAAAGTTTAGAAACTAAGGAAAACAAGAATCAAGAAAGAAATCACAACTAGAAAATAATATTAAATGATAGATACAAATATAACATATCAAACTAAGTGTGATACAGGTAAAACCATGTGTACGTATAACTGTAATAATTCAATTATCTATCTTGAGACATTAGAAAAAGAACAGAAAATTAAACTCAAAATAGGAAGTATGAAGTGATAAAAATAAAAGCAGATACAGTTCTATAAAAAATATTCAACCAAAAAATTCATGAAGCTAAAAGTTGGTAAAAATCTACTGAAATTATAAGCATTTAGAAAGGTTGCTCAATAAAATAAGAAGGAATGCATAGATCACCAATATCAGGTGTTTAAAAAGTACATGACTACAGATCAGATTCTATAGATATTAGAAAGATAATTAAAAGATCTTATTGACAACTTTAGGGCAATACATTTAAAAATGTAAATTAAAAGTACAATCTACCAAAACACCCACAAGAAGAAACAGAAAATCTGAACAGTCCAGTATGTTAGAGAAGTTTAAGTTACAATTTAAAACAATCTCATGAAGAAAATTATAGGATTATATGACTTCATTAGTTGTTTTTTCCAAATATTTAAGGAATAAACATATATCAATGTCATACAAATGATTCTAAAGAACAGAAAATGAAAGAAGACTTCCCAAATCATGCTATGAGCTAGCATGATCCTTAAAACAATCTGCAGAAGATGTTAGAAAAGCAAAATTGAAGGATAACATCGCCTTATGAACATAGTAGCCAAAATTCCAAAGTCAGTATTAGAAAAATAAAGCCAGTCACATATGAGAAGGAGAAAGATGTTCTGATGACTAAGTGGTATTTATTCCAAGAATGTAAGATCAACATTTGGAAATGCAATTGAGGTCAATTTGCTACATTAACTGAATAAAGGAGAAAAACATGATTGCCTCAATAAAGAAAAAGCATTTGGTAAAGTGAACAACCATTTTGATAAAAATGATCAAAAGAGAAACTATTAAGATGAATAAGTGAACTTATCTATAAGTGAATCAATTATGTATAAGCAATAAAAACTGATTGCATTCAAAGTCATATTGCAGATCAAATACCAAGGGAAAAAAAACTAACAAATTTTCAGAAGGTTTATTTTAAAATGTGTCATATTGCTAAAGAAAATTAAAGATCTAAAATAAAAATTGAAGGATGTTTAATGAGCTGGAACACTCAATGATGCAACATGACAAGTCTCTCCAAATTAATCTAGAAATTCAATGTATACTCACAATATCTGTGGATCTCCTTCTATACTTTGAAGAACTAATTCTGACATTCATATGAAAATGTAAAAGACTAAGCATCATAGAGACCAGGAATTAGTAAACTTTATCTGTAAAGGGCCTGATGACAATCATCTTAGGCTTTGGGGACCAGATTTCCCTGTCACAATTACCTAATTCTGCCATTCTAGCTGGAGAGCAGCCAATGTACAAATGAAAGTGATGGCTCTGTTCCAAAAAAGTTTTATTTAAAAATTCGGTTGTGTGATTGGCCACATACTGGCCAATAGTTTGTTGACTCCTGGTCAAGACAATCTTTAAAAAGAGGAACAATGTTGAAGGGCTTTCATTGGATGTCCAAACGTGTGAAATCACAATATGGAGACAGTGTGGTATTGATGGAAAATAGGTCAATGGAATAAAAAGTCCACAAACAAACCTGCTCATAAGCAGACACCATTCTGGAGCCCATAGACAGCCTTCTTTCCTTAATACAACTCAGATAAGTGAAATACTTTAAAAGGTTTCCTCCTGTCTAATAGTATGAAGAATGAAAATCCCAAAGCCGCTGTGTGATTAAGCGTGTGGTTTCTGTGGTTAGTCTACAGTGAGTAGAAAAGCCTGAAAATGGTCAGCTGCACCCTCCTGGGGGAAGAATCAGTGTTCCTACACTTCTGAGCCATGAACTCATAGTAACAGTTAAACAGCAGCAGTGTTTTGTGGTGACTAATATGTCGTTTCCATGTGCATGTGGAATTAGAGTCTTGCCTGCCTTTTATGTACATGTTTGAATGTGGAGGGCTCTATTCTAGGCATGTGTGCATTGCCTAGCTCTTTTATACACAGATGATATATTACAATATTGGTTCAGATATTTTAGTAGTCTAAATTTAAAATGACCTAAACAGAATACAGCACTTATCTCTTAGTTCCATGTAAGAGTCTATACTGGAACATGCACTAAGAGACAGGTGGCTCATCAGGGGCCTCCAGATATTCAGGTTCCTCCTGTCTGGTTGCCTTGACATTTCCTAGGGCATGTCTCTCAACCTTTATTATGAATGTGACTCACCTGGGATTCTTACTCAAATGCAGATTCAGATTCAGGAGGTCTGGGGATAGGGCCTGAGTTTCTACATTCCTAACAAGCTCTCCAGTGATGTTGATGGTGCTGTTTTAGAGATTGTGCTTTAAATATGAAGGTCTATACATCATAATAGCACATCAGAATTCCTCCCAACTGGAAATTGTGTTAGTTTCCTATGTTGTAACACATAATCACAGACCTCATGGCTTAAACCAACAGACATTTATTATAGTTCTGAAGGCCAGAAGTCCAAAATCAGTACCATTGTGCCAAAATCCATATCAACAAGGCTTTGGTTCCTCTAGAGGCTTTAGGAGAGAATAGATTCCTTTCCTTTTTTTACTTCTGTGGCTGCCTTATTCCTTGGCACATATGGAATCAGCTCTCTGGCTCTTTCGTGTAAGACCCTGAAGGCTCATTTTGGACCTCTAGAACAGTTAGAAAATAAACTTGGATGATTTTAAGCCATTGTGTTTGTAGCAATTTGTTACAGCATCAATAGGAAACATATAACAGTAAACCCTGACTGGAGTTAGAAGCCAGGGTTTACTGTTATATTAGTACATATCAGCTGAAGCAGTAGCTACACAGGCCATCAGGAGAGAGCCAAAATAGAGGCCTATGTCCATGAACAAGGTATGTGCAAGTACCCCTACCTCGGAGGTATCCTAGCATTCTGATGGCTGACCTGGGCTGTGGCTTATATCTGTTCAGCAGCAGGGCTGCCTGGGAACAGTTTGGGAGCTCACACTGGGCACTGGGCACTGGGCACACTGGTGGAATAGAAAGAAGGGAAGTCAGAAGTGAACAGGTCAAGTCCAATAGTCAGCAAAGAGGAGGTAGAGAGTAGAGATGAGGAAGTTCAACATCAGACTCATGTCAGACTAATGGGGAGAAATATTGGAGAACTGTTAAAGTAGTTCTTGTCTCAGTTGGTCTGGGACTTGGGCCAGACTAAGTTAATTGCCTTCACATGCATTTGCATTTATTTCATGTTGACGCTACACATTGTCCACACTAGAATGAAATTGTCCACTGCTCTGCCTCTCTCCCTGCATCAAAAACTCCTTGAGTCCAAGGAAATGTTCTAACATTGCTATTGTTCCTCCTCCATCTCTAGTTTATGCCATATGATGGATATTGAATAAATATTTGCAAAAGAAATTTCTGAAATACTATACACAGGTAGATAATATTACTACAGATATGATCTGTTCCTCATGCATTGATCTGGAAAGTCATTAGCATTGGCTTATAAAAAATCCTTGGTGGTAATTACCATAAAACATAGCCATATAGATTTGCCACATAAAAAAACTAATGCAATCACAAATTAACCCTTCTACTTCAAGTATCTTTCCCTTGACTTTTGATCTGGATTTTATGGTTGCTGTCTAATCATGGCATCTTAATTTGTATGTCATAAGCATTCAGGTTGGGAGGTCCCTGTCTTCCATTGTACCTAAGTTTGGGTTCCCCATAAAGAACTTCAAACATATGCCATATAGTCAATAATTTAAATAAGGCATTTCATATTGGTGAAATTCTATGCAGTTGTTTTTATTGTATGAAACTTTTCCCTAAATGATGGTAAATCTGGACTCTGCTAGTTCTGGCTTCTATCACATTTTGCTTCTGTTGGAGAGGAAGTAATGTCTGTGTTCTGAAAAAATGCCCTGTTTTTCCTCGTCTTGATGGCACAGCAGGGAGAGTAGAGTGTACTAGTTACTGAATGACTTAAAAGAGAGACAAATCTTGATCCTGAGAATGCCATGCATGTGACCCAGGAAACTGGCACTTATAGGTCCAGGCCATGCATTTATGAACATGAAGTCTTAGGCCTGGAGGTATTTTCATTATAAATTCATGCAAATTTAATCTACCCAGTAGAAATCAACATTAGAAGTCTGAAATGAACTAATACATTCAGATAACGTTGTTGGCAGGGACTCTTTATGCCATGCAAAATAGCTCTTCAAAGGCTTTTTATTTCATATCAGAGTTTCTTTCTTATTAGAGGGAGTGATAGTACTTAAATCCTCCATTAGCTTGCTATCGATTATGACCATGTCAATTCCGTATTGGTGTTGTATTCTAAGTTCTTATTTGCTATACACACATATTGTGCAACTAAAGAAAGTAATGTTTAGGAGTTTTCTGTACATGTAAACATAGATAAAGATTTCTTTTTGCAAAAAAATTAAACAAGTCTTATTATGTTAGAAAAGGATTTTTAAACACAGTGTGTGCTACAGCAGTGGTGGTGTTGATGATGTTGATGATGATGATAACGACAACGACAATGATATTTTCCCACCATTCTATTATGGAGGATAGGTTGTGAATAACTTGAAAAGTTTATTTTCAATATCTATTTTTAAATATAAGATAATAAGACTATTTGTGACATCCCTCTTCTAATATTCCTCATACCCTTGATTAATGGGACATTTAGGTTTTTCACTGTGTTGGAAAATATAAAGGAAGTGGATTGTGTTATTGCTCAACTGATTTTTATCCAACTCTATCTAATAATATTTTCCATGAGGAACAATTAAGATAAGCTGAGTATTATTTTTAAATATTATAAAAGTTAGGAGACTGTTTTCAAGTCAGCAAATTATATGTAAAGGTTGAACTTGGTGCTGGGGTGTTAAAAATAAAATTATTTTGAGATAAGAAACAGTTCAAATGTAACTTATCCAGAATTGAATCTTTTATTCTTAATGATAACTGACCAGGCTATTTGAGTATTTGCTAAGGTGTGACCTGCTGATCACTAGTTATTTAAAACATTCCTCCAAAAGGGAATTACATGATCAAAGACACTTAAGAAATGCTGTGAACTGCTTTCTTCTCTTATTGAGCTTCACTGTGTAAAATATATTAAGGACTTGTGTTAGTAAGCTGTTAATTACTGTAACCAAAATCCTAACAAGAACAACTTAAAGGAGAAAAGGTTTATTTTGGCTCGCAGTTTCACAGATTCAATCCAAGGCCAGCAGTCTCCAAGGCAGAAGCATATGGTGGAAGGGTATGGTAAAGGAAAGCTGCTCATCCCATCCTAGGAGAGAGAGAAGGGATATAATTCAATGCCACACCCCACACCCTACAATTACTACCTAGTAAATCCTAAATGGACTAATCTACTGATGAGGTTAAAGCTTTAATGACCCAGTCATTTCCTAAACACCCCACCTCTGCTGCATCAGGGACCATGATGTCAGCACATGAGCTTTTGGGGGGACACTCCAGATCCAAACTATAGCAGAGCTCTAAGAAGTCTCATATTAGAGAAACATGTTTATCTGTGTGCAATCCAGTATTTCAAAATTGTTTGTCCAAAGCACAATTTCATGCTATTTTATTTAAGTATGGGTGAACTTATTTTGTTTAATTGATTTATAGAAGCAAAGCATTTTACCTTATGGTGAACAGATTTTCTGACAAATTTTTGTGGTGGCTTCCTTTTCTACTGCTTGGCTTATTGAAGTAGAATTAGCATACAATAATCAGCACAGATTTAAAGTGTTAATTTGGTAAGTTTTGATATATGTATACACACTCATGAAATCCTCACCAGAATCAAGACAATAATGATATCTATCACTCCTAAAGCATTCTTTAAGCTCCTTTGCAATCCCTCCCTTCCAGAAAATGTTGACTACAAATTTTCAGAGTGGACAACCTTGTTTTGTTCCTGGCTTAGGAGGAAAGTGTTAACTCAATCTCTCATCATCAAGTGTGATGTTAGTTGCTGCTTTTTTTCTATGTCTTTATCAGGCTGAAAAGGTCTTTTTCTGTTCCTACTTGTACAAAGTTTTTGTCAGAACAAATGTTATATTTTTATCAAATGTATTTTTCTGTATCTATTGAGTTAGCTATTAATATGGTAAATTCCAATCAAACTTGAATTCCTGGGATGAACTTCTATTTACGATTAAATAGAATGATAAGTGATATAATTGTATACACGCACACACACATACAGGTTGAGTATCTCTTATCTAAAATGCTTAGGAGCAAGTATTTTGAATTTTGGATTTTTTTAAAGATTTTGGAATATTTTCATATAAATAATTAGATATCTTGGGGCTGGGGCCCAAGTCTAAACATGAGATTCATTTATGTTTAATATACACCTTATACACATAGCCTGAAGGTAATCTTATACAATATTTCTAGTGCACCTGCATTTTGACTGCCTTGTCACATGAAATCAGTTGTGGAATTTTTTGCTTGTGGTATAATATTAGTGCTCAAAATATTCCAGATTTTGAAGCATTAAGATTTTGAATTTTTGATTAGGATGTTCAGTGTGTGTGTATGTGTGTGCAAGTGGATTCAATTTGTGGAAATCTTGTTGAGAATGTTTTGCGTCTCTATTCATGAGGATACTGTGTTTATCTCATTTTGGAGTAATGCTGTCCTCTCAGAAGGAGTTAGAGTTGGGTTATAGTTCTTCCTCTTTAATTTTCTTAAGAGTTTCCATAGAACTGAAATTATTTCTAGCTTAGTTGTTGGATAGTGTTCAACAGTGAAGTACTGAGCATGGTGTTTTCTTTGTGGGATTGTTTTAAACTATTAACAGATAGAGGAATTTCCAGGTTATCTGTTTCTTCTTGGTAGCTTTCATCTCTTTGATAGTTTGCATCATCCAAGAAATACGTCCACATCTTTGAAGTTGTTGGATCTATTGGCAAACTGTTATTCACAACACTATCATTTTCGTATCTGTACAATCTGTAGGGTGCCACCATTATTGTTCTGTATGTTGATAATTTGTCTTTTGCCTTTTTTTTCCCTGATCAATCTGTGTAGTAGTGACTTTTTAATTTTGTTAATATTCTCAAAGAACACACTTTTGATTTTATTGTCACTTACCGATTCCTGTTCTGATATTTATTATTTTCTTTCTTCTGGTTACTTTTGGGTTAATTTACCGACTTTTTTCTGAAGGCAAAAATTTGAGGTCATTGATTAGATACCTTTCCTAATTTCTACAATAGAAATTTTAGTGCTATTAATTTCCCGTAGTTAGTACTTTGGCTGTATCTCACAAATACTGATATTTTGTGTTTTAATTTTCATTTTTAATTCAAAGTTTTGTCTCATTTGATTTCTTTTTTTTAACTTATGGGCTACTTCAAAGTGTATTGTTTAGTTTCCAAATATTTGGGAATTTTCCAAACATTTTTCAGATCACTTACTAATTGATTTTAGTCAGTGAATATGCTCTGTACTATTTGAATGTTTTTAAATTTATCAAGACTTCATTTATAGTTCAGAATATAGCCTGTTTTGGCATGTGTGTATTTGTTATGGTGTATTTGAACATGTGTTTGCTCTATTCTGTGGAATGTTCTATAAATGCCAGTTTAAATTGATTGATATCATTGTTTATATTTTCTGTACTGTTGGTGATTTTCTGTGTGTTCTAACAATTATGAAAGAAGGAATTGAATTATCCAACACTAATTGTGGATTTGTCTGTTTCTCCTTTTGTTTTATGAGGTTTTTGTCTCACCTTTTTAGCTGCACAAACATTTGGGATTATTAAGAACTTTAGATGAATTGACTCCGATTTTATTATAATAAGACTCTCTTAATGCTTAGTGGTATATATTCTTTTGCTCTGAAATCTGTTTTGTCTAATATTAATGTAAACATTTTCCTTTGGTTAATATTATTATGTTTCTTTTTCTTTCATTTTACTTTTAACCTACTTGTGCTTTAATATTTAAAGTGGGTTGTTTGAAAGGGAATTGCATAGATGGTGGAAGGAGACCCTCATTGTTATACAAAATACATGTATGAAGATGTGAGGGGAAAAAAAAAAGAATAGCACTACCTTAGATTAGGTAGAGAGAAATGTTGGGAGGAGAGGGGAGAGGTTGGGGAGATAGGAAGGATAGTAGAATGAAACAGACATTATTATTACTGTGTGTATATATGTGAATGCATGACCAATGTGATTCTGCAATCTGTATACTCAGAAAAATGAGATATTGTATCCCATGTGATTCAAATGTATGATATGTCAAGGTCATTGTACGGTCATGTGCAATTAATTAAAACAAAATAAGTGATAATAACCCTATATTTACTTGTAAACTTAAACCTACCTTTAAATAAATGCATATATAATAATTTTAATATTCAAAAAAAGTGGGTTGTTTGTTTACTGCATGTGGTTGGATCTTGCTCCTTTTATCCCTCTGATGAGCTCTGTGCCCTAAGAGAGTTGTTTAACCGTATACGTTTAATATGATGATTGATGCGATTGAGTTAAAACTACCATTTTGCTCTTTGTTTTCTATTTGTTCATCAATGCTTTTTCCCCATATTTTTTTTCTCCTTTCCATTTGATTTCTATAAAAATCATGATTCCACTTTACTTTTTTGGGGGAAATCAGATATAACTTTCTGTTGGATTACTTAAGTGGATCCTTTGTGTCTATAGAATATATCTTTTAACTTTTCACAGTTTATTTTCATGTGATATTATGCCACTTCCATACATAGTTAAGAACCATGTAATAGTATACTTACATTTCTCCTCTCCAGCCCTTTGGGCTACAGTTGTTACATATTTTTCTTTTATCATAGTCCATTTTTGCTGCTGCAATAGGATACCTATGATTGGGCAATTTATAGTGTACAGAAATTTATCGGCTAATGGGTTTGGAAACTGGGAAGTCTAAGATCAAGATGTTGGCATCTGATGAGGGCCTTCTTGCAGTGTCATCACATGACAGAAGGCAAGAGGGAGAAGAAGAGGGAGAGAAAGAGAGAGAAAAAGAGAGAGAACACAAGAGAGAGAGAGTGAGAGAGCAAGAAGGAGGCCAAACATGACCTTTAATTATGGATTCACTCCCATGATAATGGCATTAATCCACTCAAGATGGCTGAGGCCTAGTGGCCTTTTCACTTCTTGATGTGCCACTTCTTAATACCATTACAATGACAATCAAATATGGTAAGTCCTCAAATATTTGGAAACTAAGCAATGAACTTCTAAATAACCCACAGGTTGAAGAATAAATCAAATGAGAAAGCACTTTGAATTAAATGAAAATGAAATCACAAAATATCAGTAGTTGTGAAATGCAACCAAAGCTTTAACCAGGGGAGATTTATAGCACTAAAACCTCTATTGTAGAAAAAAATCTGTTGTCTATTCAGAGAGACAAGTATTCAAATCACAGCAATATGTCATATGCCACACAATAGATCGTCATTATTTTTGCTCTAAAGAGTTGATTCTATTTGAAGATTTAAGTATTAAAACTCTTTATATTTACCTACATAGTTGTCTTTTCTGATACTCATCATTCCTTTGTTTAGATAAAAATTTACATATGCTGTCACTTTTTTTTATTTGAAGAACTTCCTTTAGCATTTCTTGTAGCGTGGGTCTACTAAAACTGAAAATGTTTTGGCTTGAATATGACTCAAAAAGTTTTTCTTACAAAATTAGGATATGATTGGTGACTGTGGAATCAGGGTACAATAAGTTGAATAATGCCTTCCAAATTTATGTTCACCTAGAAGCCCCGAATGTTACATTATTTGGAAAGAGGGTCTTTGTGGATGTGATTTGTTAATTGAAGTGAGGTAATATTGGATTACGATAAGTCCATCCATTACTTGAATCCTTATAAAACACAGAGAGAGACAGAAGAGAGACAAAGTCCATGTGAAGATGAAGGCAGAAATTGGAACTGTGTAGCTACAAGACAAAGCCAAAGAACACCTGAAAACTACCAGACACCAGAAAAAGCCACAAAGAATTCTACCCTAGAAGGTTTTATATGTTGTTATTGGCAATGATAGTGACTTACAGTACTGGAGACTGAACCCAAGACCTTGCACATACTTGGCAAGTACTCTACCACGGAACCACATCCCCAGCCCTCTACCCTAGAGTCCTCAGAGGGAACAGGCCCTTCCAACACCTTAAGTTAGGACTTGGAGCCTCCATAACTGTGAGATAACAACTTTCTGTTGTTTTTAATAAATTTTTTTTCCACATTCATTTCTCCAAGACATTTGAGTGAATGAAGACTTCTAGATAGAGGAGTTTTCTTTCATCACTTTAAAGATGTTTTCCACAGCCTTCTCTTGTGAGTTGTTTCAGATGAGAAACTTCTGTCCTTGCTACCTTTATTCCTTTACACACACCTTTTCTCTGATTGCAATTAACTTTTCTCTTTATCATTAGTTTTAAGCAATTGGATTATGATATGCCCTTTTATTTTTTCATGTTGTTGTTTTTTTTTTTTTTTGCTTGGGATTTATTGAACTTCTGAAAATGTGAGAAACTTGGAAGATTTTTGTTCATTTTTTTCAATTACTTCTTCTGTCCCTCTATTCTGTACTGTTTTAGAGGCTCTAACAGAATTGATATTATGATTGAAATTGTACCACTGTTCCCTGATGCTCTGCTTATTTCATATTTTTTAGTCTCATTTCTCTTTGTGCTTCATTTTGGAAAATTTCAGTGCTATAGGTTGAAGTTCCTCAATCGTCTGCAGTGTCTGGTTCATTCCTATCCCATCCAGTATATTCTTAGTCTCAGACATGGAATCTTAATCTCTAGAAATTTGATGTGAGAATTTTTCACATATTCTACCTCTGTACTTGTTACATTCAATCATTCTTCTGGTTCGAGGAACACAGAGTAATTACTTTAATGTCCTGACCATTAATTGTTTTCATCTATGTCCTTTCTCAGTCAGTTTGGATTCATTGCTTTTACTTCTCATTATATGTCTTATTTTCCTGCTTTTTGCATTCCTCCTAGTAATTTTCCACTGGATATCAGACTTTGTGAATTTCACCTTGTTGGGTACTGGACATTTTTTTTTTAATTCCTATAATCTTGAACGTTTTTCAGATATGGTTACTAGGAGACATATCTTACTTGCTTTTAAACTTCATTATGTGGGAGAAGATTAGGGTTAATTTTTTTTCTCCTATTATTGTAGCAGAATGTTTCTGGTTGTTCTATCCAGTGCCCCAAATTATGAGGTTTTTCTGTTTTGATGGTTAGGAACAGGCACTATTTCTGCCCTTGTTTGGATTACAGGTATTATTTCTTATAAGCTTTGTTGGTGGCTCTTTCTCCAGACGTGGGTAGTTTTCTGACATACACACATTGAATGTTCTTCAGCCCAATACTTAAGAGAGTTCCTGTAAAGATCTCCTGGGCCTGCTTTTCTACCTGGTGCTCTGCTCTGCAAGCAATAGCTGCCTTGACCTCCCTGGATGGTCAGCCTTATATTTCCAACTGAGGGAAACTACGAGGTGCCATCTGGGATTCACCCCCTCTCCCTGCACAATAGCCAGAAAACCCTCTCTGTTCTATGATCCGGGAACCATAGGGCTCAACTCACTTGTTTCCCATCTCTCAGGGATCATTCTTCCTCCATTGTCGATGACCAATGTCTTGTTGTCTTATTTCTTTTCTTTTTTGTTGTTTGTTTCTTGTTTTTGTTTTGTTTTGGTTCTGGTTTCTGGTTGTTTCAGGCAGGCAGGTAAATCTGTTACTCCTCTGGTTCCTGAGGAATATATTGCCAGTCTGTCTGAATCTCTTTATTTGCCAGACACGTGGTCACACACTGGGCGCAGACTATCAATTAGGTAAAAAACCTTCAAACCTACAGGTTTTGTTTCCTTCATTTTCTAGGAAAGCCATAAAAGATGAATAATGCTTAGCCTTTCCCTTTATCCTGTAAAGTATTCAAGCCCACCCTGGTTCAATGCTGGCTTATTTGCTTGTGACATATCAAAGTAAATTTTAGCCCTGAAGCATGGGCAAAACTGACTTTCCTGAGCTGGGTAGTTTTGCTTCTGCATATCCCTGAATTTTCTAGGTCCTATTTTCCTCCTACATGGAGCTGATTTCTGTAGGTGAGCATAAAGTAAGCATTCTATGTCTTTTGCTATAGTAAGACACAAAAGAAATACATTCCATTGGAGCAGATGTCTATAAGAAATGTAAATAGCTTGGCTTCCTCCTACAAAGCCACAGAATATCGCAAGTTGAAAAGCAATTTAAATTTGGGGGAGCGAGGTTTGGCCACTTTTAGATTTCAGCACCATGTAACTTTTGGTGATGCTATTTGTTTTTTGAAATTTTAATTTAAATGAATAGTCCCAGAGGTATGTCCAAATCATCCGGGACTTTGATTTCTCCCTCTCCTCAGTCTCTACTGATGGCATGTTCCTGGGTGAATATATGCTGAGATCCCTCATGACTGGTGATAACTTTTCCTGACCAGCAGAGCCAATCATTATTTATTATACTTTGCTCTCACTCCTTCTCACTCTCCTAGTGGGAATGTTGCAGTGGCTGCTGGCTGGAAAATTAGCCCAGGGAGCTTCTTCTGTTGGTCTCCTTCCTCATTATACCAGTAAAAAAATTTAACTGTGACATTCTCTATCCGTGCATGTATATGTGTGTGAGCATGTGTGTGTTTGTGTGTGTGAATATATATATCACCACATAGGTTGGAAGCACACTGTAAGGGCTAATAGTGAGTAATTTAACTGGCTTTCTCACACATTTTACTCTCTTTCTTTCTCTGGAGCGGCTGCAGAAGTACAGTGTGCTCATGTATCGTTGCTCCACATTATAAGCCAAGCTTGTGGGTTTATGTGTCATCTCACCGTTTCTGCTGGGTTGTTTTCTAGCTGGATGTGATATCGTTTCATCCGTTGTCAGGGGGCTGCCCCAGATACCTGGGATGCTCAAGAGATGCGACACTTACTTGCCATGTGATCGCAAAGGCTTCTGTTTATTTCTGTGGCTGCTCCTCCTGCAACTCTCTGTGGGATCCCCGGATACCTGAGCTGATGGGGAATCTGAAAACCACACAACCTCACTGAGGCTTTAAGGATTTTTGCTTATGGGTGTTTTTAAGTAAGTGTCGGGCCACTGCAAACTACAATTTGCAAGAACTTCTTTATTTTTTTAAGTGTCCTTATTATTTTAAGCCTGTTCTGGGTCACAGTTCCACAGTTCCAGGAGCTTTTAAATAATGGCATTGTTAGTCCCACACAGCTTAGCCCTGGAAGGGTGACTAATAGTCACTCGAGGAGGCTGAAGGCTGTGGGGGCCATGCTTCAGACCCCATTCCAGCTCAGCAGCGTCTGGCTTGGTGCTAGGCACTCTGCAAGAACCTGCTGACTGAGCAATTGATTTAGGCCAAGATAACCTCTCTTCTCAGGATGGAGGTTTTTTGTTGTTGTTGTTTTTGTTTTTTAATCCAGGCCAAAGACTGAGCCTTTAAAAAAAAAATGCTTTGCCTGCTTAAAAAAAAAAAAATGTTGAGAAGGTAAAATATGGGGGTGAAGGAAAAAAAATAATCCAAAAGAGTCTTTCTGTTTCAAAAAATAGTGCAACCTTACTATTAGTTGTCGCAGCCCGGCTGCAGTAAAATAACCAGCGGGTGATGAACAACTTGTGCACATTGATACAGCAGGAGTGGGAGCCGTTTATTGTAGGACAACAGAGGTATTTATACATTCCACATAGCTTATCTAATTAACATAAACTCGATACAGCAGTCAACCAATAAGGAATCTCCACACTTAATGGCTCGCTGGCGTTACTTCACAAACCACTCCCTCTGGCAAAATGCCAGGCGCCATCCAGACTTGTTTACAGACTCTAACAATTAGTTTTATTGAAAAATACAACACTCTGTCCAATGTTTGGGGGAAAGGGAAGATAATAGGAGAAATAAAGAAACTATTACTTTCCAGGCTTGACTTCTGTGTTCTAAGTCAGAGAAAACTACTCTCTCCTGTCTGCCTCCTGATCAAAAGAACGGGAAGAGACAAAAACTGGTTTTTAGAAGAGGTCTTGTCAGTGACCAGAGCGTAAAATACAGGATTAATTCAAGTTTGGAGAAAAATACATTACATTTTCTATGGTACCTTAATCTATTTAATTGACTATCTGACTATTTAGCTTTGTAAGTTTTTCAAGTTGTCTTAATAAGACTCTATAATTTAGTCTGAGTATATAGGACAGTTACTAGAAGAAAATCTGCAGTTATTTTATATTTGCATCTCATTAATGAGCCTTCAGGTCAACATCATCAATTCATTTTGCGGGGGGTGGGGGGGATGTCCTCATGGACAGTAAACCTTTCTTTCCAGATTTTCAGGCAGTGTCTTCCACTGGAAGCATGAGGGAACACTGGTCCTGTCTTTAGCTCTTGGCCTGCAGGTCGGAAGTTAACCTTTGTCCAGTCCAGTCCAGGGCACATGGTGCCACATCTCAAGGAGCATAACTGTGCAAAAGAGAATTTGCTGTGTGCATCTTCCATATTCTAGCTACTCTGGGAGAAGTCATGACACCCCATGATGTGTGATGCTGCTCCAAACTATTTGCAAGAAATAATCTAAATGTCAAGTTGTGGGCATCATGGGGCACTGCGCATGTTGAGACAAACCAGAGTGTGAGGAAGCTTAGAGTGAAGTGGGTTTTGAAGGCTGTGCACAAAGAAACCCTAGGTACAAGGAAATGCAGAGCCAAGAGAACCATGGTTTCAATCAAGTTCATAAAGAGCACAGCCACTATTGTAGGCGTATATATATTTCCTCAAAACAATTAAGTCTTCCTTTGAGATGCATTTATTGAACAGTTCCTGTGTGGCAGAACCTGTGCCAGACTTTACATGCATAGCAGTGAACAAACAGGCCCTGCTCTCATGAAGCCCATCTTCTCGAGGGGGAACAACAGACAGTGTAAAGCCTAAGGATGTATTTCCTCTCAGGTGGTGATAAGTGCTATGAAGAAAAACAAAGCAGGATGAAAACAGAGTCAGGGGCAATGTGCTATTTTATACAGAGGTTTAAGGAAACCTCTGAAAGTGGAAACTGAAAAGAATCAGTCCCTTCAAGTTCCAATTCCTATTCTTCTCTGACAATTATAGCTTTTTGTTTTTTTTTCCCTTAATTATCACACTTTTCCTTGTCAGTTCAATCAAAGCTGTGTTGATCTGGACATTTCTGTCAAGTTCATAACTGACTACATGGCCAAGGATCAGTTCATCTGATTCTCAAGGACTGAATTAGAGGTTAGTCAAGTGGGGTCCTTTCCTCTTACCCTGCTTTGCTCCCTAAGTCACAAAATCACAGGCTAGAGTTTACCCAAATGAACCAGAAACAAAAGAAATTTTAAAGTCATCAAGGAGATATTTAATGAAAGAAGTCCTCTAGGAAAAGCATAGTAACCAGCCTTGGATTTCAATCCTGGTTTCTCTACTGATTGGCAGAGTGATTTTGAACTATACCTAATTCCCCATGCCTCAGTTTCCTCCAATGCAGAGGATAATAATAGTGCTTACCACAATGGGATGTGCTATGAATTAAATGAGATCTCTGGATAAAGCTTTTAGCATGGTTCCTATGACTTGGAATGCACTAGATGTTTAAAATAATTATCACCATTATTATCGTTTACAATATCATTCATTGGCCCAGCTATTTTTCTGTAGACCGCATGGTCTATGAAATGTGTAAAAAAATTCTGGCCAACATTATCTTTACCTTATTTCTTCCATTCATTCACTGAATCATTTGTTCATTCATTCATTTAAAAAATTGTCACCGAATGGCTGGCATGTTGTCAAGCACCATGCCAGACTCCATGGAGAGCAAAGGATACACATGTTTCTTGGCTTGTCATGGAGAGGATTAAAGCTTCAAAGCAGACTTGTTCCAGATGACCTTTGAAGTCCCCTGCAAGTTGGATTGCCTGGGATTCTAAAGCACTCCCCACCAAAGAGACAGCGAACTGGAAGCTCTGGGAAGTGCTGAGTCTGTAGAGGGCCCCAGCAACCCCATCATGGGTCAGGAAATGCGCTTCAGGGCTGCAGCCAAGAACAGTAACTGGCTTACAGGATTCTCCATTCCCTTTCAATTCCTCACATATTAAAAACATGCTAAGAACCCCTGTGGTGCACACGTGTTTAGTGTGTCAGGCATTGTTGCATCATCATCTCAAATGATCCTTTCACTACAACCAGACAGGACAAGTGCAATGAGGACACCGAGACTCAGAAATTTAAAAGAATCATCTAAGTTCCCATCGTGGCAGTCCCAGAAATGCTTTTAAATGGAGCCTAAGAACCGGGAAGCAGCTCCAGGATTCCAGCAGGCAGAGTGCTTCGGGTTGTCAAAGGGGCGCTTCTCCCTTGAGAAAGTCCTCTTCTTGCATCCAGTCTGCCTCCTTGGGGAGGCCAGCCACTGATGAGCATAAGGAAGGGCCTCTCTCCTCTCATCACTCGAGCAGACCAACCCTGAAGGTACAGTATGAAGAGACAACAGCACAATCCCTTGGCCCTCCCTATTCAGGCCAGAACTTAAAAGCAGGCCTTCTGGATCCGGTTCCATTATCTTTACCTTCCATGCCATGCTGCCTACAAGAATATGAGATTTTTTTCCTTGGGGGCCATCAGGGGCAGATTACCCTGAGACCCTGCTGCCCCTTCCTGCTCCCTCCCAGCTCACGTCCCTGCTGTCTGGGCCGCTGGCACATGGGCCGATAACTGGGCATGATAGCCTGGGTAACAGTGCATACCTAGCAACCCAGATGTCAGATACTGCCATTGCCCAAAGGGAAGGGGGGAAGGAGTAAACAAAGGCCCTGCCCTCCTCCATTTTGGGCTGCTCTCTGTTTGAATTGCCGTGGCAGCGCTCTGAGCTAGGAAAGGAGCCGGATGGCTCCAGCGGCTCATAGGCGAGCTCCCCCACCTGTCTGATGACCACTGGGATAATTCAAAGAGAAAGAGTAAAAACGCACCCCAAGGTATAGAGAGGGAAGGCGTTTCATCATGAAGAGGGCCGAACATGCAACAAGCTTCCCACCTGCGCTCCCGTCCCCAGTTTGCCTGCTCCTTGCTCACATGACCCTGGAAGGACCAGGCCCGCTTTCCTGAAGGGGTTTCGCCTGGGAGCTCACACAGGAGTCTCTTCTTTTATCATGTCACAGGATGGCACACCACAGTCTGTCCCACTGTATCTCGCAAGAAGCTGATATTCCAATGATGTTATTAAAAAGTGGCACCTTTTGCCACACTGCGAGAAAATCTTTCCAGTGGGGGCAAGGAGACAGCGATGCGTTTTCCCCAAGGAGCTCACTGCAGCCACAGCATTTGATGTATGGTGACATTTCCCCCACACTGTGATGCATGCCGCACACATGTGCACGCACACACACACACACACACACACACACTCCACAATCACATTTCCTAGCTGAGACAAATAAAGAAGTTAAGGGACTTGTTCAAGGTCACACAGAGGGACAAGAAAGTCAAGTCATTTACACAAGGGCATAAAGCATTCAGCCCGGTGCTTTGGGGCTCTTAGTCCTTCTTCCTGACCTCTAATCACCCACCACCTCACCTCCTTTTCAGCTGAATAAAATGTGTAATGCACACTAGAAATGCCACTGCAATTCAAGATATCACTTACAAACCGTGGCTTTTAGCTAACAAGAGTGCTGTTAGCTCTTACTCCCCATGGGTATTTCTCTATTCAGGATTGTGTGTTTTTATTTTTGCTTTCTGGGGACACAAATCCATGCTCTGCTCAGCATAATATCCAGATCTGAGTGCTGAGGAAAGCCTCATATAAACAGGCAGGAGGTTCATGCTTTTTCTAGCTCTATCCTGACCAGCCATGGGAACTTGGGGTCATTACTTACCATCACTGAGGCTCAGCTTCATCAGTAGAACGCGAATGAGAATTCTCTACCTGCCAACCTCATGACATTTTATGAAAAACAAATGAGATTGTAAGATTGAAAAGTTTTGAAATTATTCAACGAAAAGGTGAGTTTCTGTCTGTCCAGAGAGATCATGGTAGTGAAAAGCTAGTGGGCTAAGAGTTGGGCAGTTCTGGGTTCAAATCCTGATTTGAATCCTGGGACATGTTATATGACCTCTGAGTCTGTGTAAAATTAAGTGAGATTCTCTTATAGCTTCCTACAGAGCTGCTGGCAAGAGGGGAGTGACTATAAGGTGTTAATTCCTTTCTCCTTGGCACCCCATGCCTCTGGCTTACAGCACACAGACTCCAAGACCCTTGAAGGGAGTTTCATGGCTTCCTGGTTTTTGAATACCCAGTATCTGTAACTGTGTCTGCGATGTTAAGGGAACTCATAGTGTTTGTGGCTATGAATAACTATATAGATAAGGGGTGGAAATTTTTAAATAATTTGTTTAGTTTGAAGCATTAATTGTAATGTTTGATGCCATCCAGAGACCCGGCTTCCTAACTGGGAACATGGAAGTGAATTTGCCAGTTTTATTCATATTGGAACAATTAAGTGATAATTTGTGCATTTAACTCATAGATTGGCTTCAGGATGTTCCAAATCTAGCAACAATTTTCTTCACACAAAACAAATCTGACTTATCATCTGGCCCAACTCAACACTGCAACAACCAGTTTCACAGCAGGAATTCACATAGACAAGTAAACACTTGGGGAATATTCCCTTGTGAAGCAACCACATGCCTAGTCAGAATTGTCTCATAATTTAAGAGCCAATTTTTTAAATAACTGTCAAATTAAGCTGGCTAATTGTTCTGGTCTCCAGCTAGTCGATCACAGGTGGGGAGGAGGGGACCGATCTCAGAGGTAAAAGGAAGATATAAACAAAAGAAACCCAACAGTGCCCTGAATGAAATTATACTTGGCAACATGGATAATGGTATGTTTTTACAAAGTCCGTTTTTATATTACTTTCCTGGCATTTTTTTGGAAAGCTGTTCTGGTTAGATTTTTTTTTTCTCAGAGCATTCAATTATACATGCATCATTATTTTTAATATTACTCATAAAGTTGTCAAACATAATTCTTTCCATTAAATTTATCCCTAAATTAGTTCTGTGTATCTTGATTTTTTTAAAAAAATGAAAACATTGTACGAGGTGAAGCTGGAACTTAAGTGTTGGACATAGAACAAGAGAACAGCAAAGGGCAAAATATTCTAAATAAAGCCTTGAGAACTGATTTTGAATATGTTCTTTCTCCTGCTCCCTGAGAAATTAATGCACAGACAACCCTGAAACTTCAAAGCAGTAACACCCTGCCCTGGGAATTGCAACCTCCATCTTGGTTGTTTAAAAATGAGCACACATGAAAATGTAGCCTCAGCTTCTCTTTTCAAGTTTTTTTTTTTCCTGTTGAAAATTAATCAACAACCCTCCAGTTATTTATGGCTTAGTAAATGAATAAGTTAAATCTGTCAAAAACAAAACAAAAATATTTTTCATCACAGTAGTGAGACATGGCTACACTCCAAAAAAAAAAAATTTGTGGTGGGGGGTAGTAAGGATTGAACTTGGGGCACTCGACCACTGAGCCACATCCCCAGCCCTATTTTGTATTTTATTTAGAGACAGGGTCTCACTGAGTTGCTTAGTGCCTCACTTTTGCTGAGGCTGACTTTGAACTCTTGGTCCTCCTGTCTCAGCCTCCTGTGTCACTGGGATTACAGATGTGTGCCACTGGGATTACAGGCATGTGCCACTGTGCCCAGCTTCCAAAATTTTCACTAGGCAGAAAAATGTAGAGTGAAAAGCTCACCTTCACCAACACCATCCCGTACTCCTCGGCAAAGGTAGAGTGTTTTGTTCTTCCTTCCTGAGAATGTCCACACTAAAGATTGTGTACCCCTCATCTCCTTTTCATGTAGGGGTACAAATGTGGGCATCTAGATCCAAACTGCCTCTCTCTCTGTCTTTTTGTAGAACAAGCATGCTCTGTGTGCAATGGTTACATGATCGGATGTTGAAGCCAGCTTGCCCAAAGCTTATAAGCTAGCTGTTCCACTCTAGGTAGGTTACCTGACCTCGGCTCTGCTTCATCACCTGCACAGTAGAATGGCACTATTGTCACCTGACAGGCTTGTTGTGAGGATTGGGTTACTATGGCAAAGTGTCCAAACAGTGCCTGGTTAAGAGGAACCCCTCAATAAATGGTAGGTATTATCCTAGATCTGGTTGTTCTGAAGCTTCAAGATGCTGCCTTTATTCTGATCACCTCTGTTCTCAGCTCCATATCTCCTCCCATTAAGCATGCATATATGTTTTAATGTGGCATAAGAAGTAAGCTTATACATTTTCTCTTCATCTGCTCTTTCCTCAAAGTACCAGCCCTCGGAAGCTCATAAACACCCTTTCCAAAAGCTTTGGAAACCGGGAGGTGAATGCATTTGGCATCGCTCATGTGCTCCGAAGTCTATGGCCTATTTTTTGACGAATGAGTTTAAATCTGAGCTACATTGCATTTTAGGAAACTTCCAGCACAAAAAGAAAGACTTGGCTTCAGAAGGGATCATGACTGGCCAGTTGATCTGTTAAATAATATGCCAAATAGTGAGGAAATAACGAGGAGGAGAAAATTACATTCACACTTCTTTATTGGTGCCATTAACAGTGTTTTGTCATCCAGCTGATGAAGCGATGCCATCTCCCCAAAAGCATCACACCACAAGACTACCTGGAGCCTTGTCCAACCCTTCACCCCTGTGTCTCAGCATCTCCCAGGTGGGGGGAGGCAAAGCGGGACCCCAGGTGGACTCTATGAGAACGCGCTAGTTTAGTGGAAGCCACAGGACTGGAGCCACTTTCCGTAAGAATCCCCGAACGTGTAAAAGCCATTTCCATATTGGTGTCATCAGAGCCATGGAGAGCCTCCTTCTTCCCCCTCCACTGTGGAGGTCAGGGAACCCTTCTCAGAGCCAGGATGTAGCTCAACCCACGGAGTCGCCTGCTATTGTGTGCATTGCTGGGCTGTGAGACCCCAAGGAGAACCACCCTCACCTCCTTTCTGCCTTCTCCCCATGCTTATTAAAGCAAGGGTCTTCTTTCTGATCTTGTGCAGACACTGGGGAGGGAACAGCACTCTTCTCAAGTCACACACACACACACACACACACACACCCCTTATCTTTCCTCCTCTAAAATTCTCTTTCCTTCTGCATTCCTTCCCTTTCTCAGGATCCCTCTAGGTTTTCACTTTGTTTCCACAGTGTATAGTTATCTAAATGCAGAGAGTTTTATTTCCCAGAATCTGACAAAAGACTTTTACAAAATGTAAATTGGATTGTCACAGCCTCGTTGAAAACCTATCCACCGATCAGATTCCAAATTAAAGTCCAAAATCTTTACTCAGACTTTCAAGGCCAGAGCTGATAAAACGCCAGCATCATCTCTTTTTCCCTCTTTGTCTGGGGGCTTCTTTCCATTGATATCTACTATGGAGCATCTGCCCTGAGCCAGGCACACTGAATCCCCACAACAGCCCTTGGAACTCAGAATGGTGATCCACACGAGGAAATGGAGGTCCAGAGTAGTGGGTAAGAAACTGCTAGTAGGGAGCGGATCTGGATTGAAATCCAGGCTGGCCAGCTCCAGGCACTTCCCTCTTACCACTAAGAGGTGCAGCCCCTTTTCCTACGTTCCCAGCATGCAAAGCTCTTCCCTGCCTCAGGACTCTTTCACGTGCTGTTCCACTGTCTATTCTTTTCCCAACTCCCTCCAAAGATAACATTTCTTCATCTTTTAGGTTTAAGCTGTTTCCTCAGAGAAATCTTTCCAGAGCTGTCAACACCACCAGCAGCCATGTAAATCACATTCCCTTGTTATTCTCCCTAATAGCCCTCTGCCCTTTCCTCATAACTTATTAACATAAACAATTACTTATAAGTTTTGGTATAGTTATGTAACTTTTGAAAATATTTGCAGTTCTTTCCTATCAAACTTCTCTTTGGGGGTTTATTAAACTTCCCCAACCCATTGGAATCTGGTTTGGTTATATCACCTGCTTTGGGCAAGAAAATATGCTCTGAGAGAAAAATTCTAGAGCCATGCTGTGGTTCTGCCATCATTCCTTCTCTGAAGATAGAGGCTGCTCTTTCCTATTCATCCAACATTGAAAGAGCAGGCTGCAGGGCTGAAATAGAACATGAACAAGAAATAAACCTTCATTGTAGTAGCTCTCTAGGATTTGGAAGTTATTTGTTACTGCAGCATTACTTAACTGAGGTTGACTATTCATAGGCATAAACATTGATCTCCCCAAGAGACTGTATATTTCATGAAGTCAGGAGTTTATCTACTTTATTTTCTGTTCTTTACTCACCATATAGCAAAGGACCTGGCACATTCAACTACTCAACAAATATTTGTTGAATGAATGTGTACACAAACCAGTACTTGAGAACTGCCTTTTGGTGTGTGCTATTTATCATGCTGAGTGATTAGCTTTTTGTAAAGCTGATCAACTCTCACCTTCCACTCTGTGATATACTACCCCAGACACCCTCCACACCTCTTCTCTTATTCCATCTCCCAGCAGACACATAATTTTAACACTGCTGTTAATATGTATGCAGTTGCTATGTAAGGTTTGATTCCTAGGAGAAAAATTCCTTTACAACTATTTAGTTTCCATAGGAAAAAAAAAAACCAAAGAATTCTCTTAAATATCTTCTTTTCAATAATGAGTAGCTTGTCCCAAAATGGCCAAGGGACTTAAAAAAATCTATCATGCCTTTGAGGCTCTTTGCTCTCTGTTCAGGCAAACTGAAATCAAATACACATACTGGAGAAAGATATTTCTGAATACGTTTTGAAAATATAAGGAAATGCACTGCCTTTCACAGAAGCAGAAGTGTTCTTTCTATATTTAAATGATTTCTAACTTCTAAAGGTGAGCACATGGGTAATTTTACCCTACAAAAGATTTTGCTAAGGATTCTGAGTCATCGAGGACATATGGACAGAAGAACAACGTGTCCCCTGAAAACAGCCATGTCCTCTGTCCCTTCTTGCTGTGGATGACAGAAACGAGATGAGCTTGAAGCTTCAATGAACCATTGTCTCTGTAGACAAGAGTAAAAACTGTCCCGTTTATACTTGTGTGTCTAGCACTTGGGCTAGTCACAGGCTTACTAAATCAATTTCTTCAATGGTTTTGTTGAAGTAAAGGAGAGACTGGAAGCCTGAGGAAAATTTTGGGTACCTTCTCATTTGCATCTTTCAGAGAAAATGATAACAAATGGAGTGGATGGATGGTACACCTACACAGAACCCACCATTCCTCCTCAGAACTCTCCCCACAGTCAGGGCCTGAATTCCAAATTCTACCTGGTGCCACTCTTTCCCAGTATTTGCATGATGTTGGGTAAGCAATGGGGCTATCCATCAGTAGTGGGCTGAGAGGAGAGAACCCCACTCCAGTACTGGCTCTGTACCATCCTTCCATGAGCTTGGGGTAAATCTCTTCACTGTCCTTGGCCTCGTTTGCAAAATGAGCTCATGGCCCAGATGATCTCTGAGGTCTTTTCTAATGCTGACATTCTGTGCCCTTTCTCTGAAACACCCCAGACTTGGGAGGACTTTGTCTTTCACCATTGCTGTTATTGCCTGGTCTTTAAGTTCTATGTGCACTAGACCAATTAGCTGGGTAATTGTTACTGAACACAAGTTTATTCCTAATTAGACAGTGTCCTGGTTCACACCATAGCAATTAACCCCCAAGTGGAATAATTGCTCTAGAATAATTATTTTAAAGCTCATCCTTCCTTCTTATTGACTCTGCTTTGTTTACAATAGGAGAGGAACTGTCTGCTGTAGGCTAGCAGATTTTTCCTGACCTCTCTGTGACTTTGCCATGTGGTGCTCCATTCTTCACAACTAACTCCTAGTTGCCCAAGTGTCACTGTGACCTGCTGCCAGGCCTCTCCCTTGACCTATGACATTGCAGCTCTCTTGGATATGGTGATAATCTCCCCTCTGTGCCTATAGGCTTCACCTAGTCCACCCTGGGGCAAACTATACTATGAATAAAAATACCCCTCCCCACCCCCCAAAAAATACCACCCCCAAAATATGCAGAAAAAAAGGTCAAGAAATTGCAATTTATTCTCAGTCTTCACAAGATAGCCATATTTGGATCGCACAAACTTAACTACTTTTGTCTGTTTCCAAAATTTATGAATAAATGGGTAAGAGAGGGTTGCTAATAATATAACCCACAGTTAGTCAACCACATGCTTCCCAAACAAGCTGCATTTAATACAGCACAAATGGAGGCAGTGGTGAGAATTGTCTACTACCAAATTTGTCAAAGCAATTCATAGGTATCTAAACTTGAGTATTTTTTTTTTTTACAGTTTGAGGTAATTGGCCTATTTTAAATAACTGGCAACACACATTTACTGTACCTTTTCCCCTTTCTTTCTCCCACCACTGCTAAATCACGATGTGCTCACAGCTCCAAAGGACCAGCAACAGAGCAGTTTACAATAATGCATTACCTGGTCCCAGGGTCTGACCAAAGATTTGCCATCTGGAGTAGAAATTTTGTGCTAATAACAGGGAATGGGGCCCAGTTATGTTTCTGATTGAGACCCAGTTCAAGGACAGGTGAGAGGTTTGTCAACCCATGAGGAAGGCACAAACAATAGAGCAGAGTGGCTGAGAATTCATTTCATGCATACTCCAGTGTTAGAGTCTGTAAACAAGTCAAAATAACACCTGGCATTTTGCCAGGGGAATGTTAGAGTTCGTAAACAAGTCTGGATGGTGCCTGGCAAAATGCCAGAGGGAGTGGTTTGAGAAGTAACAAAAGAGAGCCATTAAGTGTAGAGATTCCTTATTGGTTGACTGATGTATCTAGTTTATGCTAATTAGATAAGCTGTGTGGAATGTATAAATACTGCTCCTGTCCTGCAATAAACGGCTTCCACTCCTGCTGTATCAAGTACACAAGTTATTCGTCACCCCCCGGTTATTTTGCCCAGCCAGCCGGGCTGCGGCACTCCAGCTCAGCCAGCACTCATTAGCCATTTTCCTGGATCCTTTTAGCCTCAGTTTTTTAGCTGTAAAATGGGGATAGGCCTATCTCACAATGTGTGGCACAGACACAACAAAATATGTAAGATACCTTATGTTCTTCCTGACACACAGTAACACACAAAAAAATGTTGGCAATGATTATTAGTGGGATTATTAACAGCCCTGAATACATACTTGTTCATCTTGCCATCAAACAAATGTGCAAATTTGAAAAATGTACTCATTGCTCAAAATACTTGGTTTCCAGTACCAAGAAATGGATGATAAATATGCAAGTCTATGATGATGATCAATCTTAATGTCACCCTGTAGAGTTAGAGAATGCACAGGTACACAGTCCACAGACCTGGAAGCTGTGGCCTGGAATGGCTTTTTTTTTTTGGTTGTATCTATTCATTTCCTGCTCACCTCAATGCCTCCAACAATGAAGATCTGGAAAGACATAGTTTTATGTTGATTTGTAGATTTTACTTGTTTGTAAGCACCTCAGTGAAACACTGGGGATTCTCATAAAAAGTAAGCCCATTATGTTCCATTCCCATTCCCTCCATTAATTTGTAGCAATTAATTGGGAGTTCATTTGTGCAGTTAATGCAGAGGCTATTCTGTTAGCCAGTCTCTGTGGCAAGGAAGACTATTGGGTAAAATTCGTGGTCCCAGGATATCTGCTATGATAAATGGACTGTTTTTGGGGGGTGAGGGACAGAAAACCAGATTGAGACAAATTAGTCCATGCTTTGTTTTTCCACTGCTTCCTCAATCCTCGACCCCAACATTGTTAAATTCATGAAATGAGATTACAATGAAGATCACGGGCGACCTGATCCCCAAAGGACAGCCTGCAGACTGATGTGGGCAGGGCAGGTAGATGCATGGAAAAGAAGCATCACCCACTTCACAGTGGGAGACATCTGGGATGAGCAGAATCTAACAGCACCAGGGTCATTCTCCCTTCAGTACCAACCAAAGGAGTCTCCTGCTTGGTTGCTTCTCATTCCTTAAGAGTTCAAGACCCAAAAAAGGTGAGGGAGTAGGAAACTGAGCTGAGGCTGACCGAGGCCTTCTGTTGTAGCAATCTCGGATTGGCGGTGGGAAGTGGCTGCGATACCATCAGCTCAGTGTCACTCTCTGGAAAATGGCTTTGTACTATTTGTTAAGAGGACCAGCAGTGATGCTAGCAGAACTTGGGAAGGACCAGCTCTGGCTTTCTGACCTCTGGCATACCAGTCAAATGTCCTTATCCGTAAATGAGGGGATGGGATCTGTAAATGGTTTCCTAGAGGAAAACTGCCACATTAAATCCTGGGAGGGAGTACTCTTGGTTGAGGTAGGCATTATTAGTCCACACTGAGAGCTGCTGTCCTGGGCACATGGAGAATTATACTTTCCATAGAGAACTACCCTTTGTGTTCGGGCAGGGCCACGTGACCAGTTCTAGACGTTGGTCTCAAAGCAGAAATAACATGTCTGTTCTGGGCTCAAACATTTAATTGTTCATTTGAGACCCTTCACTTCCTCCCTTTCCCCTGTGCATTAAGCAAGGATGCCTTTTATTCCAGTTGATATTACTCTAAGACGTTGATGTCCATGACAGCCTAGATTGCAAGTCACTTAGACCCACAGTAGATGTTTTAAATGAGACATGTTTTTGTTTTGTTAGCTTTTGAAATATTCAACCTCAACTTCTAATATAATCTACTAATATAATCTACCTCATAGGATTCTAGTAAGGGCTTCTAACAAGGTTTGTCACATAGTAAGTAATCAATAAGCATTCAGCCATCATTATTATTCCCCTTTGCACCTATAATTCTATTATGCTATGCTAATAAGATGTTATCCTGAACTATCTCCTCCTGTAGAAGTGTTTAGCTGAAACTGCTGTCTGTTCTGGACTACGTGTATCCAACTGTTATGGTATGGATTTGAGATGTTTCCCAAAAAGCTCATGTTAGGTATCGCAGGAATGTTCAGAGGTAAAATGTTTAGATTTAGGAGTTGTAACCTCATCAGTGGATTAATCCATTTGATGGATTAATAATTTGAATAAACTATGGATGGTGACTACAGGTAGTTTGGACATGGCTGGGGGAAGTAGATCACTGGTGGCATTCCTTTGGAGATTATATCTTGTCCGTAACTCCTTACACACTGGATCCCCAGCTGCCATGACCTCAGTCACTTTCCTCCTCCTCACCCTTCCACCATAATGTTCTGTCTTACCTTGAGCCTAGAGCAATTGAGTCAGCTGACCATTAACTGAATCTCTGAAACTGTGAGCTCAAAATAAAGTTTTCCTCCTCTAAATTGTTCTTGTCAGGCATTTTGGTCACAATGGCAGAAAGCTAATGCACCAAACCCCTTGCCCCAAATTTATATATTAAATCCATAACCCTGGGATGATTAATCTGAATTGTCAATTTAATTGGATTAAGAGACTTCTGAGTGTATGGATGAGGTTGTTTCTAGGAATGACTGCATGTGGGACAGGAAACTGAAGGCAGTACATTTCAATAAGTTGGGGGCTTGGATGGGACAAAAGGTGGAAGAATGAGGAAGCTGATACAGACACAAACTAGATTCTCCCTGAGCAGGTGCTTCAGTTGCTGCCATGATAGCCTGAGGACGTTGGACTCTAACTCCTTTAGTCTTCAAAGCAGATCAACCCTCCAGGGAGTTTTCAGGCCTTTAGTCCCAACCTGGGGACTACAGTCTTCTTGGTCCTCCTTCTGAAGCTCCAACTTCTTAGACTGAGCAACTACTGGTTCCTCCAGCTCTCCAACCTGCAGATGGCCACTGTGGGACTCTCCAGCTTCTGATCCTGTAAGCCAATCAAAGAAATTCACCTTTTATAACTATAACTATATAACTGTGTAACTGTGATACACTGTATAACTGTGATGTTTATATATCACAGTTATAGCTGCTTAGTCTGGATAGTGTGCTGAACTGCTTGTCCACACCCAGGGGTACTGTTGTATTGTGCTAAAAGAAAGAGGCACAGTGCATCCTTCATTTGTTTGGGGAATATCTATGGAATATTCTCATACTTATATAAATATAGGAGTCTTCAGAGAGAAAATGTGTAGTCATTACCCTTAAGTGGCTCAAAGTTTGGTAGAGAACATTGACAAATAAGAATACAACCCAAATTGTTGCTAGTGTGGAGCATTGTGAGTGTAGGGAAGGAATGCAGATATTCTTACATCTATCTAAATAAATGTGTGTGTGTGTGTGTGTATCACAAAATCATTTCTTGGGGGGAATAATTAGAGACTACTCCAGATAAAGGTAACACTTGAGATCAGTTCTGAAGGGCACTCATATATCATTATATATATAATAATTATATAGTTATAGATTATATAGTTACAGATATATTATATATTAATATATCTCCCATTGTTTCTGTTCCCCTAGGGATTCCTGACTAATACACCCCCAATGTGATAATATCTGGAAATAGAACCTTTGGGTTTGAGATGTTATTGGGTTCACCTGAGGTTTAGGGCAGAGTCCTCATAATGGGACTAGTGCCCTTATAAGAGTTCGGATCTCTTCTTATAAGGACACAGTGAGAAGGCAGCCATTTGTAAGCAAGGAAGAAAATCCTCACTAGGAACCAGATCAGCCCACAACATGATCTTGGACTTGGCAGCTTCCAGAATTGTGAGAAAATAAATTTCTGTTGCTTAAGCGGCCCAGACTGTTATCGGTTACACCCGAGCAGAGGACATCACTGCCCCTCTGCACTCCCTCAATGCACTCACAATGCTCCACACTAGCAACAATTTGAATTGTGTTCTTATTTGTTAATGTTCTCTACCAAACTTTGATCCACTTAAAGGCAAGGACTATATATTTTCTCTCTGAACACTCCCATATTTATATGAGACTATTTCATAGATATTCCCCAAACAAATGAAGAATGCACTGTGCCTCTTTCTTTCAGCACAACACAACAGTACCCCTGGGTGTGGACAAGCAGTACAGCACACAACCCAGACTAAGCAGGAATCTACCCTCCTTGAGTTGTTCTCAAGAGCAATGACTGCTACTATCTTTAGTTACTCCAGAAGTAAGTGAAATATTTGAGATGATTTCAAATCATCACTTTAATCTTGACATGGAATAATTAAGTTATGCAAACAAAACAAACGCAATGTATGTTTGATCCTTAAAATATCTGGTATTTGTATAGTGAATCTGCTCATGAAGGCAAAGAAGTGAAGAACAAAGGTAGCACATGGTAAGTCAGCAGACCTGGCTTGCAGCACAGGTAGGTTCTTGATTATTTGCAGGTGTTGATTTATTCCAGATTATGGATTGTTGGTTACAGACAGGAAGTAACAGCTGTTGATTCCTGGCAGTACCTGTCTCCATTGCATAGTAGTAGCTGTGCAGACTGCAGGGTTCACATCTTGTCTCTGCCATTTACTGGCTCTGTGACTTACAACAGGAATTTAATCTCTCTGTGCTTTCATTTCCTTATCTATAAAATGAGAATAACAATATATAGTAATACTGCTTTAAATGGTTATTATGAGAATTAAATGAGTTCAGACCCTAAAGTGCCTATACCATTGCCTGACATAATAACTGCTGTATATGTTTTTGTTCAACAAGCTTGAGAATTCTTCTCAAAACTTCTGTGTCTCAGTTTTCTTAGACACAAAGTAAATACAATACAAAGTAAACACAAAACAAATTCTCAAGATTATTCTTAGATTTAAATGACCTAATTGTATTGCAAGACTCCTAATACAGTTTTGCACAAAGCAGACATTCAAGAATCTGGTTCTGCTTTCCTCTTTGGACTAGAAAACTCTTCATGATGATGCATTGGAATTGATCTAAACTCCATCCCTGTCTATTATTCTCCATTTTTGCATGCTTCAATAGTTCTCTATGGCCCTCCTCATCACAATCCCACTAGACTATAACATCCAGAGGCCAGTACTGTGAATTTGTTCACCACAGCAGCATCCACACCTATTGTACATATCAATTGGCACAGGGTATATTCTCAATACATAGCTGCTAAATGAATAAATGATTATTAAACCCTTCACTTCAATGCATTTTGTCCACCACACAGTAGCTTTGGATACTTCAAGACAGATTCAACAAAATGGACAACTCATGATCCCAACCATTTTTTTTTCTTTCTGTGTAAAAATTCCATCTATATAAAAATCACTGAGCAGGGCTGCAGCAAGCTGTCACTTCGTGTAGACATGTGCAAGCACAAAGCTCCATGTGATGGGCAGAGTTCTTGAGTTGTGCCTTGTTGCAGTCTGTCAAATGGAATATGTTAGGAAAGGAAGCCTTAGCCCACAACTTTAAAGTTACAAGGGGGTATTTTGCAGATAGAAAAATAAAGGATTTGAGAGGCATGTACTTAAACAAACAAACAAATGATTCTTTGCTTTCCAAGTTTTAACTCAAGATAGGTCTGATCTTAGTCCCAAAACATTGTAACAAAAGAAACTTCAGGATGTTTCTTGTTGTTTGGATCCTTTTCCATTATTTCTATTGTCCTGGGCAATAAATTTCAGTATTTGATCAAATAATGGCAGATTCCATGCTATCCCATTCAGGTATCCCCAGTTTATCTATAATGATTTTCCTCTTGTCAGCTCATTTCTTAAACCTTTGCTGAATCTGGTTTCAGTGGTACTATAAACAATCATCATTGCATTGTAAAACTGGAAACTCTCCACTAAAATAGTGTTTTGATCTGGGTTGCCATAGTAATAAGTGTATGCTCCCCTCTTTGGAGGCCTTGTTATATGAAGTATCTGTGATTTGCTCAGAATGGCCCCAGTTCATCTGTCAAAATGGGTTTTTCCTTTTTTAAAATAATGATCTAGAAAATCCCACGGTGGCCACAAATATTTTACAGCCATAACGAGGAGCATTGGAGTAGTCAAGCTTTATAAATCTATGCCATTATTACATTAGAATAAATCACGTTTCTTAGGTATATTACATAGGCCTGTGTAAGCCTAATTTTAGATCTGCTGTTCAACAAGGGTGCGGTTGTTTATAATAAAAAGAGAATTATTAAGTGCAACTTCAAAAATGCATCATATGTCAGTTCATGTAGAGAGACCCTGGAGCAAAAAAATGGAAATTACTTCTTATTTCTATCAAAATACTGCAAATAGCTATTCAGGTTCAAACTTAGTTACAATTAGAATGTGATGAGCAATGATTTTTTAGAACAGCATGAAATTTTACATTCCATTCACGTTTTGGTTCAAGTTATTCATTGGTAAGAGGGGAAAAAAATGAGAAATCCTGCAAATTTGTCAGTGTCACCACAAAAAAAAAATAATGATGGTATATTATTTAAAATAAAAATGTTCCAGTCAGTTACAGTAATTTGATACAAGAACTATGATATCTTTTCCTGCAGGAACGAGAGTAAACAAACACTATATCAACAAACCAGCAATAGAATCCACAAAAAGGTGTAAGATCATTTTTCATCTAAGACAAATGGTTAAGTTGGTTACTTTCTGTAAGTCACTACCAGCTACAGGGTTGTTTTATGTAATTCACTGCTGGCTACTGCCTCATAATATCTGATGTGGGAATATTAACAACATCAGTGGGCAAAAGAACAGGAAGAATCCATCTGTATTCAATGAATTCTAATTAAAAAGTAATTACTGCACAATGAGGTAGCTGCCAACTTTATTCCCTCTTCCCGACCACAAACCACACACATAGAGCATTAGTCTTCTTCTATTTGTATCCTGCTAAACAACTAGGAAGGCAGGCAGCAGCCAGACACACATTTCCTTGCATTTTTCAGGTGACTTAGTTTTAAACAACTGCAGCCCCAGAAGACACTCAGGGGCAAGAGGTGGTGCACATCTTCTGTTATAATTGACCTGGGCTTTGAGATTTCTCTGTCATGATGTATCCCAGAATGTTGCATGATGGGAAGACCCTTGTTATTCCTCCACCAGCCGAGCCAAACGGACAAGATCAAGTAGGCCTGGGACTTGGGAAAAAAGGGAAGAAATATTGACAGATAAGTAACCACTCCAGGAAATGACAGACAGCTGGAGCTATGTCGGTCCTCTCAGGATTCAGAAGTAATCCTTTAACCTCATGCTCAAACTCTGTAATCTTTCAATGAGATGGAAGAGAAGGAGGAAAAAAGCAAATTGCTTAATCAAAGCCCTTAATGTGTGACCAGGATTAGAGAGTAAGTCAGAATGACAACCTGCAGGTATAAAAAGGCTTCATAAAATGGCCTCGGTACTAATGAAGTCGTATCCGCAGGGCTGAAAAGAAGGAAGAAGTGAGCTGGCACTTCAGTTGGCACAGGCACCTTTCTGTACAAGGAAACAGGCATTCCAACTGTTCTCCCGACCACCAGGAATTTTCCTTCAGCTGCCAAGTTGTAGGGCCACAGCTGGGATTCTTCCTGGTCGGCAAAGTTCCCACTTCACCCACATTCTGTGAAATTGTGTTCATCGAATAGACAACATAACAGGTGTCATTTGGGTTTCTGTCTCAAGAAGAAGAATAGACTCTGGCAGAAGTCATTTGCTGCTGAGGGCACTAAAAGATGTTGGGGTTCTTCTTCAGAAAAGAAGTGCTAACAGACTAAAGTGGCTCTTGTCAATTCACATTAAAAATGGAAAATAATAGCACACTCGATTTATACAGCACTCTTTGAAGCAGACATTCATGTTACACTGAGTTTTTTGTGTTAATCTTGAGAAACGGGGGACGTGCACATCAGTTACCCCAGGCTACAACAGGGCGTTCTGGAATTCTGATGGGTGATCCATTTTTGTCATGGTCACTGTTATATATCCAGACCATTCCTACTGAAAGCCATATTTTTCAGAAATTTCATCTATCTTTCTCCCAAGACATTACTAATTGCCCAAGAAATAAGCAACTACAAGTGCTTTATAGCATTTGCAGTAGGCTGGCTCTGGCTGAGCCCGTGGAAAAATAGGTGTATGGTGTCTACAATTGGCCCCCACTGCCTTTCCTCTAGTTTGGTATCAGTTATCAGTTATCAAATTCCCCAAAAAACTTTGCAGCTAAAGACAAAAAAAAAATTATTGTCCTACAGCTTCTTAGTGTCATGAGTCTGAGACTAGCTTACCAAAGTGGTTCTGGTTCAGGGTCTCTTCTATGGCTAAATCGCCTGAAAGTTTGATTGGGGATGGAAGATCACTTCCAAGAAGGCTTACTCATGTGAATATTGACCAGAGTCTTCAGTTTTCACTGGCTGCTAGCTGGAAATCTTAGTTCCTCATCACATAGTCTTCTCCATAAAGCTCAAGACATGGAAGCTCATTTTTCCTGGAGCAAATGATCTTCAGGAGAGTAGGACAGAGCCCAATACATAGACAGTAGTGTCTTTTATAATCTAATATTGGTTGAACATACTCTCTTCTGCTGTCCGCACTTAGTCATATAGACCAACCTTGGTACAGTGTGGGACATGGATACACAAGAATGTGGGCACCAGGAGGCAGGACTCATTGGAGGCCACTTCAGGCTGGCTACAATTATACTACTAAATATGCATCAGGTCTTTTGGTTATTTTGGCATTAACTAAGAGGAACAGTGTTGGAGTGCTGGTTGTTATATGATATAAAGATGTGTATATGTGGGGATTCAACATGTCAGGCCAGAGGGAAGCAGCATTCTGTGTCACCTGGGACTTAAGTAGTGAGAATACTGCATCTCTGCAGAAATCACAGCCACCAGGCCTCAGCGACAGAGTAGGTCTCCCAACTACTCACCCACACAGGACTACTGGGTCCCTGAGCAGGACCATAGGTAGGCATAAGTACTCTCGCGAGCAGAAATCCCAGATGCCGTCCCACACAGGACACCTGACAGCTTACCACGTGCAGGAACTCCAGCTGCCACTGCCATATGGACCCCCACCTACCAACATAGGGCTCTCCTGGTGCCCTCCATCTTGGAACTCTGCAGCAACAGAGATAGTCCCTTATGCAAAGTACCCTGCCAGCACCAGGGAACTTCACACAGGCTCTGAAGTCAGCTGAAAAGCCACACACTGCACACCACAGAGCTCATCTCTGAACTCATCATCCAACACATCACCCTTCTCCCCCAACCCTACTTGATACCCCATCACTGAAAACAGCTACCTCCATCTTGGGTCATTTCCATCACCATCTTTTAGTTGGAGTAACTCCAAGTTTGCAACCCTAGCTGGCCAGGTACCCAGTTTCTTACTGCCCTCCTCTCCCCAGCAGCTGCTAAACCAGCACAGTGACAGCCCACCACAAAACAGCTCTCAATGTGGCAGGTGCACTGTGTGACCGAAGCGCCACACTCAAGAACCCCTGAGAGAAAGGTCTCTTATTAGGAAGTAGTAAGGGAGAGGGTGAGTGTGATACAGTTTAGAACTAACACAGAGACCAGGAACTAGGAGGTCTTCAGGTGAGATATGGAGATAAGACCAGACACATCATACAAGTGGACCTCAAAAGAGATCCTTGAGGTGCAGTCTCGCTTCAGGGATTGATGGGACCCACACCCCTCTTCCAGGTGCCTTCCAATCAGGACCAACCCTCCCACCCTGGTTATCTTCACCATCCTGAGGGCAGGGAGATACCAACTAACAACAGACGACCCCACCTATTGGATGAGAAAGGAAGCAGGAAAGATACTGGGACACTATGAAGGCAGGACTAAGAGGAAAGTTCATTGCATGGAGTTCATTTCTTAAAAGATGAAAAAGTCAACAAATAAATGACCAAACATTACATCACAAAGCCCTAGAAAAACACCACAATCAGTAGAAGACAGGAAATAATTAAAATCAGAGCTGAAATCAATGAAATTGAAACAAAAGAAATAATTGAAAAAATTTACAAAACAAAAAGTTGGTTCTTTAACATTTGACCTAGCTATCCCACTCCTCAGCTAATACCTAAAGGACTTAAAAATAGCATAATACAGGAACACAGCCATAACAATGTTTTTAGCAGCACAATTCACAATAGCTAAGTTGTGGAACCAACCTAGATGCCCTTCAGTGGATGAATGGATAGGAAAACTTTGGTATATATACACAATGGAACATTACTTAGCATTAAAAGAGAATAAAATCATGGCATTTGCAGGTAAATGGATAGAATTGGATAATATAATGCTAAGTGAAATAAGCCAATCCCAAAAAACCAAAGGCCGAATGTTTTCTTTGATATGAGGATGTTGACTCATAATGGTGATGGAGGGGGTGCAAGGGTGGAAAGGAGAAACGTTAGATAGAGTAAAGGGGAGAGAGGGAAAGGGAGGGGGCAAGAGGGTATGAATGATGGTGAAATGAGTTAGACATCATTACCCTAAGTACATGTATGAAGACATGAATTGTGTGAAAATACTCTGTGTACAATCAGTGAGTTGAAAAATTGTGCTCTATATGTGTAATATGAAATGAATTGCATTCTATCATTGTGTATAACAAATTAGAATAAATAAATAATAAAAAGTTGTATCTTTGAAAAAATAAATAAAATTGACAAACTCTTAGCCATGCTAACAAAGAGAAGGAAAGAGAAAATTCAAATTACTAACATACGTGATGAAAAAGGAAATATCACAACAGACACTACAGAAATACAGAAGATAATTAGAAATTGTTTTGAAAACTTATAATCCAATAAAATAGAAAATATCTAAGGCATTGACAAATTTTTAGAGTCATATGATTTGCCCAATCAGGATGATATACACAATTTAAACAGATCAAGTTCAAGCAATGAAATAGAAGACACCATCAGAAACCTACCAACCAAGATAAGCCCAGGACCAGATGAATATTCAGCTGAGTTCTGCAAGACCTGTAAAGAAGACATATTACTATACTCTTTAAATTATTTCATGAAATAGAAAAAGAGGGAGCACTTCCAAACTCATTCTATGAGGCCAATATTACCCTGATTCAAAAACCAGGCAAAGACACATCAAAGAAAGAATACTTCAGACCAATATCTCTAAAGAATATAGATGAAAAAAATTGTACTGAAATTCTGGCAAATCGAATACAAAAGCATATCAAAAAGATAGTGCACCATGATCAAGTGGGGCTCATCCCAGAAATGCAATATTGGTTCAACATAGAAAATCAATAAATGTAATTCATTGCATCAATAGACTTAAAGATAATAATTATATAAGCACCTCAATAGATGCAGAAAAAGCATTCGACAAAATACAGCATCGATTCAGGTTCAAAACACTAGAAAAACAAGGGATAACAGGAACATATCTCAAAATCATAAAAACTATCTATGCTAAGTCCCAGGCCAATATCATTCTAAATTGAGAAAAACTGAAAGCATTCCCTCTAAAAACTGGAACAAGACAGGGGTGCCCTCTTTTACCACTTCTATTTAACATAGTTCTTGAAACATTAGCCAGAGCAATTAGACTGATGAAAGAAATTAAAGTGATACAGATAGGACAAAAGGAGCTCAAATTAGCTCTACTTGCCAATGAGATGATTCTATTCCTAGAAGACCCAAAAAACTCCACCAGAAAACTTCTAGAACTAGTAAATAAATTCAGCAAAGTACCAGGATACAAAATCAACACCCATAAAACAAAGGCATTTCTGTATATCAGTGAAAAATCCTCTGAAAGGGAAATGAGGAAAACCACCCCATTTACAAGAGCCTCAAAAAAAATAAATAAATAAAATAAAATACTTGGGAATCAACCTAACAAAAAGATGAAAGACCTCTACAATGAAAACTACAGAATGCTAAAGAAAGAAATTAAAGAAGACCTTAGAAGATGGAAAGATCTCTCCCTTGCTCTTGCATAGGCAGAATATTGTCAAAATGACCATACTACCAAAAGCACTATACAGATTTAATGCAATTCCAATCAAAATTCCAATGACATCCCTCATAGAAATAGAAAAAGCAGTCATGAAATTAATCCAGAAAAACAAGAGACCCAGAATAGCTAAAGTAATCCTTATCAAGAAAAGTAAAGCAGGTAGCATCACTATGCCAGACCTCAAACTATACTACAAAGCAACAGTAACAAAAACAGCATGGTATTGGCACCAAAATAGACTGGTAGACCAATGGTACAGAATAGAGGACACAGAGACTAACCCACATAATTACAGTTATATTAGACAAAGGTGCCAAAAACATTCATTGAAGAAAAGATAGCCTCTTCAACAAATGGTGCTGGGAAAACTGGAAATACATATGCAACAAAATGAAATTAAATCCCTATCTCTCGCCATGGACAAAACTCAACTCAAAGTGGATGAAGGATCTAGGAATTAAACCAGAGACACTGAGTTTAATAGAAGAAAAAGTAAGCCCTAATCTCTATCACGTAGGATTAGGCCCCGACTTTCTTACTAAGACTTCTATAGCACAAGAATTAAAATCAAGAATTAATAAATGGGATGGACTCAAACTAAAAAGCTGCTTCTCAGCAAAAGAAACAATCAGTGAGGTGAATAGAGAGCGTACATCTTGGGAACAAATTTTTTCCACTTGCACATCAGATAGAGCACTAATCTCTAGGGTATATAAAGAACTCAAAAAGCTAAGCACCAAAAAACAACCCAATCAATAAATGGACCAAGGAACTGAACAGACATTTCTCAGAAGGTGATGTATAATAAATCAACAAATATATGAAAAAATGTTCAAATCTCTAGCAATTAGAGAAATGCAAATCAAAACTACTCTTAAGATTTCATCTCACTCCAATCAGAATGGCAGCTTTTAAGAATACAAACATCATCGATAAGTGTTTGCGAGGATGTGGGGAAAAAGGCACACTCATACATTGCTGGTGGAACTGCAAAATGGTACAGCCATTCTGGAAAGCAGTATGGCGATCTCTTGGAAAACTGGGAATAGAACCACCTTTTGACCCAGCTATCCAACTCCTTGATCTATACCCTAAGGACTTAAAAACAGCATACTACAGGGACACAGCCACATCAATGTTTATAGAAGCACAATTCACAATAGCTAAATTGTGGATCCAACTTAGATACTCTTCAGTAGATGAATGGATAAAGAAAATATACACAATGGAATATTACTCAGCAATAAAAGAAAATAAAATCATGGCATTTGCAGGCAAATGGATACAGTTGGATAGTATAATACTAGGTGAAATAAGCCAATTCCAAAAAACCAAATGCCCAATGTTTTCTCTGATATAAGGAGTCTGATTCGTAGTGGGGTTCGGAGGGGGAGCATGGGAGGAGTAGACAAACTCTAGATAGGGCAAAGAAGTGGGAGGGGAAGGGGTGGGGCATGGGGGGAGGAAAGATGGTGGAATGAAGTGGACATCTTTACCCTAAGTACATGTATGAAGACACGAACTGTGTGACTCTACTTTGTGCACAACCAAAGACATGAAAAATTGTGCTCTATTTGTGTAATATGAATTGACTTACATTTTGCTGTCATATGTAACAAATTAGAATAAAAAATTTAAAAAACTCTATGTGTGGGAGTGTTTTGCTGGGTTCCAAAAGAGGATTAGAATGTTTATTGTCAGTCAGATCAAAGAATTAGATTTTACTTCTTAGGAAGAGAGAGTGAGTCGGCCACAGTGGAAGAACACTGTGAGACTTAGAACACAAACTGTCGCTTCTGATCCCATATAATAAGGGGTTGCTCAGAGAGAATTGTATCCTCTTTAGGAGGAGACTGTGGAGCAGTAACACCCAGCATTCATGCCCGTGATGTCCAGCAGGGGTCAGGGAAGCCAGGTCATCCCAGAGACTTCTGGGGGAGAAACACTTCTTCACCAGGCCTACGAAGAAGACAGAGGTAGGAGACCGTGAGCAAACATCCCTGATCATACATGGGACTGTCCTAGGGAGAACAAATACCTGTAATGCCAAAATCCTGCTATTGTGCATTAGACACAAAGAAGCTCATTAATGTTACGCATCCTCATTTGAATTTTCAGACTGATGAGTTTCCACCATATAATTCTAGATCTCAGGACATACTCTGGTGAGGCTAAGGTAACTTAAATGACCCAGCTTTTGTCCCATCAGACTGCCAAGGGACAGTATATGCAAGAAATAACCTAGTAGATACCCTGGGGTCATCGATGTCATGATGTCATTGCTGAGCCCATTTTTAGGTGTATGCCTCTAATTCTGTCTCTGCTTCTCAGCTTTAGAACCCCTTGTTTGTCTCCTTGCTTTTTTCCTGCTCTGCTCCATGATCTGAAAACTTCTGAGCTCTTGCCTCCTGTTTACTTTCCAGACTTGACTCAGCTTTCTCCTTTCAGGTTTATGTCTCCTCAGACAAACATCCCTGGAGCAGATCTGTCTGTGAGCTGCACTAATGGATCCCTGATGGAAGAATCACATCTGATTCTTCTTTGCACCTTCAATAACTAGCATAGCATCTGGCAGGTAGCAGGCTCTTAGTAAGTAAGTGGGTTGAGTTGAATTATTGCTCTTGTCCTAACTTGTCACAGACCTCCTTCAATATCAAAGCATGATCTTTATTTCGGAATGTTTTTACTAATGTCCTAACTGTGGCTGGCAAAAAAAAAAAAGTCATTTTTTTAATTCAGTTATTAAGTTTGAATACTCTGATGGTGTGCTACATCCTGATTTTGCTGCATGAGTTTACATAAGCAAACCCACAGGACATTTGGTCTGATCCAGTCCAGTTTATCCAATAGGTAGTTAGTAAATGTTGGTAATTGATATAATCAGCTATGATAGTTATCTTCAAATACATGAAGGATTATCTCATAAAAAAGAAGCTAAATTGATATTAGAAGACTGAATTGGGCTCCTTGAGTAGCAGTCATCAGGATACAGATTTTAACTCCATTTAAATAAGGACATTTGGTGCTAGCATTGTTGAATACAATCACCCTGGGAAATAAGGAGTGTCCCAGCACTAAGAGGCTAGATGACCACGAGTCAGGGGATATGTACTAAAAATAACAACAATAATAATGGTGGCCAACGTTTATAGGATTCCTGCTATATTCTAGGCACTGAACAACATTTTGTGAAGGAGGCACTGCTACCATCAACATTTTGTAGCCCAAATAATTTCTGAAATCAGACCCTGGTGGTCCTACTCCAGAGCCTGTGTACTTAATCACTTCCTCTTCTGTCTCCTGTTGAAAGAATTCTTCAGTGAGTGGAAGGTGAGCCAAGCCCATCTTCCCTCTAACACAGATTTTTGATGCTCTAATCTCTTCACGGGCCCCTTTGAGGCTGGGAACAAGGATTTGTAGTTACATGAGTAGTTGTGGAGACATTACAAAGTCCTACTGCCACTCTCACCCTTGGCTCCACTTGCGTGGGACCATGGCTTTTTTCACTTAAGGTTAAAACAGCTGTTTAAACACAAAACCTTGAGAAGGACCATACTTTAAGCTGGTGAAAGATCAAGAAACCATATCACAGGAGGAAATGTTGGAAGAGCTGGATCTGCTTTGGTTTAAAAAAAAAGGAAGAAAGAACAAGAGAGGTGTCTTCAAATATTTGAAGAATTGTCACTTTAACAAGGAGGTTGACTTGTTTTTGTTTCTGCCAAAGGCACAATAGGAAGGAGTAGTGAAGGAGGTCCCATGGCTGCTTCTGTTCCACACTGAGAAAGAGCTTCCTAACCACTGGCACTGCTCAGCTCCTTGGGATTTTTGCAAGCACCCCTTTATTAGAGATTTCAGCAGGGATACTGGGGAAGAGATTCTTCCTTTTTTTGGAAATTTTCTATTCTAAATTCTACACTTCTTTGATTAGTACATTATAATTTGTGCAGATAGTAATGTCTGTGTTTCTGTGCTTAAGAAAACATTTAAAAATATTAAAAACACAAAGTAAAAATCACCCATAATCTCACCACTTAATCAAGGAAAGAAACCTTAAAAAAAAAAGGTCTCAGTCCCTGTAATTCCCTAGTACTTTGCTAGCAGTTTGGCTAAGCTCATTAAAAGGAAAGGAAATCAATTGATAATATTAATTAGAGTTAATATTTAAAAGGAGCAAGTATCATGGTACTGATTGATGAATATGTACATATATAATAATCTCTCATAACTGTATACATTTTTATGCCACATACATATTTTTAGAGTTGACTTACTCAAGTGGTACCTTTGGAGCCATCCTTAAGGATGGAAATTGGCTTTTAAAAAATAAACTTCGTCTTATAAATTTTTTCCAATTTCTTCTTTCACTTAAAGGCTAAATATAGTCCAGAGTTCTCTGGTTTGGGGAGGGTCTTCTGCTTCATGATGACTTCAAGGTAAAACAAGGCAGAGTGCATGGAGATGTGACACACAGGACACATGGGTGGTCGACCAGAGAGCACCCAGAGTCATCCAGAGTCATTACTCGTTACTCGTACCTTCTCCATAAACCTGTTTCTCTTGTCTTAATTTATCTAAAAAACAACAACAGCAACAAAAAACATGGGCATCACCCTTGATTCATCCTGTCCCTCACTCCCCATCAGAAGTCTTGAGGGCTCTGCTTCCTAACACATCCCCAATGCAACCCATTCATTGTTCTTACCAGGGAACTAGCACTCCTGCCTGTGATACTCCAACTGTCACCTGCTTCTGCTCATGTTCCCTGTAATCCTTCTGTATATAGCACCCAGAGTGACTTCTCTATTAAACATAAATTATTCAATCCTGTCACTGCTTAAATCCCTCCAGTGCCTCCCATCACACTTAGAAAACATTCCAGACTCATTATTCTGGCTCTGAAGCCTTCACTGACCTGACCCTGACTACTTCTTTTACAGCTTCTCCTACACTTTTCCAGAGCATGGCCTATGGTCTGGTCCTCCTGGATACCATGGTGGTGCCCAGCTGGATGTCTCTGCACTAGTAGTACCTCTGCCTGGAATACATTCATTTCTGCACATCCATCTCTTTCTTTTGATTCTGAGCTCGGCTTAGCAATCTCAGAGAGGCCTCTCTGATGCCTCATCTGCCATGGTTACACACTCTATAACCCATTACCTTATTTTAATTCTCTTGTTAGCTCTCATATGCTGATTTCTACCTCAGGTCTTTCTTGTTTCCTCTCTTTCTTGCTTTCTTATCTCTCTCTCCGCCCCCAGAATGCAAGATCCCCTTGTTAATTGCTAGATCGGTAGTTCCTGGAACAAAGCCCAATGCATAGCAAGTGCCAATAAATATTCCTTGAATTAAGGAAAGTGTCTGCCTGGTGGTCCCAGACAAGGAACACCCATTCCATTGACCTTTTTTTATTCCCAAGCTCTCCTGGTCTTAACTGGATAATATCAGGTTTTGCATGCTGTGGTAATGAGCCCAGCTCTGAGATCTTGTAGCCAATGAATAAAAAGCCTAACTCTTGGGGCAGATTTGTGAGCATGTGTGAAATCAAGCATGAAAAAGAAACCAAGACTTTCTTACGTGGGTTTAATTTGTGAAGATAACTGCTAAGAAACTAGAAAAAGTTGGAAGGAGACATCAGAATCAGGCAATTCCCCATTTGCTCTCAGCACCATTAGCTCTGCAACCATTAAAGTGTTGTCGCTAGAGAGGCAGCCAGAGCCAGAATTCAACTTTCATGAATTAACACTGTGAGTGCCTTGTGTTCTTGAGGTAGCCACAGATCGAACTGGCATTGGCCAAATTTAATTGTACCAGATGAAAGGGGTTGAATCGGTCTTTTTTTCCCTTGAAGTCACTGTCCTAAATAAAATTCCAAAATGATTCCTATGGAATCAAATCTTTCAATCCATAGTTTATTAAGTACCTACCATATCAAAGCCATTGTCTAGGTACTTTTACAAAAATAACATTTAATTGTCTCTCTATCCCTGTGAGCTTACTCATTTTATAGATAGAATTACGCTCAGGGCAGTCAAATCACTTCTCAAGGTCACACTGCTGAGGCATAGGCAGACTTGGAATGTGAAGCCCTACTTCCCTTTGCTGTCTCACCCACAATCCTTACTACTCCTTTTGCATTCTGATGTGGACGACAGCCTCGGGGTTGTCTGGCCAGTGAGGAGCAGCTCCAAAAAACCAACCACCTCCAAAGGCAGGGAGGAACTCAAGAATTTCTGTTCAAAGCTGAAGATCAAACTTCATGACCCAGCCCCCAGGTTCCCAGTGGCCTATCAGCTTCCTGGCGTGATATTATTTGTATAGTTGTTCTACATTGTTAATCCACCCTCACGCCTCTCGCCCTTAGTGATCAGTGAATGCCGGCTCTTGTGGACAAAAGTTCATTCAATTTTCCTTCTTAAATCATTCTCACAGTTAAAAATATAATAATGAGGGAATATAGTCAATGTTTTTAAAAATGTAACTTTCCAAATATCAATTTCTTTCAATGTCTCTTCCTTTTGATATTGAAATAGTTGCATATGTCAAGCAGGTGAAGAATGGGGGGGAGAACCAAATACTGTGAGACAAGCAACTGGGCATTGGGACAAGGGGTCAGGGCATAGCGAAGGGCCTGAGGACAGCAGACCTCTTGAGGAGGCCCCACCTTTCCTGGACCCACCATACTCACAAGTTCTCTATGGGAGGACAGTGGAGATAAACCACATAACAGAATATCAGATTGGAGTGTGAAGCCTTTTAAATGCTATTATTAGCTTTGCACTGTATGAACTCATGTTCCATCTGGCCTTTTGTTAGTTCACTAAAACTGCATTTTAAACAGTAGACATTTCCCACAGAATGAAAGAAAAAAAGTTTATTTACACTAGAGAAAATAATATCCTCTTCACAAACATGAAAATATCAATTATTCCAAAGGCAGGTGCATAATTCACTCAAGAATTCATGATAAATCATTATACTTTTTAAGAATGGCGATTCTGTAGATAGGATTTTAGTAACAGGAAATTTCATTAATAAGAAGATCTTATTTGGTAACGTAAGTTATTCTTTAACTTTTTTATATGAATCACTAAGTCCTGTATTTTCTAGATTATTTTAAGTAAATGTCATATCTTTTACTTCTTTGTTAAAATTTTTGTCTTTTATCACCTACAATAAAATGGCCAAGTTCTATATAGAATTTGTTATTCATTTCAACCAAAATGTGTTCTAGTTAATATAAATAACCAAGATGCAATATTGCAATATTTGATAATAACAGCATATTCCAAAAATTCAAAAATTTAACTGGCTCAATATTGTTGTTGTACTTGTTGTTTTATTATTATTTTACACTAGGAATTAAGACTATGGATTCTGCTGTCCCCCAAAAGGGATGGTATTTGATTGTTTGCTAAGTTGAGTGTGGGTATGTGGTACTGAGCTCAGTAACATTTCTTTTAAAAAAAGAAAAGAAAAATCCACATAAACAATGTTTGAAAATGGAATTACTTTGAATTTTACTCACTGACTTCCACAAAACTCATTTGCCAACCCTCAGCATTTCCTAGAGCATCAGGAAAACCAAGGCAGAATATAGGGAAACTGATCCTAGGTAATTACTGGAGGTTTTGGTCCTCTTTGGGGTTCAAGGCCAGGGTCCTTCTGGTGTGTCTAAGCAGGTTATAATATCAAGATTGTTTAAAATAAAGCACTGCAGAAAGAAAATGATTAGTTACTGATTGGATGGAGTGGAAATTAACAATGCAAAATGGCTTTAAAACTAGAGGGAAATAAGCCCTTAAACAGGGTGTTTCTGTTGCAGACAAACTTGCTTAAAAGTGTTAGCATTTAAATGGTCACACCTTGGCTTTGAACTTAACACTCCATTAAGCAGCTGAGGGAGCTCACACCTCTGTCTGTGACGCCTTTCACTCTTGTTGAAGCCCAAGGAAAGAGGAGGAAGAAGCTGTCCCTATGCGAGTGTTAGAAGCATCTGCTTTCACTCCCTAAAGTGATGTGATTTAAATAATAAATTAATTGGTCACCTAAACAGGATATGGGGCATTTAAAAGTATAGTTACAAGACAATAGTCATTTCTTTCTTTCATTCTTTTTTTTTTTTTTTTTTTTTTTTTTTTTGATATTAGGAATTGAACTCAGGGGCACTTGACCACTGAGCCACATCCCCAGCCCTATTTTGTATTTTATTTAGAGACAGAGTCTCACTGAGTTGCTTAGCACCTCGCTTTTGCTGAAACTGTCTTTGAACTTGCTATCCTCCTGCCTCAGACTCTCAAGCCACTGGGATTACGGGAGTGTGCCACCACACCCAGCAAGGCAACAGTCATTTCTATTTGTAAATAAAAATTGAAATAGCAAAGTTTGTTCCTTGGATAGCGTGCCTTCATTCAGAAACTTCTAAGTCATTTCACGTAAGACCAAGTGTTCATGACTGAAGGAATAAAATCAAAGAATTTGAGTGTAAAGGGGTCCTGGAGGCTATGTGGTTGTCAGTTTGTAAATTGGAAACAAAGGCTCAAAAAAGTTGACCTACCTAAGACCACACAGCTAGCTAACTGAGAATCTGGGGACAGGACTCAAGTCTCCTAAATGAAAATTAGGCATTTTCTATGTGTTGAGATTTTCGGGAATGTAAATAATGGTCCCAAGAATTGAGAAACAAAGAAGTTATGGTAAATTACACAGATGCCCTTCTCCAGGTCAGAGGGCTCAGAGGTTAGCCAGGCTAAGGGGGACCAAGTTTCTAATGTTCAATGATATTTCAACTGAGAAGGAGACCAAGAATTTTCTCAGAATAAGCAAAGCCAAGAATCTAATTGGTTTCCAGCTTTATGATTTAATAGCTGACTGGCCTTAACTGAAGTTGCTGAATGTCTTTAAAACTCCCATTTCCCCATCTATAAAATGAATATAAAATTAATATTTGTCTCAGATGACTATTGTGAAGATTAAGACAGTTCAGAAGAAGTACTTAGCCCAATTCAGGGCACCGGGGGACACACCCAGTAAACGTTAGTCATTGTCACCATCACTACCATCTCCAGGAACGGTGGCGGCATTTCCCCCTCTCCACTCCCAAGACACCTGTTCTGGACAGTCAGCTGATTTCACAGCTCACTTCACCCTTTTGGCTTATATGATCTGCTAGCATTTAAATGGTCATTTTGTTCCACGTGACCCACAGAGATAGATGTTCTTGTTTACTTTTAACAGATAAGGAAACAGGCTCAGAGGGATTAATAATCTCCTCCAGATCGTATAATCAGCAAGTAATGGAAGTAGTACTCACACCTAAGTTTTCTCTTCTTTTCACTATCTCTGTTTCTGGTAAGAAATTATAGTGTGGGGTACTAAGCCACAAGACTCAAAAGGGGAAGACAGCAAGGAGTTGACCCTGCTTCTGGGGAAGTTGTTAGGAAAGTGACTTGGTATAGTGAGTTCTTGACCACAGTGCTCTACAGATGTTGCCCACATACAACTAAGGGTTTCTCTACATGTTCAAGAGTTGAAAGCTTGAAATTTGGAAGAAGCTTAGACTTAGGCTTCAGAATCAGAAGAGATGCTGCTTGTCTTCTCAACAGGAAATACTCTGAAATGACCCCAAAAGAAAGTTAAGCTGCAACAGAAACCTGGGATCATACTGAAAGCACCCATACTAAAAGCATGACCCGACCAACTATGGAGACACAGACATTGAGAAGTCCCTGGTGCACTCTGCTCTTTTTACACTTTTCACTTGGGTAGAAACCCAACCAGGGATGCAACTTTTTTGTGTTTCTTTGTAATTTCGTGGGATAGTTTCAGTCAATTAGGTAACCATTAGAACAGTCTCTGTGATATGATTGATCCTTTGTACCATCACAATTAGTTGAATAGGAGTTATTTCTAATCACACAGTTAGCACTTCCAGCAAAGAGCAGAGAAATTCTTTACTAACAAAAGCTAATTAATAAGTGCACAAGCCAAACAGAGGCCAAAACAATTGACGGAGATCCTTCTCTATTCACACACCCCAAAGTGCCCACCATGGACAGACCAAGGTCCTTATACTACCAGGAACCCACCAGAAATTCTCTGCTTATGGCTCCTACGACTGTCTGTGACTTTCTGTAATTCATTAGTTATGAACATATGCTTTAGAGTTTGAAGGTTGCCCCTACTTCTTCTACCTTGCAACTCCAGACAATTGATTTAATGTTTCTAAGCCATAATTTCCTCATGTGTAAAATGGTGGTGATAATGAATGCAGCACACTTGGTTCTTTCCTGGCATGTAATAAATGCCCAGTTAGTGGCATTCTGCTAACATCCTTGCTGAAAAATGTTGAAGCCATTGCAGAACATACGTCTTCATAATTTTCCCAGTTCTTTTGACCACTTCCCACTTTGTGATACATCTCCTGGATTATCCTTTGGCCCATCTGTAGGTTTGTAAGTAGGTAAGTAGGTAGCATTCTCTCTCTTCCTACTGCCTTAAAGGTCCTTTCCTTGACCTTACCTTGATTATTAATTGTAACAATTAAGTCATGAGAGCTGTTCACCAACACTGCAAATTATCCCAAGCCCAAAGTGATGGCAAAGAGAATTTGGACCAAAAAAATCTCCACAGGTTTTCAAAATGAATAGAATCTTACATGTTTGAATGTAACAGGGACAAAGTCCTTCATTTGAATCTAAATACCAGATGCATGAGGTCAGAATCTGAGGGGGGGGGGGAAGCAATCCAATTACCACACAGACTTTTATTTGAAACTAAATTCATAGTTGATACTATTTCTGGCAAAACAATGGATATACATTTGCCTAACATGAAGATCTAAGGTCTCTAAAATGTAGACTGCCCATTTGGTGTTGCTTGTTTGAGCAGACCACAATAACTGGACAAAGTGACAGATTTTATTCTTTCATCCTTCTTTCAAAAAGGAAAGGACATGACATATGCCATTACAGTGGGATTATACAAGCGTCAGCTGAATGAGGACATAGTCAGGAACTTCTTTGCTAAGGAGACTCAAGTATCAGATGGCTGTTTAGACCAGATATCACTGAGGTCCTTTTCAAACAGAACAGACTTTCTGATGGTTTGTGCCACCCCACAGGATCGCAAATCTTCTTGTTAGAATCCAAATGTAATTCTTTCATAATTTCCAAAAAATAAGTGAAGATACAGATAAAAGTTCAGATGTAGGTTTCTTTGTCATTTTGAATGCCAAGCTTCCCTGGATCCGATCATACTCATTACCCAGAGTTTGATTCTTACTCAAATAAAATTGCTTTCCAAAGGAGGTTTGATCTGGCTTCTCTAGACCCCACATACATCTGAGTCATTTCCTCCTCTGGGCTGTGTTCGGCTACCTTGCCCTTTGGAATCTCCCTCTTCCTCTCTCTACCAAACCACCTCCTTCTTCAAAAATCTGGCTCCATGCTGGCCTCTTCTAAAAAGACTTCCTGTCTCTCAGATTCTTCTAAGATCCTCAAGGACTCTCTGTAGTACACCCACTCTTGCTGACACACTGCCTGCAAATCATTCTCCAGTTGTTTCATGTTTCTGTGACTCTCCAACTGAACTCTAAACTCCTAAAGGGCAGTGAACCTCTGTCAATGGAGATGAAAAGGAGAACGGCTCTGGATTTTCCTAATGATCACACAACACCAGGCACAAAGCAACCACTGGGGGCCTGAGACCCATCAAACAGTGCTGAAATTCCACTAGGATTAAGGGTAGATGGGGCCATCCCAGTTTCAGAAGATCAGAGACATTCACATTCTGTTCTTAGTAGTTCACCAGTCCTTCCAAATCACCAGGACTGCACACATAAAAGTTTCATCTAGCCACTAGCTCTAGCTGAACATATCACAGGTTACTTAAAGTGCAATTTATTTTTAATAGAAAAATTGATTCTGGAATGAAACATGATGTAGCCTCTCTCTTTTTTTTTCTTCCTTTTTGGTAGTAGACTAACCTTTTAAAGAATAGCATTCTTGCCCTAGAGAAGGGCATAAAAGTTTAAAAGGTTATTTTCCACATTACATGTAACCCACACACTCACCTTTCCTATCTCTTTGCTGGATCTGCGCTCGGGGTGCCTGTGGCGCTAACTCACTGAAAATATCGGCTCCATTAATGCATGATTTACTTCTCTTTACTTGGCAAAGTACAGAGCACATATTTCAAAGCAAATTCAAGCTTTTGTAATTCATTACCTACTCTGCAAGACGTGATGGCATGGAATTTTCTCTCTTCAAAACTCAAAAGAGCAAAGCAAATGCTGAAGAGAGGTCTTCCCTGACCCACCCAGAGGAGCTGGCTGCTCCTTGGAGTGAGTCCCTGTGGCATTCTTGCCTTCTTGCTCTATTCAAACTTATCCTCACTGATTGGAGCTATTTGTTTACATGTCTGTCCCTCCTGTTCTACCCGCTATCTCCAAGAGAGCAGAAATTCTGTCCTAGCCATCTCTTTGTAACTCCATGTTGCAGGTACTCTGGTGTACCACCCAGACAGAGCCTTCCAAGACAAGGTTTCCATTCTTCCAGGTGATGGGATTGCTGCCTGCTGTCAGCTCATAGCTGAGTCTCTTTTCTGGAAATTTCACACAGCTAAATAGAACTGCTGTGCCCAAACTTGGCTCCCATCCAATGAAGGTACCAAGGCCAGCTCTCGGTGCATCAGTTCAGAAGAACTGTAGGGTCATTCAGCTCCTGATTTCTGTTCTGTCAGCTGAGTCCTTATTTGCAGCTACATCACAGCTTAACTTCTGTCTCCAGCCCGGCTTCATGCACTCCCTCTGAGATAACTTTCCTGAAAGCCCTCCCCAACAATTCTGCACACAGATTTTCATCTGAAAGTCTGTTTCTCAAAACCAAGTTAAAACACTACAGGCCCAACCACAGTGAGAAGTGCATAGTAGGCAGTCTATTCATATTGGGTACCTGGGAAATTAATAAATAATAGCAATTATAGATCCCAACAGTTTACTCTCATTGCTCTTCCCCCTGTATCTTCCTAGGGTTATGATCCTTGGTAACTGATATAGACAAATATTGACTGAGCATCTGTGAGCTAGGTGATACGCTAAGAGCTAGGGAGTCAGAGATAACTCAGGCTCCCCTTGACTGTCAGCAGGAAGGAGACAGCCTCACATGCAGCAAGCCAGGCTCCAAGTTCCTAACAGATAAAGACCCTGTAGTAATGATTCCACATTGATCTGTATCCCTAAATAGTTTAACTTCACCCTTGCCTTTTCATAGTAGCATCTTATGTATACTCTGAGAGTTCGAGAATGGAATGGCTGTGATATTTCACTAAAACTGGATAATTGACCCTAATTTTCACTTAATAACTTGAAAATAAATTATTTTTAAAAGGCGGTCAATAAAATAGTCTAAAAAGAAAAAAAGAAGATTCTACTTGGCACATAGAGAAGCCGAGTAAGCAATTTCATAATTTCCACAGATGGTGACACTATTAGAGTTAGAAATTAGAAAAATCCAAGCATCTAAATGTTATAGTCAGGAATTGCTACATGCAAAGGGCAGAATATTTAGAGGTTAAAGTAGGCAGCACAGGGTCCCCAAACTCTAGCCAAGACATTTCTAAGCATGAAAGAAAGCTTTATCTAGTTAAAGGTAAAATATGGACATGAGAGGAAAATCATCTGCATTGAGGCAAGAAAAAGAGAACTACAAAAGAATAACCAGTGATCAGTGATGCTCTAGTGAGGAGCCAGAACTCTACACTCACGTAGCAGTAATAGTGAGCCCATTCCCTGCCACAGTTGTCACCAGAGGCCAAGTGAGGCATCCGGACTTCTACCCCTCACTGGCAATAATGATCTTCCAAGATTTCTTGTTAAAGAGAGAGCGAGAGAAGAGAGAGAGAGAGAGAGAAGAGAGAGAGAGAGAGAGAATTTTTTAATATTTATTTTTTATTTTTCGGTGGACACAACATCTTTATTTTATTTTTATGTGGTGCTGAGGATCGAACCCAGTGCCCCACACGCTTACCAGGCGAGCTCGCTACCGCTGGAGCCACATCCCCAGCCCCAACAAGTTTTAAATTTTAATTACTTTCAATTTATAGGGGTGTGCACCAGGCTTCTTTCAGTTTGTCAGAGTGGTGTCAGAGGAAGAAGGCTAAAGCAAAGGTTTAAATAAGACCTAGAATCTCATAATAATAAAAAAATACATTTCATTTAAAAATTGCTTGTCATATCAAGAACCAGAAGACATCAAACTAAACGAAAAAGACAATCAATAGGTGCCAGCACTGAGATGAAAGAGATGTTTGAGTTACCCAACAAATGTTTGAAAACAGATATAATAAGACTCTGCAATGAAGAATTATGAATGCACTTAAAACAAGTGAAAAAATAGAGTATCAGCAAAGAAGTAGAAGATACAGAGAAGAACAAATACGACAAATAAAATTTAAAATTCAAAGAACAGGCTCGATAGCAGAATGGAAGGGACAGTGGAAAAAAACAGCGAGCTGGAAGACAGAACAACAGAAATCACCCCACCTCCACAACAGAATAAAAATAGAACAAAAACAAACGAAGTCTCAGGGACGTGTGGGAAATTACAGAAGTTCTACATTTGTTCATCAGAATCCCAGAATCAGAGGAGGAAGACAAGAGCCTTACAAAAATTACAACTGAAAACTTCCTAAATTTGAAAAGACAGATCTGTAGACTCAAGCAGGGTCCCAATCAAGACAAAAATCAAAGAAATATATACAACAAGATGCATTATAGTCAACTCCGTGGAAACTAAAGATATCAAACAAAAAAGAAACAAACAAACAAAAAACTCTTGAAATGTATTGAGGAATAAATGATGCCTTACCAGTAAGGGCAAAACTAGCAGTGGAGTCTCAATTGAAACCACAAAGGACAGAAGGAAATGGCATGGCATTTGTCAAGTGCAGAAAGAAAAGAAATCAGAATCTTATATCCAGCAAAATATCCTCATTATTAAAAGAAAAACAAGATATTTTCACATGAAGGAAAACTAAGAGAATTTGTCTGTAGCTGGTATGCCCAAGAAGAATGGCAAAAGGAAGTTCTGTAAACAGAAAGGAAATGACAGAAGAATAAATTAGAGGGGTAAGGCAGGTGTCAGGAAGAAAAGAAGACCCAATAAGCAAAAATAAGGAATACAGTAGTCTTTTCTTACCCTATTCCATTTTCTAAATTATACTGATGATTGAAACGAAGATTATAACACTGTCTGATTTGGTTTGAGATGAATGTAGAAGAAATAATCAAGACAAATGTATAATCAATGTGGAGAGAGTTAAAAGGGACGCAAGGAGATAAGTTTCATACATTTTACTTAAAGTAAGTACAAGTATGACATCAAGAGACTGTAATAAGATGTGTATACATAATGTAATGCCTAGAGAAACTATTTAGAAAGCTATACAAAGAGACACTATACTAAAAACCACTACATGTAAATCAAACAGAATCCTTCCCCAAAATGTTCAAGAAACCCAACACAAGGTAGGAAAAAGAAAACAGAAATGAAAATACGGACCAAACTGGAAAAAAATAAAATGCTATATTTAAGCCCTATCATATAAATAATTAAGTTAAATGTCCTTGCCTAAGTATGCCAATTAAAAGATAATGATTGACAGAGTGGATTAAAAACTACATGTCGTTAACAAGAAAACACACCTCAATATAGCAGTATAGGTAAACTGAAAGTCAAAGATTGGATGAAGATAAATTGGGTAAATTTTAATCAAAGGAAAGCTGGAGATGCTATGATAATATCAGAGAAAGTAGATGCTAGAGCAAAAACAAATTACCAGATACAAAGAGGGGCATTGTGTAGTGAAGAAAGGTCAATCCACCAAGAGGACACAGCCATTCTAATATTTATTTATAGAGCTATAAAATAAATGAAGCAAAAACTGATAGAATTGAAAGGATATTCAGGCAAATTGACATTTGTCTTTGGAAATTTCAATGTCCCTCTACCCAAAATTGATAGAATAGTTAGACAAAAAAAAAAAAAAAAAATCAAGGATTTTAAAGAAATCAGCACCTTTATCAACCAAAAGGATTTAACATACAATCATAGAACACTCCATCCATCAACAGGAGAACACTTGTCCTTTTTAAGCACCCATGGAATGTGTGCCAAGAAAGACAACATACTAGGCCTTGAGGAAAAAAAACAACAACAACTTAAGTTTAAGAGAATTAAAATCGGGCTAGAGATTTGGCTCAAGCGGTAGTGCGCTCTCCTGGCATGCGTGTGGCCCGGGTTCAAGCCTCAGCACCACATACAAACAAAGATGTTGTGTCCGCCAAGAACTAAAAAATAAATATTAAATTTCTCTCTCTCTCTCTCTCTCTCTCTCTCTCTCTCTCTCTCTCCTCTTTAAAAAAAAGAGAATTAAAATCATACAGAACACATTCGCCAACACAATGAAATAAACTATAAATTAATCGCAAGGATATAATAGTAAAATATACAAATGCTTTTAAATAATACATTTCTAAGACATTCTTTGGTCAAGGATAAAGTTTTCAAGGACAATAAAAATACACTGAACTGAATTAAATAAAAATATAAGATATTAGTATTTATGGGATATAACTAAAGCAGCAATAAAAGGGAAATTTATGATAATAAAATGTATACACTAGGGAAAGACAAAAAGTCTCAAATCAGTAATCCATGTTCTCACCTCGTGTATCTTGAAAAAGAACAAAATAAATTCAACCAGCAGAAGGAAGGAAATAGTAAAAATAAGAGAAAAAAATCAATGAAACTGAAAACAGAGAAGTCATAAAGAAAATCAATGAAACAAAGAACTAGTTCTTTGAAAAGATTAGTAAAATTACCAATATCAGGGATGAAGCAAGGGGATATCACCACAGACCCTACAGATATCAAAAGTTTTATAAAAAGATACCATGAACAATTCTAAACACAGAAATTGGGCAACTTAGATGAAATGGACCAATTGCTCCAGAAACAAACACACAAAAAAAGTTGGATATAAATCTTTGAATAGCCTTGTTGCTATTATGGAAGTTGAATTTATAATTTTAAGAACTCATCTACTGAAGGAATCTCCAAACCCAGAGAGATTCATTGGATAACTCAACCAAAATTTTAAAGGAGGAATAACACAAATTCCACAAAATTTCTTCCAGAAAATATAAGAATACAGAACACATCTCAAATAATTTTATAAAGTTATTGTTACCCTCATACTAAGACCAGAGAAAAATGGATGCAAGGAAGGATGGAAGGTAGGAAGAATGGAAGGAAAGAAGGAAGAAATTAAAGACCAATAGCCTTCATAAATGTGGACTTAAAAACAACCTTAACAAAAATATTAGTAAATAAAATTTAACAACATATATGAAAAAATTATAAACCATGCCCAATGGAGTTTCTATCAAGGATGTGAGCCTAATTCCATATCTGAAAAGCAATGTAATCAATTATACTAACAATCTGGGGGATCACATAATGATATCAACTGATGCAGAAGACGCATTTGGCAAAATTCCACATTATTTCATGATTTTAAAAATCTCAGAAAGAAAAATAGGAATATAGAGGGAACTTTCTCAACTTTCAAAGAACATCTATAAAAAATTTACAGCTAACATTATACTTATTGGATAAAGACTATACTCTTTCTCCATGAGATCAAAAACACGGAATGGATTTCTATTTTGCTGCTCTTATTAAATATACTGCTAGAAGTTCTAACTAATGCAATAAATCAAGAAAAAGAAATGAGGCATATGTACCTGAATGGAAGAGATAAAATTGCACCTATTTGTAGATTTTATGATTGTCATCATCTACCCCCATGAAACAAAACCAAAAACAAGAAACTCCTAGAGCTAATACAGAAGCTTGTCAAAGTTGTGGGATATACAATAAGCATAAAAAATTAAATGTAATTCTAAATAATAGCAATAAACACATATAAAACAAAATTCAAAATACAATACTGTTTATGTTCATTTTAAAAATTTGAATCAGCTGGGAACAATGGCACTTACCTGTATTCCCAGCTACTTGGGATGCTGAGGCAAGAAGATCACAAATTCAAGACCTGTCTCAGCAGCTTAAAAGGGGTTGTGAATGTAGCCCAGTTGTTGTTTTAGTCAGCTTTTTTGCTTCTCTGACTAAAAGACTGCACAAGAACAAAATAGAGGAGGAAAAGTTTATTTGGAGACTCATGGTTTTAGAGGTCTCACTCCCTCTACAGCCAGCTTCATTCCTTGGGGCTTAAGGTGAGACTGAACATCAAGGTAGAAGAGAGTGGTGGAGAGAAGTGGCTCAAGACAACACACCAGGAAGCAGAAGGAGAGCTCGACTCAACAAGGACAAAATATATATACCAAAGGCAGGTCCCCAGGGACCTATCTCCTCCAGTCCCATCCTACCTACAGTTACCATCAAGTTAATCCCCATTAGAGGATTAATGCATTGATTAGGTTAAACATTTTATAACCCAATCATTTCCTCTCTAAACCTTCTTGCATTGTTTCACACGTTAGCTTTTGGGAGACAATTCACATCTAAACCAGAACAGTGGTAGAATGGCACTGGGTTCAATCCCTAGTAAAACACAAATACACACACACACACACACACAAAATAAATAAATAAATAAATCTAATTGTATAAGATTTGCATATTAAAAACCATAAAATGAGGTTGAAATAAATCAAAAGAGAGCTAAATAAATGGAAATATATTATTTTATGAACTTAAAGTCACCATTGTAAAGATATTGATTCTTTCAATAATTACGTGCAAGTTTAATTCCTATCAAAATTTCAAAACAAAGTTTTTCTAGTTATAGACAAGATTATTTCAAAATCTATATGAAAAGGGGAAAACTTGCATATTTAAACTATTTTTAAAAGAATAAAACAAGAGCTATCAGTTTACTCAATTCCAAGATTTACATAGTTACCGCAACCTACCCCCCTGGTTTGGACAGAAAGACAGACACAAACTAATGGGATAGAATAGAGAAACTACAATAGATTCACTCACAAAAAATATGCTCACTGATATTTAACAAAGATACAAAAACAATTAAATGGAGGAAAAATGGCCTTTTTTAAAAAAATAGTACTAGATCAACTAGAATTCATGGATAAAACAAAACAAAAATAAACCTCATACTAGGTCTCACATTTTATTTAAAAATTAACTCAAAATTAATTATAGACTTCAATAAAAACCTAAAACTGTAAAACTTTTAGAAAGAAACAGGAAAATAGCTTTAGGATCTAAGGCTAGGCAAAGAGTCCCCAGACTTAACACAAAAACAATAATTTAACTTCACCAGTATCAAAAATTTTGCATTGTGGAAGACCCTGCCAAAAGGATAAGAAGCTACACACTGGGAGAAATCTTTGCAAACCACATATCCAACAAAGGACCAGCATCTAATATATACAAAGTAGTGTCAAAACTAAGCCAATAAATAAATCCAAATGGAAAATAGACAAAAGTCATGCACAGGCATTTCACTGAAGATGACAGATGGTAAATAAACACAGGAATGGATATTAGACATCATTAGCCATTTGGGAAATGCAAATTGAAACCGTTCAGTATATCTGAGTGCTTACAAGAAAAAAATAGTGACAAAACCCAATCTTGCCAAGTATTTCTACTATTTACAAGCATCCAGTCTATGGTACTTTGTTATAATATCCCAAATTACTAAGACAGATGGTATGTCTTATGTGTATTTTACTACAAAAACAAAAATTTTTTTAAAAGAAGAGGGGTACACAGACTTTATTTGTGTTTATTTAGAATTCTCCAGACAAGAAGGAAAAATATCAACTTGAATGTATCTGAGTAAAACTAGGACATGTTATCAGACCTTTCCAGTGCCTTGGTGAATGCCCCTCAAAATCATGTCACTCTTTTCACTCTCAATCCATGCTCATCCTGCAGCTTTCTGATTTTTATCAACCTCTTAGATGAGTTTTCTACAGGGCAGAGAATCTGCCTACAGATATTAGTGGTCCGGACCCATTGACAGATATGAGTTCTTGGTAAATGCACATTCTGGCACACTAGGTAGCAGCCTCTTGTAAGTAGACTTGAATCCCCATTGTGTCCACTGCTTCCTGAGTGCCCTAACAGATAGGGTTCAGAACTGCCAGTGAGTGGCCAGGGCTTAGACTATAATACCCATGTGTATTGCCATCCTCACATGCACCCTGAGCAGTCAGCCCACCTTGCTCCATGCCGTTTTAAAAAAATAATTATACATAAACACAATATCTTTATTTTGTTTATTTTTATGTGGTGCTGAGTATCAAACCCAATGCCTCACATGTGCCAGGCAAGCTCTCTACCCCATCCCACTCCATGCCATTTTGTCCTGTTTTTTTGACTTTGGCTGAGACAATACCTCAGAAGGCTGGCTCTGGAGGAACACAGAAAATTACATATTTTATCCCGAAAACAAAGAAATCAGCCTTTGAGATAGTAAATCCATGACTCGCTTATTCATGATATGTGAATTCTTTGCCATAATGATAACTCTTTTATTCTGGGTTGCCTGGCAGCCAACTTTATGTCTAATATATAAACGTGGATATGCCATATAAACGTGGATATGCCATATATACCAACGTATTTACTTATTTCAGAATCATTTCCTGTCTCCATCTATGTCCTGACACACAGAAGACTGAGTCTGCTTCCACTCAGACCTTGCCAATTAAGACTCTTATCATGTAATTCTTATTCTTTCAAGGTCTGTATGTTTCATTGAGTTCAAACCTGACAACTCTCCATGACATCTACTGATCTGTGAGTAGCTCACACAGGATCAGTGAGGAAAGTGGGTATCCTACTGGCACAGACATTTAATCTGACCTTGCCTGGCAGCATGTGCTGGGTGCACTCTCGAATGCCTGGGGACTGATTCACAGACTGGGGCCTTCTGGGATTTTACCATTTTCTTACTCAGAAAATAGGATCGACACCACCACCATCATTAACTATTCAACACCTTCCTAAGCAACTCCTTAGTGAACAAAAAAATAATGGAAACTGACAAAATTAATTTGTGGTGGATTTTTATTGAAGCTAAGTTTGTGGCAAGTGAGCAAAGACTAAGGCCAGAGGAACTTACCCACAGGAGGAGACAATTCCTAATCTCCTGGGAATATCTCCACCTGGTCATCATTGCAACCAGGCCAGATGTCCTGCAAGGTTCCTTTTCCTCCCAGGAGAAATTAACATTGTCTCCACTGAAATAGCTTAACCATTTGGGTCCACCAAGCTAGTTCCTCAGCCAGGAGGAGGAGGAGTGAGACTCCTAAAGCATTTCAGGGAGCATTTGTATTGCTAGATAATTAGAAGCTCAATAATCAAATCTCTGAACATAATTTCAGTTGCTTAGCTGAGTGCTAAGAAAGAAAGACTTCAATTCAGCATTTTTTGAATTTTGCATTAGGATTTCACTAATTAAAAGAAAAAAGTATTGGCACCATATCTAATCCTTCCATTAATCTCTCTCAACATATATTCTGCTGCCTGTTATTGTATAATCATTAAATGTAAAATATTAAACTGGACATTTGACTTTATTGATCACTTTATGGACTAAAGATACAGCAAGTAATTATCTGCCAAGACAGATTCATTGATTGGGCTGTCATTGGGAGAGCTGAAATTGACACGTAGTTGATTATTATTCTACTGTGGTGTTTGCATCAATTATTTTGTCTCATTCTCTTTCTCATCAAAATCATATATTTATAGCTACTTTCTAGTCAAGAACTCAAAAGCAGACTTTCTACCATAAAAACAGATGGGTGGTTCTTCTAAGTATATCAGAAATATTACAGTCAAAGCATACAGACATAGTTTCGTAGACTTGAGTATTTTAACGTTCTCACTCCTGGCAACTTTGTACTAGTATTTTAATCTCTCTAAGCCTCAGTTTCTCTCCTTGAAAAATCATCCTATCTCTTTGGATATTTCCATCCTTCCTTATTCTGCTCAGCATATTCAGTTTCGCTCAGATTGCTTAAAAAGGTCTGAGAACTTTCCAACTCTCAGGTACCTTTCAGGAGTCTAGGAACACCAAGATGCATAAGACAGGGTCCCTGCCTCCAAGGGACTTCAGGGTCTAGGCCTGGATCCAAACAAGGGCATGGTGGTGTCTGAGGAGGATAAGGCTGAGAGCAGACAAATTTGGAACTCAGCTGCCTCCTGGTTCACTGTGATGCAGGGTTTTGTTTTCAAATCCTGTGGTAGTAACAGAGTCAAAGCTGCCTACGAGATTCTTGGCATGCAGAGAAAAAGGGAATTTTTTAATCCCATCTGGGACATGCAAAAGGCAATTGCAACTGACTTCATGACATATCCAAAGTCCCGCGGAACTCTGATTTGGAGAGAAGTCCTAACAGGGTGTTTGACTAGTCCCCTTTTTTTTTGCTAAGTCATGGATATACAGAAGTATAATATATCTTCCCAAACATAGTTCTTTCTATAGTTAATTTCATATTCCAAAAGGACAAGGAACATGATTTGCATGTTTTGTTTTGTTTTGAAATCTTTCTCCCAACCTTTTGTTTTTCATTCAGTTGGTTGGTAGCCTATAAAATGATAATGGAAAACATCTGGTAAGGTAGTTGGAAGATAGTGGCCTTTGCACAATCCCTTTTCCATGAAGCTGAGCTCTAAATTTCAATTAGAACAATGTTGGCCCAAGTTAGATGTGCATTTTCCTTTCAGGTATCCTGGACTAAGAAGCTTAGGTCTCCTTAAACAATGAGGGCTTAATGGTTGATGACGTGAAGAGTGAAGAGCCCAAACCAGCTTCACCTAAGTACCCTTTCAATATTGACACAGAATGTAGCCTTTTCTCTCAGAGACAGCATTAAACACAGGTTAGGGAGCCTGAGCTTTAGTCTCAGTGGCCCTAAGAAATGAGGCACACCTCTGGTTCTGTTAGATGAAGTAGTTGGGCCAGATGTTCAGGAAAGGTATTTATCACACTGGAATTCTACCATCCTGCTTTTACCTTGAGTTGGGATATAACCTCTGTGGCTTCCCACTTCAGGAATCTAGATAAAAGAAAGACAATGACTTACTACCAATTTGTCAATGACTTCAGCTTTGGGAAGCCCATGTGAATGAGCAATAATTACCCCGTGGAATTATGAAGAAATCTGTGGTCTACTCTTCTGTACTTACAGAGAATTGTAGAGGCAGTCTTTTGAACTAGAACTTCACATATTTTCAGAGTAGACTTTCTCAATTTTTTTCTTTTATAACTTTTTGAAAATATGATTGAAACTGTGAATCCTCTCTGAAAACACACTCAACATTCTGCTTACAATTTCACAGTAAGTTGGAGAGAGCACAGGGGGCCCTTCCAAGGTTGGGAATTCCTCTCTAGGTGTACTAAAGGGCCAGATTTTGCTCTGGTGTGAACACTTTTGTCCTTTAACTCTCTTGGCTCAACCACCTGCCAGCTATGTGACCATGAACAAATTGCCTAAGCTTTCTGACCCCTTTAGACACACAAAGATGATAAATCTACTAGCAACTGGTTGGGAGCACCAGCATTAGGAGCTAATAGAAATGAATCACCTGGCACACTCCTGACATGTAGCCAGAGGCCTCCTAACTGCTCTGCTTTCTTTCTCTTCCTCAATTTTTAAATCCCTGTCAAACCTGCATAGCTCTGTGCATTCATTTTGTAATTTGCTGCTGCTTCTTCTTCTTTTTTTTTTTTTTTTGGTACTGGGGATTGAACTCAGGGCACTCAACCACGAAGCCACATCCCCAACCCTATTTTGTATTTCATTTAATAGGGTCTCACTGAGTTGCTTAGTGCCCTGCTTTTGCTGAGGCTGGCTTTGAACTCATGATCCTCCTGTCTCAGCCTCCTGAGCCACTGGGATTACAGGCGTGCGCCACTGCACCTGGCTACAGTTTGCTTCTTGTGTTGTCCGCATCCCTCTTCCTTGCCACACCACAGCTTTCTCCTCTAGCTTACTATTTGCATTGTTCGGTCTTTGGTAATACACTTACATGTCTTCCTTTCTGTTTAAAATTTTATACTGTTTAGAAACTGTGCTATTGTACTTCTTTTGCCAAAATGGGGTTCATTTTTAATTCTCTAGATTTGCTACTTCTAAGGTAAAGCCTTAGTCACATTAGCATGGCCCGGAATTTCCCATTTAAAATCTTTCCTGGGGCTGAAAATTAATCTTTCCTTAGGCAGTACCTAAAGGGTATGCGTATCGAGTGATCTGAAGATCAATTAAACACTGACTGAACTTCAGTAAAGACACTTTTTCTGCACACAAAAAAGAGGTCATGGTGATACAGTAGAATCCAGGAACACTGGGTTTAGTTTGCCCAGGCACCTTAAGAAAGTCAGAAATAACTTGGGAAGCTACTGGAATCCAAACTGAGAGGATGATCTTATGTCTTCAAACTCCAAGAGATGGAGTGGAGAACTAGCAACTATGTGCCCAGTAGACATTAGCTTTTACAATATGGTGGCCCATGGTTCACACATGGACCACAAATGTGGGGTTTCTTAGTGGTGCTTTCATTGAGTTTTAATAAACCACATATCTAGACTTAAAAGTATAAATTTCATGTATATCATACATAGACACATATATACACACACATACACACTTAAGGCATATTGTGGCTTCTCCTGAAAAGTCAAAAGAATATTTAATGATACTAAATTCAAATTTCCACACAGCAATCATAAGTTGAAGGAGAACAGCACATACTCTCCTGGGAGCTATTGATTCAACACAGTTCTTAACATTCACTCAATGAGTGTGTGCATGACCCTGCATATGGGCCCCTGGCTTCCCATTCACCTTACCTTAGCAAACCTTTGACAATACCTTTGTGTCTAAGTGTATGTGTGTGTGTCTTGTGCATATGTATTTGTGTGCATTTAATCTGAGTTTAACTTCTTAGATGCAGATGGTGTAGGCTCTTTGTTATAAATGAGTAAATGTGTAGACTTATAACTCACATAGGGAACACTAGAGAGGAGGCAGTAAAGAGTGTCACCTGAATTTTCTTGCCTACTGTAACCCTAAAGAAGGCATTTTCAATAATGAACAATTTGCTCCCCATACAGTTGCCAATGTCTGGAGGACCTGTTTGGTTATCATACATGGGTGGCAGGCATCTTGTGGGCAAAGACCAAAGATGCTGCGAAACATCCTATAACACGCAGGACAGTCCAAAATAAAAAGAACCATTTGATACAATATGTTAAAATGTCATTGGAGCTAAAAGTGAGAACCCCTGTTTTAGAGGGTGTTGATTGACTTTGTAAGAACACTGGGCTTTGTCGCTGTCGTGGAAACAACAAGGGGCTCCTGAAGACAGCCAGGGCTCCTGACAGAAGAATAACTAACTTGCCAAGAACCACTTATTGGATTGTTGGCATCAATAAATCTGCTCAGCAATATGTAATTTATAACAAAAATAAAAATATAAGATTCATAGAAAGAAATCTATAATAAGTCTATAAATTTACATATATAAGATCTTTATAGAAAAATATATAAATCTCTATTGAAAGGCATTAAAGAAGAAAATGAATGACAAAATGTACCATGTTTGAAACGAGGAAGATTCAGTAATGGAAAGAGACTTACTTTCCCCAAATTAATTTATAGATTTAATGTATTTTCAATAAAGTCTTAACATACATGAAAAAAGGAAGTTTACTATTTATGAAGATTTATATAAGATTATAATTATTGTGATGCTGCTATGGGGCTAGACAAAGAGATAAATGGAACAAAATAAAGAGAAATCAACAGATTCATGTATATAAATAAAACTGATACATGAAAGAGTTGGAATTGCCATCAGTGGACATTTATTTGTTAATGTACCATTCAATAAATGGTACAAAGATAATTATGTATTCTTAGGGGGGTAAATAAAGATAAATCTTTGTATTGGTACCACTTATCAAGGTGCGTATATGCACACATGTGCAGACACACACATGAAGCTTGGCCCTCTGCTAAGTGCCAGGAATCCAGAAATGAAAGGTGAGGAGTTCTTTCAGTAAGGAGCACCCAGAAGGTTGGAGGAAGGAGTTTACAGTCAGTGACAGGAATAATAATAGAAGTGAGCCATGATCTGCCTGGGAATGATAGAGAAGATGGCCTTCAAAGAGGAGATGATTCATTAAGGATAAAAAGAAGTTTATCAAATGAAGAATGCAGTAGGAAGAATAAAAAGTGAAGGAGCTTTACATGTCAAGCACATATTTATAGGCATGTTATTCAGTAATTTCACTAAAAAAGATGATTCTCAAGGAAAGAATCTTGCTTAAAAAAAAAGTGGTAAGGGCTTGGGGTGTGGCTCAAGCGGTAGCGCGCTCGCCTGGTATGCACGGGGTGCTGGGTTTGATCCTCAGCACCATATAAAAATAAAATAAATATGTTGTATCCACCGAAAACTAAAAAATAAATATTAAAAATTCTCTCTCTCTCTTTCTCTCTCTCTTTTTTTTTAAAAAAAAAAGTGGTAAGATATTCCTTGAAATTTCAGAAGTGTCTCTCATCTCTCCCATTCTGTTCTAGTCTAGTCAATTTATTCCATCCATTCAGTATATCGGGTCTTGGAAGTGAGTCATTAGGTCAGGAGTCAGAGCCAGCTGAGAGGACTCTTCATGGTCAATGGAGAGGCTTTCCCATAGAATCATGGAAAATGCTCCAAATAGATGGGTAGCCTTCTTTGACTTAGATCATGTTTGGCTAGGACATGGACCACAGTAACGTGCTAGCCCGTGCAACCAGGGGTCATCGGCATGTGTGCCTGTGTCTTATGTGTGAGAGAAATGACTATAGAATTTAAAAGTTCCTAATGTCACCAGCTGAGAGAATAGTCATTACATTTCCAAGCAAGAGTTCAGACATCCTTATAGTAAAATATACAGCAATACGGATAAGCATTTGTTAATTTAATATCTTTTGCCCTTGTTTATAGTATTGACTTAACTTACAACTCTAATGAGACCCATATATGCAATTGAAACCCATGCTTTCATTCACTGACAGGCCTAAATGACTTGTGAAAAGACAGAATGATTTCATGGTAAAATAAATTTGATAAGAAAAGAATTCTTATAGTACTAAATTAATTATTAATTTATTGACTAGTCCAAGCTGTGCAAAAAAGGAAAACCTATCAGTAACCAAGAAATGCTTCTCTATTTCAATTTTATTTGTAGTGAAACATCAAATGATCAATATAAACTGAACATGTTTAGCATATTTATATTCTGTCACTTGTGTATTATTTCTTGCACATCAAAAGGAAATGCTTGAGGAAATAAGACATATCATAAAAAGTAACTGTTTACAACTGACCATAGGTGTTAAATTTTTCTTTAACTGCTGATTTTTTCTTGTTAAAACATTCATAAACCTGAGGAAGCTTCAATATCTCCTACATTCCTAACCCCAAATCCATGAATATGTTACAGATGTTGGATTAAAATTTGCCTTTACCCTATTTTGAAAAAGATCATAAATTGTTTTAGAGTGCAATATAAATTCTGGGCCTAAGTAATTATGTTTTAGAGCAAATATAAATTATTATAACATTAATCATATTTGTATCAATAATTAGTATGGTTATTATAAATGAACCTCATCAATTTGTAAATGCAGAAAGGGGATTTACTAAAGTAATTCATTTATCTAGGTATTTATTTTTTATTCATTTATTCAACAGAAACCAGTCGGGATCATAGGTCTGGGTACAAACTGACAATTATGCCAAATTGTCATTAGACTCACACGTTTTTAGACTTAAACAAGGATTTTCACAGTATCTGACTAAATGTTGTGTCACTGTTTTCACTGTGGATTCTGGACCTCTCACAACGTTGGGATCCCTATTAAAATGCTGATTCCTAGGCATTTTTACCTCTATCAAGACAGATCTGTGTTATATAGTAATGCTCAGCGGTTTCTCCAGATGATTCCTTTTTTTAATTTTAATTAGGTATATATGACAGCAGAATGCATTTTGATTCATTGTACACAATTGCAGCAACACTTTACATTTCTATGGTTGTACGTGATGTAACATCACACCTTATGTGCAGTCATACATGTACCTAGGGTAATGATGTCTATCTCATTCTACCATCTTTCCTACCCACAACACCTCCCAACCTTTCCCTCCCCTTTGCCCCATCAAAGTTCCTCCATTTTTCTCATGTTTCCCAATTATGTATCAGCAACCACTTATCAGAGAGAACATTCAGCCTTTGGTTTTGGGGAATTGGATTACTTCGCTTAGCATGACATGCCGCAGTCTGGCTGGGCACAAAATAACCGAGCCGCCACACAGCCTTGTAGGTTCAAAACAGGAACTCCTTTATTCTCCGCACTCCCGCGAACGCCGCGAACGCGGCCTTCTCCCAGGACACACTACACACCAACCGGAAATCCCTCCTCTGGCACTTCCCCAACCAATGGGAACTCCCTGGGAATCCCCGCGAGAACTCCAAAGTAGCAGGCCAAAGCGGACAGCAGGGGTCTAATATTACAATTGAATACACAGCTTAACATAACCATTATGGTCTCAACGGCTTGCTGGCATCACCTCTCAACCACTCTGTTCTGGCAAAAATGCCATGCGTCACCCCAACTTGGCTGTGGCTCTCAACAATGACATTCTCCAACTCCATCCATTTACCTACAAATGCCATAATTTTATTCACTTTTAATGCTGAGTAATATTTCATTGTGTGTATATACCACAGTGTCTTTATCTATTCATCTATTGAAGGGCATCTAGGTTGCTTCCATAGTTTAGCTATTGTGAATTGAGCTGCTATAAACATTGATGTGGCTGCATTACTATAGTATGCTGATTTTAAGTTCTTTGGGTCTAGACCAAGGAGTGGGATAGCTAGATCAAATGGTGGTTTCATTCCAAGTTTTCTAAGGAATCTCCATACTGCTTTCCAGATTGATTACAAAATTTTGCAGTCCCACCAGCAATGTATGAGTGTGCCTTTTCCCCAACATCCTCGCCAACATGTATTGTTGTCTATATTCTTGATAACTGCCATTCTGACTGGTGTGAAATGGAATCTTACAATAGTTTTGATTTGCATTTCTCTACTTAATAGAGAGATTAAACATTTTTTCATATATTGGTTGATCGAATGTATATCTTCTTCTGAGAAATGTCTGTTCAGCTAAGCTCATTTATTGATTGGGTTGTTCGTTTTTTTGGTGTTAACTTTTTTGAGTTCTTTATATATCCTGGAGATTAGTGCTCTAAAATTAGTACTCCCAAAATGTAGGCTATCTCTTCACCACATTGATTGTTTCTTTTGCTGAGAAGAAGCTTTTTAGTTTGAGTCCATCCCATTTATTAATTCTTGATTTTATTTCTTGCACTTTAGGGGTCTTTTTACCGAAGTTGGGGCCTAATCTGACATGATGAAGATTTGGGCCTACTTTTTTCTCTATTAGGCGCAGGGTCTCTAGTCTAATTCCTAGGTCCTTGATCTACTTTGAGCTGAGTTTTGTGCATGATAAGAGATAGGGGTTTAGTTTCATTTTGCATATGAAATGCATATGAATTACCAATTTTCCCAGCACCATTTGTTGAAGAGGCTATCTTTTCTCCAATGTGAGCTTTTGGTGCCTTTGTCTAGTATGAGATAACTGTATTTATGTGGGTTTGTCTCTATGTCTTCTATTCTGTACCATGGGTCTACATGTCTATTTTGGTGCCAATACAATGCTGGTTTTGTTACTATTGCTTTGTAGTATAGTTTAAAGTCTGGTAGTGTGATGCCTCCTGCTTCATTCTTCTTGCTAAGGATTGTTTTGGCTATTCTGCATATTATTTTTCCAAATGAATTTCATGATTGCTTAAGAATGATGTTGGGATTTTAATTGGAATCACATTAAATCTGTATAGCACTTTAGGTAGTATGGTGTTGGGATTTTAATTGGAATCACATTAAATCTGTATAGCACTTTAGGTAGTATGGCCATTTTGACAATATTAATTTTGCCTATCCACAAGCATGGGAGATCTTTCCATCTTCTAAAGTCTTCTTCAATTTATTTCTTTAGTGTTCTGTAGTTTTTATTATAGAGGTCTTTCACCTCTTTTGTTAAGTTGATTCCCAAGGTTTTTGTTTTGTTTTGTTTTGTTTTTTAGACTATTGTGAATGTGGTAGTTTTTCTAATTTCTCTCTCAGAGGATTCATCACTGATGTATAGAAATGCATTTGATTTATGGGTATTGATCTTATATCTTGCTACTTTGCTGAATTCATTAATTAATTTTAGAAGTTTTCTGGTGGGGATTTTTTTGGATCCTCTAAATATAGAATCATGTCATCAGCAAACAATGATAGTTTGAGTTCTTCTTTTCCTATTTATATCTCTTTAATTTCTTATTTATATTTATATTTCCTATTTATATCTCTTCAATGTCTAATTGCTCTGGCTACAGTTTCAAGGACAATGTTGAATATAAGTGGTGAAAGAGGGCATCCCTGTCTTGTTCCAGTTTTTAGAAAGAATGATTCCAATTTTTCTTCATTTAGAATGATGTTGGCCTTGGGCTTAACATAGATAGCTTTTACAATGTTGAGGTATATTGCTACTATCCCTAGTTTTTCTAGTGTTTTGAACATGAAAGAGTGCTGTATTTTGTCAAATGCTTTCTCTGTATCAATTGATATAATCATATGATTGCTATCTTTAAGTCTATTCATGTGATGAATTATATTTATTGATTTCCATATGTTGAGCCAACCTTACATTCCTGGAATGAACCCCACTTGATCATGATGCACTATTTTTTTAATATGTTTTGTATATGATTTTCCAGAATTTTACTGAGAATTTTGCATCAATGTTCATCAGGGTTGTTGGTCTGAAAGTTTCTTTCCTTGATGTGTCTCTGACTTACTTTTGTATCAGGATAATACTAGCTTCATAGGATGAGTTTAGAAGGTTTTTTTCCTTTTCTATTTGTTAGAATAATTTGAGGAGTATTGGTATTAATTCTTCTTTGAAAGTCTTGTAGAACTCAGTTGTGAATCCCTTTGGTCCCAGACTTTTCTTGGTTGGTAGGTTTTTGATGGTGTCTTCTATTTCCTTGCTTGAAATTGATCAGTTTAAATTGTGTATGTTCTCTTGACTCAATTTGGGTTGATCAACTCAAATTATCATAGTTTGTCAGTGTCTTCAAGGTTTTTTTATTTTACTGGAATATAAACTTTCAAAATAGTTTCTAATTGTCTTTTGTATTTCTATAATGTCTGTCATAATATTTGTTTTTTCATCACAAATTTTAGTAATTTGAGTTTTCTCCCTCCTTCTTTTCATAAGTCTTTGTCAATTTTATTTATTTTTTTCAAAGAACAAGCGTTTTGTTTTGTCAATTTTTTAAACTGTTTCTTTTGTTTCAATTTCATTGATTTCCACCCTGATTTTAATTATTTCCTGTCTTCTACTACTTTTGGTGTTGGTTTGTTCTTCTTTTTCTAGGGCCTTGAGAAGTAATGTAAGGTAGTTTATTTGTTGACATTTTCTTCTGCATTCATAGTGTCCCAGAGATTTTGATAAGTTGTGTCAGAGTTCTCATTTACCTCTAAGAATTTTTTTTCATTTCCTCCCTGATATCCTATATTATCCATGTGTCATTCAATAGCATATTGTTTAGTCTCCAGATGTTGGAGTAGCTTCTCTTTTTACTTTTATCATTGATTTCTAATTTTATTCCATTACAGTCTGTTAGAATGTGGGGTAGTATTTCTATTTTTTATATTTGCTAAGACTTGCTTTGTGGCATAACATATGGTTTATTTTGGAGAAGGATCCATGTGCTGCTGAGAAAAAAAGTTTATTCACTCATTGATGAATGGAATAGTCTATATACGTCTGTTAAGTCCAATTTATTGATTGTATTATTGAGTTCTATAGTTTCTTTGTTTAGTTTTGGTTGGAAGATCTATCCAGTGATGAGAGAGCTGTATTAAAGTCATCCAGTATTATTGTGTTGTGGTCTATTTGGTTCTTATATTTGAAAAGAATCGTTTGACATACATAGCCGCATTGTTTGGGGCATAAATATTTGTGATGGTTATGTCTTGTTCATGTATGATTTCCTTAAGCAGTATAAAATGTCCTTATTTATCCCTTTTCACTAGCTTTGGTTTGAAATCCACTTTATCTGATATGAGGATGGAAACCCTTGCTTGTTTATGTGGTACATCAGAGTGGTAAACTTTTCCCCACCTTTTCATCTGCAGTCTATGGATGTCTTTTCCTGTGAGATGATTCTCCTGAAGGCAGCATACTGTTGGGTCTTTTTTTTTTCCTTTTAATCCAATATGTCAGTCTATGTCTTTTACTTGATGATTTTAGGCCATTCAGGGTTATTATTGAAATATGATTTGTATTCCTGGAGATTTGGGTTTATTTTTGGATTTTAACTTGACTTGGTTTCTCCTTTGATTGACATTTCCTTTAAGGTAGTTCTTTCCTTTGCTGATTTTCATTGTTGTTTTTTTATTTTCTCCTCTTGGAATATTTTGCTGAGTATGCTCTGTAGTGCAGGCATTCTCACTATAAATTCTTTTAACTTTTGCTTATCATGAAAGGTTTTTATTTTGTCATCAAATTTGAAGCTTAATATTTCTGGATATAATATTCTTGGTTGTCATCCAGTGTTTTTTCAGAGCTTGGTATATGTTGTTACAGGATCTCCTGGCTTTGAGGGTCTGGATTGAAAAATCTGCTGAGATACAAATTGGTCTCCTTCACATGTGTTTGATTCCTCTCTCTTGCAGCCTTTAAGATTCTATCTTTATTCTGTATGCTAGGCATTTTCATTATAATGTGCCTTGGAGTAGATCTGTTGTAATTTTGTACATTTTGTGTTCTGTAAGTCTCTTGTATTTGATTTTCCAATTTATTCTTCATGTTTGAGAAATTTTCTGATATTATTTCATTGAAGAGAGAGCATATTCCTTTGGTTTGAATCTCTGTGTCTTCCTCTATTCCTATGTTTGCTCATTTAGGTCTTTCTTTAATTCACAGATTATTTTAATTATGTGTATTCTGAACTCCTTCTGTGAAATTTCATCAACTGTGCCATCCATGGATTCTATTATTGTAGTATCCTAGTTTGTTTGGGCACTTTCTTCCTTTGTTTTTTCATTTTGTCTATGTCCTTCCTTTCTTGCAGCATGTATCTGAGGTATTACAGTTTCTATCCTATAATCTTATAGTGACTGTGCAGATTATCCATACTTCACCTTGGTGTTGGGCTTCCAGACCCTACCATTGTCCCGTAATGGATGCTACTGCAACTAAAGATGGTGGTGGCAATAGCAGAGGTAACTCGAGATAGGAGTGGGGGTGTCCCAAGATGGATGCAACCAGTTTCAGAAATAGGGCTGAAAGGGTGGGCCTTACAATGGCTTTGGGCTGCCTTTTCTGAGATTTAGCTTTCTGCTCTCACAAGGTGGAGGCTACTGCATGGGGAGGGCTATGGTGATGGCTGCAGTGTCCCAAGATGGAGGTGGGTTAGACCTGGGTTCTCAGGTGGGCTCAGGGCGTAGTGCTGGGCCTAACCTTGGCCTGGGCTCCCACGGCTGGGGGGGAGTGAGGGGCAGCAGAGGCGGTCCTGGGCCAGGGCCTGAGCTCCAGCATAGGTCTGCCAGTCAGCCTCCAGGTGATTCTTAGAGATCAAGTTTGAGCCTCCTTATCCTAGTTTCTCTTACTCTTAAGGCCATCCCTTTGGATCCTTTTTGCTTCAAATTTTCTCTCTTCTGTTTCCCGCATCACCTCATTAAATTGAATAATCTTATTTCCCCTAGTCAACTTACACCCAAAGGATGGATAAGTGCAGCTGAGGAGGTATTCCAACCAACAAAAGGAAGACCTTAGGCTGTGAAATAGAATGATACTCACTTTACTCCACACCTGTCCTTCTTTTCCCTTTCATTCTTTTATTTTTAATAGTTCAAAGGTGACATCTTTGTCACTACACTTCTGAAATTACCAGTGAGTTTTGAATTACATCAGAGTGAGTGATTCTCCACTGGGTCATTCATCAGAAAAACCCATACTTCATATATTCACCAAGATAGAAGAAAGTCTGGACAGCTTAAGTAGAGTAATGAAAGATATATTGTGTATGTGTGTGTGTATACACACATACATTATGAGGAAACTCAGAAACTTCAGGAAATGAAAATTACCATGTCTGAAATGAAAAATATACTAGGTGGACTTAATGACAAATTAAACATTTTTAAAGAAGAATAGTGAACTTAAAATGGCAATAACTATCCAAAATGAAACACACAAGGAATAAAGAGCTAAACAACAAAAATAACAACAAACATTAGGACAGCTTCAAGCAAGCTAATATGTGATTGGAATTCCCAAGGGAAAGAATACAACACAAAATCATGTTATGTGAAAGAACCAATTGATAAATAGGAAATTGCTATTACAAGCTTCTCTTCTTCAAAAGATTCTGGTAAGAGAATGAAAACATAAACCACAGACTGGGAGAAAATATCTTCAAATCATATGTTTGATAAAAGGCATATCCATAATATATAAATAAGTCTTTAAAAATGCAATAATAAGGTAACAAATGTGCAAAAGATTTGAACAGATTTCTCTTCAAGATTTATGGTTGACAAATGAGCACATGAAAATATGATTGGTATCATTCATCACTAGAGAAAAATAAATAAAAAACACACCTGTTAGAAAGATAAAAATAATAAGACTGACCATGCCAAGTGTTAGCAAGAGATGTGAAGAACTGCCACCTTCATATATTGCTAATGAGAATGTAAAATAGTATAACACCTTTGGAAAATAGCTTAGCAGTTTCTTACATAATAAACATACAAAAATACAATGATGCAGCCACTCAAGTCCTAGAGAAATAAAATCATATGTTTACACAAGTGTACACAGCAGCTTTGTTTAAAATAGCCAAAAAACCGGAACCAACTCAAATGCTTATCACCAGGTGAATGAATAAACATGACATTACATGCACTTAATGGAACACTGCCCATCAATAAAAAGGACTGAGCTCTTAATATACAGAGCATGTATGATTCTCTAATTATACGGAGTGAAGGAAGCCAGATGAAAAAGGGTTCATCCTGTATGAGCCCATGTACATAAAATTGTAGAAATACAAACTAATCTATAGTGACAGAAAGCAGGTCAGTGGTTGCCTGGGGACCAGAGGTGGGTGAGGAGGAAAGTGAGGTGGAGTACAAAAGTACACAAGGAAACATTGGAGGGAATATGTCATTATCTTTGTTTCAGTGATGGTTTCACAGGCCTGTACCAAACTATATACTTTAAATATGTGCAATTTATTACATATCAATTGTAAGTCAATAAAGCTGCTCAAAACTAAGTGATGAACAGAGAACAGCGGTACATCACACTAAGTGATTATTATTAAGAACCCCTGAAAATGAAAACCAAAGATTAGGAGGGAAAGTTTTTTGTTGCTCATGCCAAACAGTTCTGTTTTAACCTGAACATTTTTTAAAAAAAATCATAATGAAGAACTGAGGCTTAATTGCATGTGTCCTCTGACTTCACAGCTATCCAAAAAGTGCACATGTAATATTTGTAACACTCTAAATATTTAAAGATTCTTTACTTTTGTTGTGATAATGGAATAATTTAGAGGCTTCCCACCTTTTCCATCTCTGTCTGAGGTGGGGGTTCTTCTAGCCACACACCTGTTATAAAGGAATGTGAAACTATCTTTACCTAGAAGCTCAAAGTCCTCAGAGTCCTGATATCTGGCCAAGCTATGAAAATATTCAAGGTTGCGATGGACTATTAAAACAAACAGTTTTACACTTGGCACTGCCTGTGTGGATTGCTCTTGATTTCTGACCACCTGTTCTCATGCATATGCTCTATGTGGGACAAGAAGGTTTTCCTAACACACTGAGACTCCCTGGGCTCTCTGTATCCTTCAGGGTTCTCTGTTAACTTCCCACCAAAGCCAACATATAATGGCTGTACTGTCCCCATCCACTATCCAGAGGCTTTGACTATCAAACCTAAATCATATTTTAATGACTATTGCTGATGGAATCCTTTAATTCACCCAACAAATATTCATTGTGCCCATACTATGCTTTCACCTGCTGAAAGAAATAAAATCTCTGTCTTCAGGGATGTTGGGAGGAAGAGAGACTAAAAATAAATAAATGTAAAAGGAAAGTATTTACAGAATTGGAAGCACTGTGTTGAATGGACAGGACTCCACAAGATCACAACAGAAAACTATTTTAATCCTATGATTACTTTAAGCACATTCAGGAGGTTGATTTGCCAGAGAATGGTCCACTGTGTTCCCCAATCCCAGGACTCACAAGCTCTAATGATCTCTAGCATTCCAGCTTCCTTGATTTTTTCCCAGTCTTCTTTTTCTGTTACACAGTTCAGATGTGTGATGTGTTAGAGTGTATGAAACCAGGCTCTATGTAGCCAGCAGTGTGTGTGGTCAGCCTTTGCTTGGACACAGGCCATTCCTGGCACTTGCTGCTTTGTACCTGAATTTCAGCTGAAACAGAATCATAAGCACTCATTTTAACATTCTGTTAGAGAATTATAGATGATTGACACTTCATAGCAGGAAAGAGCCAAGAAGATCATGTAATTCCGGTGGAAAATAGGTTTTATTTACTCTAAATTCAGATAGTTGGTACTAACTGCACGGAATAAGAATGAGTAAGATGACTCAGACTCAAGTGTCTAAGAACACAAGGAGAGATCCTGAGGGTTGGCCAAGGGCAAGGGATGGGGCAATGCTACCTGCATGCTGGTGTCTGCCATGATCCAATCTTCTTCAGGATGAAGACCCAGTACATTGAAAGAGACAAAGGTATCAGCTGTATAATATATGACTCCCTATTACCTACAAAGTAAGGCTTAAACATCTTAGCTGAAAATCAAGAAGATATAATTTGGCTTTAATAAATATGTCCAGACTTCCCTTCTACTGCTTGTCTAGGTTTCCATCTATTTTTCCTATCAGCGACAATTGACCATTTGCCTTTCCACAAGCCCCCAATGAACTTTCATATCTTTATGACTTTATTTATTTGGGGTAGTTTCTTCTACTTAGAACTGTCTGGTCCCAGTTTCCTCTGGTATAAAGACTTCCCTGAACCTCAATGCTCCCTCTGTCCTCTCACTACCCTTGACTGTTCCTATACTACATGATTTCCTGCCTTCTCCTTCTACCCAGTACAACAAGAAGATATATGCATGTTTTCACCATCCTCTAAGACATAGACTTCTACGCATCTTCCCATATCTCTTCTTGACTTCCTCTTTGGTGGTATGATCCATGACACCATCAGTGCTAAAATAAAGACAATATTTCCCAGCCTCCCTTTTAGCTGGGGAGATTAAGTTCTGATCAGTGGATATGAACACTCTGAGTGCAACCTCTAGGAAATATCCAAAGGGGGCCTCTGCTCCTTTTCTTCTCTTTATCCTTCCCTGTGCCCACAATGTAGTTATGGTGGTGGAAGTTGAAGCAGATGGAATAGAACCTGACAGAAAGCCACAGTTGAAGATGGTGGAGTAACTTGTTATAAGAGTCTCTGGATGTCCAGGCCTGGGCTGCTTGCTTCCTGATGTTGTTAAACCTACGAGAAAATAAATGTGCCTCATGGTTAAGCCTTTATTTTGTGTTTTTGTCTCTCTCAGCCAAATTAAAATAGTTACACCCTTCCTCCTTCCCTCCCCATCCCATCCTACTCCACACACTGAGTGATAACCTCCTCAAAGACGTGAATTCCAGCAGATGTTCAAAACCTCAAAAGCCAATAACAATCAGACAGGTAATTTCAGTGTATAAATGGGTTGAATTTGGGAGGGACCATGGAACAGGGAGTCTCATCACAAAAGGGGAGCTGTACAAACCACATGTTAGCTAGCAGGATGTTGCACACATGTTCAATGAACTAATATAACTTTTTCAGGAAGACTTTTCTTTTATTCTCCTTGACTTAATAAAAACAAATTCTCATGTGAACATTGACAGCACTATATTTTAACCTCTTTGTGTCCTGAACTGTGATGACTTAAAAGCTCACCTTATAGTCCTGACTACTATTCCAACTCCTCAGGGTCAGAGGACAGGTCTTATTGATCTTTGTGTCCTCTAGGCACTTCTGGTGCTGGTAGACATTAACTCGCTTACACAAATAAAGGTGAACCAAATAGCTCATAAAGTGGACTCGAAAAATAACTTCAAATCCACATTCATTTTTCCACTTAGCCCAGAATTGGGCCTAATCACTTTCGGTGGTGCTGCTTTGTCTGGTTTCCTCCCAGTGGCTGGTAAACAGAAAGCAAGTAGATAAGCATCCTGGGATGGAGAGGCTGCAGCCCCCAAAGCTGAGGCTTAGCGCTGCTGCTGGTCAGCCCGCTCAGGCGGGGCTTTGGCGCCAGCATTATCCTACAGAAACCCAGCTTGTTTCTTCTAGTTGTTAAACAAAGTAAAAACCCACCTGCTCAGCCTGAGCAACTGTTTTCAATCAATAATTAAGTAACTCTAAGGTCCCGATCCATAAAAACTTATCAATATTTTCACTGAAAAGGAATCAATATGGAAAGAGGGAAGCATCCAAGTAAACCCTTTTAATGGCTGTGTTTTGGCTGTGAGAAGTAAATGAATTGATTAAATGAGTAGCCAATATGGGCCTGCCAATGTAATTCCTCTCTTACTTTCAGAAACATTCCCACCAACCCGCTTAACACTCTCCCTTGGTGTTACGTTACCTTGATAAAGTTCTGTTCTGAATCTTCTACTCAACAGGAGGCATTTTCTTATTAAATGGAAGACCATTTCTGAGTTAATAATTATTAATAACTAACTGTATCTAGACACTGTGTTAGTGCCTTACATGAATCAGTGAACACTGACAAAACCCCATAAGATAGGATTCGTTATTAATTTCCATTTTACAGACTCAGGGACAAAGGCTTTTAAAAAGTTAACTATTTGTCCCCAAATCACAATAGTTCCTAAGAGTCAGAGCCAGTACTTTCTCTATGTTCAAATACCTTCCCCAGATTCAGCACACCAGTTTTACATACCAGTTTTATCCGGCCTGCCCTTTCTTGACTGTGATGGGTCCTGCTGCTCAGCCTCAGCCATTACACAGAGCACAGTGGTAGAGTTTTTTCTCTTCAAGAGTCAGCCATATGTAAAACAAGTAATACTTTAAGACACAATTCACTTACTTCTTTCTTGGTGAATTGTCATCATCCAGAACATTTGTGGAAATTAGTCTTCAGAGTCCACAGAGCCAACAGCTCTGAAATCTGAATGAGTTTGTACATGTTTTTTTTTTTTTTAACATGTGTACATGTTCCTGATCCCCACCCAATTCAAGGTATAAAATATTCTTGGGGCTGGGGATATGGCTCAAGTGGTAGCGCGCTGGCCTGGCATGCGTGTGGCCCGGGTTCGATCCTCAGCACCACATACAAACAAAGATGTTGTGTCTGCCGAAAACTAAAAAATAAATATTAAAATTCTCTCTCTCTCTCTCTCTCTCTCTCTCTCTCTCTCTCTCTCTCTCCCCACCCCCGCCATCTCTCACTCTCTCTTTAATAAATAAATAAATAAATAATTTAAAAAAATAAAATATTCCAAGCACTCCAGAAGGCTCTGCTATTTATTTCCTGATTGTATAATCTTGGGCAAGTTATTTATTCTCTGTGAGCCTCTATTAGCATGTTTTAATTGTAGGGGTAATAGGTGTGTCATGAAGATTAAATGAGATTAACCATGTAGAGCACATTGTGTCATGTATTAATTACCTTTTGAGAGAAAAAAAAAATTCTGCAAAAATGACTTAGAAACAAATCTTAGAAAGAAAAGAGGAGTGTCTAAGTTTGTGCTGCTATAACAAAATACCATTGAGTGGGTAATTTATAAGCAATAGAAATTTATTTCTCACAGTTCTGGAGGCAGGGCATCAAGATTAGCAGCAGGTACATTCTGGTGAGGGCCTGGTCTCAGCTTCCAAAATGGTGCCTTGAACACAGTGGTTTCTGGAAGAAGAACCATGTGTTCTCACATGACAGAATGGGTGAGATGAAAATGACTAACTCCCTCCATCAAACTCTTTTATAAAGATACCTGATCCCTTAGAGGGTGAACCCCTAATTCAAGCATCTTCTAAGCGCCACACCTCACAACACTTTTATGCTGGGATTAAGTTTTGACATGAATTTTGGAGGAGACAAAAGCATTCAAACCACAGCAAGGAGTTTAGGGTGAAGTCAAAAACTAACTGTGGCTCTAAAACACTCCTTCAGGTGTGCACGATGGCTTTGCCCACTGACTATGAAGAAGGTTGCAGAATGAGTTTACAGACATGTGGGATTGGTGTCACATTTCTGGCTAAGGACAGCTTTCTAAGTGACCGTTTCAAAAGCATGTGAAGGTTGGTAATTTCTAGGAGTCTTTTTTTTTAAAAAAATCACAGCTCATATTCAATAAACCAGTGACTCTCACAGACATGATGTTGAGTGAGAGAAGCTGGAAAAATAATATATGCTGTATGATTCTTTTTATATGAAGTTCAACAACAGGCCAAACAAATTTATGGCAATAGACATCAGAGCAGTGGTACCCCTGGGAAAGCGGTATAGAGTGAGAAGGGTAAGGAGGGAGCCTTCTGGAGTGCTTGGAATATTTCATACCTTGAATTGGGTGGGGATCAGGAACATGCACACACGTAAAAATGTACTGAGATGGACACTTAGAGATTAGCCACTTCATTATAGTTATGCTATTCCTGAATTAAACTTTATTTTTTTAAGTCAGATTTTGTGTTTATCAGACAACCAAGTGGCCTCTCACACTTCCCACCTCACCACACTCTGGATCCTGAGCTGAGCTCTCCCTGGATCAACAGCAAAAGAGGCCGATGGGAACTACTCCATTTGAAATACAAAACTGACTATGGGCCCTGCCACAGAAGATGTTCATCCAGTCTATTGTCTTCTAAAACCGTGACAGCATGACGTTCAGAATTTGTCTGTAGATGAGATTTTATATTTGCAAAGCAGAAGTGAACATTCCTCATCAAACCCCAATTTCAGAATGTGTGTGTGTGTGTGTGTGTGTGCCCACTGCTTTTTGTGCCTGCGGACTCACAAACTGGTCTTCTTTTGTACTTTAAAGGAGCTTTTCCTAAATGTGCACATTGTCAACATTTATCAAATAAACCATAAATATGAAAGGATGGGTTTGCATCTTTAGCATTTAAGTAACAAAAAATCAGAGACTGTAGCGTTGGAAGGGACCTCAATGGTAGAGGTCATCAGCTCATCTTCCCACCCTGTCAGAAATCCTTTCTGTGGCATCCCTGACTGAGGGCCGTGATATTACAATGAAGTTTAATTAAGACACCTAGAGAGTTTCTGTCTTGCTTGCTACTGGGTCATCTGGGGATGTGAGAAGCTGAAGGGTGGGTATGGGCCAAGAAAAGAGAAGAGCCGCCAAATAGCTTTTATGTGTAATCAATACAGAACAATTCAACAGCTATAAGAATTGCTACATCTCCCCTTGGGCTCTCCGCCTTGTCTTCCAACGCAAGCCACATTAAGTCTAGAGCGATTCAGTGCTTGGATTGTTGGAAATAGACATGTCAGGGAAATGCAAAAGTTGGGCTGGCATTTTAGGTCCGCTCTGCCCTTCAGAAGCAGCAATGGAAATCTTACCTCCCATTACAGCTGCCCCCCCCCCCCCCCGTCACCGCAGAGCCTTCAGCCACCCTCAGCTGTTGGGAGCCACTGTACACACTTTTCTTCTTTGTAAATATTTTTTTCAAAGGTTTACTTTTTTGAAAGAATAAATACACATTCTCATCGGTAAAGGTTGAAAGTCCCCTTTTCCATCTCTCTCTGCCCTTCCTGGAATTGCCTCTCCCCTGCAGAGCACAGCTGAGAGGGGTTCACTTATGCTCTGCAGAAAAAGGATTTTCGTGTGACAGAAAGGAAAATCTCCAACTATAAAAGTGACCTGAAAATTGCACAAAGCACTTACTAGCTGCTGATGGGTCCCAGTCATAATTATTGATCTGCAGGGTCTGAAAGTTAAGTAATTAATGCTTGGGAGGGTGCAAAAATACACTTTAGAACAAAGTAGATTATATCTGTCTCCATTCTATGTAGTCATATTTTTAAGTACTTGCTACCCTATATTTCTTATAAAGGGAAAAACATCTGGTTAATATTTATGTAGCAAAAAGTAACAATTGATAATGCATGTCAGTTTTAAGCAAATCTCATTTCTTGTTCTGATTGCAGAGCCAGCTACAGCAGTCACTAGACAGAAAAGAAGCTAACTAAATCTTTAAAGAGAATTGAGATGTTTATTGAGATACAGAAGCTCTTTTTGCCCAAATTATATATGAAATATTTGCCTGGACCTCTTTATCACCCAAAATCTCTAATGGAATAATCAGTCCCCAAAGCACTGAAAACATTGGTATTGCTTCTGTTTCTGGGTTATGAATATTATAAGGAAAAACTCAAGCAATCATACAGAACAGGAGAAAGAAGGGAAACCAGTATTTCCCATATCCCCATCATTAATGAGGTATCATGCAAGAATGAGAATTATCCCAACCTCCTAAGATGTTGTGAGAACTGAATTAAGCAATGGGCATAAAGAACACAGCACATTACCTGGAATTTTTCAGAAATTTAATAAATTGTACCTATAAACAGGTAAACCTCACAATTTATAGGATGTATATGTGTACTTGTATGTAGAGAGTTTAAAGGCCACAACAATCTGGCTACTTAACATTGAAATATTCTTACCCTTTCCTTTGCTAATGCAGTAATTAGCAAAAATTCAACCATTAGATACATAAAAAGGAAAAAGCAACTCTCTCCCAAAATCAGCCACCATCAACATTTTGATGAAAATTCTTCAATCCCCTTCTTTTTCTACACACACACACACACACACACACACACACATTTAAATACTGTTTAGACATTTTGTAACCTGCTTCTTGAATTCAAGGACATGCTCTCATGTCTGCAAGGTGGATATTACTGTTTCCATTGGAGAGCAGTTGAGAAATCCAAGGCTCAGAGAGGTTTTATGCATTTTCTCAGGATCAGTTGCTTTGCTACAAAAAGAGCAGGGTCAAATTTTAAATCTTAGTCTAATGCAAAATCAAGCTTTTTTTCCACACAAAGAAACATATGGCAATCTCTAGTAATCACAAACTTCCCTTAAGAAAAATTTGATTGTACACAAAATTTACTTCTATGTACTTTTTTTTTTTGGTACCAGGAATTGAATCCAGGGGTGCTTAACCACTGAGCTACATCCCCAGCCCTTTTTTGTATTTTATTTAGAGACAGGGTCTCACCAAGTTACTTAGGGGCTTGCCAAATTGCTGAGGCTGGCTTTGAACTCTCAATCCTCCTACCTCAGCCTCCAGAGCCACTGGAATTACAGGCATGTTCCACCATGCCCGGTTTTACATACCTTTTTAACAACTTGTTTTTAGTTCATTTGAATGGCAAGACAATCCTGTTGGAAGTAATTTTTAAAAGAGAGAACAGGGTTAGGGGATAGAAAGAAGAGATAAAACAACAAATGGCAAAGAAAAAGGAGAAGACTTTTCACTGCAGCCTTGGAAAAGATGAAGGGCATGACTAAGCCTTTGAGAAGGGAGCAGCAACGAGTTTAGGAGGCACCAGCAGCAGCAGGAACCTAGGAAGAGGTGAGCATGTGCATACGTAAGCAATCTAATCCCAAAGCTGTTTAGTGCACTGAACCTCCTCAGCTGAGCAAAGTTGAAGCTCTCCACAGTCTTCACCAGGCCAGGCAGCCCACACCTACCCACACCTGCTGTCACGTATTGAAATCCTTCATAATTTTAACTTTGATCTTGGTTTTGTAAGTTGACTCTGATGGGACAGTGGTCCCTGGGCACAAGCAGAGGAGCTAGGATCGTTACACAGGCTCTAATTTCCAGGCCTCTCTATTGCTCATGACATGCATGGTGCCCCATGAGTACAGAATTCCAGTGGGCCCACCATGTGTGGGATTTAGTGAGACTCAAATCAAATACAAGGTGCATGGTTCTCACTTATGAAGAGAACCGGGCACTGGTCACCCCTAGAGGTCACGCTTACATTTGAATCATAATATTCACTTTGAATACAGAAATGAAGTAATGATGATTTCAGAAACACACGACCAAGAAACTCTAGAGTCTCCTTTCTTACTTCCCTGTATCAAACAACCACTTCTGCTGAAAATGACTACACAGAAGGAGAAAACATAGGCCAACCAGGAACCCCCTTTCCTCTTAGTTATCCCTTACTCATCAATAATCCTGAGGTAGAAAGTATTGATAGAATGTGCCCCATACCAAGAAGTGAAAACAAAGCAAAAGGGTCGAGTTAACTTAGGGATGAGTTGCCACTGTTCTGATAAGAACAAAACATATACCCATGGATGAAGTATAAAATAGGAATTTTATCATTTAATGTTCTTATATTTGCATTTAAAACACACACAGTGCCAATCACTGTGGCACATGCCTGTAATCCCAGCAACTCAGGATGCTGAGGCAAGAGGACTGCAAGTTCAAGGCCAGCCTCAGCAAATTCTTGAGGCCCTAAGAAACTTAATGAAATTCTGTCTCAAAAGAAAAAAGGGGCTGACTATGTGGCTCAGCATTCCTGGGTTCAACCCCCCGTACCAAAAAGAAAAAACAAAACAAAACAAACAACAAAAAAATGAAACTCAGAAATTGGGGATGAATAGTAGTATGCTAATAATATACAATTTTTATTTTTATTTACTCAGAATGCCATTAAAAAGCACCATGACAAAGAAAGACCTAAGAAGAAAGCAAAAGGCCTTATATTTTGGTACCTTTAACAGAATTTCTTTTCCACTTTTTAAACAGGGATCCTGTATTTTAATTTTGTACTGAGTCCAACAGCTTATGTAGCCAGCTCTGAATGCCTTCATTTGAGAGTAAAAACAAACATCTTACTGCAATCCGCTGATCCATTGCTTCTTTCATTAGCAAGTACTAAGCATTTACTGTGTGTCAGGAATATGTGAGGGGCTAGAAATAGGTGATGAACAAAATAAACCTAGTCTCCACCCATTAGCCACAGTCTAGCTTTCTAACTTAAAATAGAGCTGTGCTTCATATTTTCATATTCTCTAATGCAGATGAGATCTCTCCTCTTGCCGAAGCTTAGTTCCCTGTTAATTTCAGTGAGGAGCCTTCTTATGAACACATCTCAACTCCATCTACAGGAGCAATTTTATCACTCGTGGTTAATCAGCAACTACATAGAATATGGGATCTGAGCTGAGAAGCCACTGAGAAAGTTCACTCATCGGAGTCCTCACCTCTGGCTAAATCAGTGCCTCATTTGCACCTGTTCCAATGTCCCCATGTGAAAAACAGAACACTGGTCTCACTCCTTCCTATATGTCATTAAAGAGCTGCACAACTTTAGAAGCCTTCCTGCCTGTAAGAGTCTGTATACACTTTTCAAGTGTCTGCATATGTTATATCTCACAAAGATACCAAGAGCCAACTTCCAAAGAGGGCATAGTGAGATCCACAGACACCACCGCCCCCCCCACAAAAAAAACAAAAAAAAAAAAAAAAAAAAAAAAAAAAAC
>NW_026000076.1:8704918-8738016 GCF_001458135.2 Marmota marmota marmota
CCCCGTGATGTGGGGCCTGTGGTACAGGAAGACAGACAGACTCTGGAGAAGCAAGTTACCCATCACCACTTGATGGTGGCTCTCTGGAACCAAGCTCTTGCCATTATTCTGGCCCAAGGCCTCCTCTGAGAGGGCATGACTGATGCAATCTCTAGGACCAGGAGCCACCTCTTGGACCTAACTGTGCTACGTGTTACAAAGCTCAGTCCTAATATGATTAACCATGGTGGGGCTGATCTCTGGTTGTGAGCCTTAGAAACTACTGCCAGGCTTTCCTATTGGGGTGGGTCTAGGTCTCAGGGAAGAAGAAATGTCATCATAAAGAAGGCTTTTAAATGTTGAGCATTTGTCCTTACCCAGAGTAAAAAGGGGGATTGCAAGGAAGTGTACTCCAGCACCAAAATGAGAAGCAAAAGATAAAAGATTCAGATCCCAGATCTCCACTAATCAGCCTATTTGCCTTCAGTAAATCACTTAGCTTTCTAGGCCTCAGTTTTCTGATCTGTTAAATAAGAGTTAAACAAGATTATTTCTTATATCAACTAAATCTCTCAGGCATTATTTTTTTATATCTTTATCTACTATCTCCTTCCATCAACTTTTTCCAAAAACACACCACTGTTTCAAGGTCTGGGACCACATGTCTTTTGTCCTTGAATGCCAAATGTATATAGTATGTGCCTGGTGTACAGTAGGTGCTCAAGAAATACTTAATGCATGAATGTTTCCTCGGAAAATCTCTGTGAATGGAGTTGCTTTCTATTATCTCTTTCCAGAGAAAAGAGTCAAAAAAATCTCCTGTAACATAATAAGAGAGGGAAAGCATTCTAATAGTTGATGACACAGAATGCATTAAAGCAATGTTCAGTCACCATACATTAAGTCTTTTTAATATAGCTTTTAAACAGCTTTTCTTATTAGCCAAATGAAATATAGTAATCCTTTAACTCTCCTGTGTCAGATTATCAGCTATTTCAAGTAAGTGTTAACATTTCTGTCACTGGCAAAAGTGAATTATGTTTTCCTTCCCAAGCTTGCATCAACATGCCCAACAAGCGGGCCGCACACGCCTCTCTAATGGGACAGTGTGAGGTGCCACTGCTTGGTGATTACGAGACAGCCCGACATCTGGGGGAGGGGTATGTCAGCCCCACCCTGCAGGCCCAAGCAGGGCTAAGCCGCCTGGCAGGATGAGTGAATGAATGAGTTGGAGTGTCATCCTGGGTGAACAATAGGACACCTACAATCTATCTGGCTTTGTTCTATAAATAGCCTACAAGGAAAACTCTAGATGTTGCTATCCCTTGTGATTTCTGTGTCAGGGATGCTGACAATATAGACAATACCAATAATTTTATGCCCCAAACTCCCATTCTTCAGAAATCTGGAAAATCTCTCCACCAGGAAAATTCAGTTGGATAACACAAAGTTCTTATTTTGCACACCAATTGTTCATAGTGTATGAGAGACAGAGGGGGTGAAATTTTTTTTTAATTACAAGAAAATTTGAATTTCTTAGCAGGTGAATGTGGTCATCCCTGGAGCCCAATCCCTGCTGCCTTGCTGAGTTCCTCCTGCTGTCTAGTGAGCCAGTGTCCAATCTACTGCCCCACGCCGTGTCTTTCAGCTGCTCTTGCTTCTGCTTGGAACAACCTTCTCATCTTGTCAGTCTGGAGGTCTACTCTAACATCTGAAAAAACTCCAACTGGGTCAAAAGTGCACCTTTTCCTGGAAAAAAGAAGAACATATTAGAGAGTCAAAGCTGGAAGACAGGTCCATTTCCCAGCACCACCCCTGAGAAATTTTGTGATCTTTATCTTTCAGACCTAAATTTCATCATCTTTAGAAACTATTACCCTGCCTCCAGAATCCTCATAAGGATTAAGCAAGATCATGCTTGGGCATGGTGTCTGACACACTGCCCACCGATGGTCATATTGGTTGTATCTGAGTTTGAATTTTTCTGAATTCCCTTGGAGATCAATTTAACAAGGTAAATCTGAAATCAGATCCTAATCACTTTACATTTTATTCCTTTAGCCCTATAAGTGAATAGAACTACAAATTTAAACAGTATTCTTTTTATTGCTGTGTCTGTATAACATATATAATCAAAAAGTGTGTGGTTAAAAAGAATTGTCTTTCCCATTTTATCTTTTGGGTCTTCTCCTTGCATTAACCTCTGTTTAAAAATACTGGAAGCTAAATGCGAATGGAAAATATGAAGTTCACCAAACTTGAACATGGGTCAGTGCTTAGGAACCAAAATCTCACTTTATTGATACCTACAGAAAATTCCTCGGATATCCACAGCTGTTCTCCCATGCTTGCTATATCACAAGATTGCTTGTGATCCTCTCACCTTTTGATCAACGGCTTGTCTATCATCTAACATTTTCTGCTAAGCAAAGAGCAAGGTATCCCTAAGAGTAGCTATTAATTATTAATATGTATTAATAATACATTGCATTACCCTTTCACTGAAGTGCTGGCTTTTGGATACAGTCAAGTTTTATAAATTGTTGTCAATTTGAATAGGGCAATTTGAATAGGCATGCCATTTTTCAATAAATCATTGCAATCTGGATCAGTTTACCCTAGATACCCTCTTGTCAATTGCCCAAGGAAGAGATTCTGCAGTGGAGATTTGATGGCTTTGTTTGTTCCAATTCTATTCCATCTTTTTCTCTGGGAAAAAATGCATATTTTTCTGAATGGATCATCTGAGTTTAGCCCATGTGGATCAACTCATTAAGGTGATTCTTCCTCTGTCCCCAGAGGCACCTGTGTGGTCTGGACCTAGCCAATCAGTATGCAGCATCCCTCTGGTTCAGAGATGGGCCTGTGGCATAATCTCAAGCAATCAGAACAAATTCTAAGACATTTCCCCTTGAGTCTGTTTCTTCATCTTAGTGTGCATGTGTGTGTGCATGGCGTGTGGTGATGGATAGGTTGAGGGACATAGTTTATGTGGCTCATGTTAGCAAGGTTGAGAAGGAGGTGAATAAGTAGCATGATCCCTACCTGAAAACTATGAAGAATTATTTCTAGAAAGATCATTGCTACCGTTTACAGAGAACTTTGATTTGTGTTAGGCAGTACTTTATATAAATCATCTCATTTAATTCTCTCAATAACTGTATGAGGTAAATTGTACTATTATTATCCACAATTTACATTATAACAACCTGCCCAAAGTCACACAGCTAGAAAATGAGATTGAAACTACACCTGTCCTTTCCTAGCTCCCAGCTCTTACTCTGAATAGACTGTTACTCATCAGTCTTGTTGAAATCTTATCAAAGGGCTCCTGAATTCCCTGTGATATGGGGTTTGTTTAACAATGTTCATGATAAATGAGAAGGGGAAACTATTTATTTTATTCCCTGTCAATTGAAATTATTTTGATCATTGTACTTTCACAATGTGCATTTTGAAGTGAAATATGCAGATTAAGGTGTGTTACCTTTCCTAGATAACCTGGCTTCACTCCCACATGGAATTTAAACTGTAGTGACCTTCCAATGGTCATAGGAGAACTTGTATTATGAATTCCAGTTCTTCATTGATTTAAAAAATCTTTGAGACCAGTAAAATAATTAGAAATTACCTTGAGATGTGATTCTGAATTTAGAAACACAAAACTGAATAAAAGAGTGATGGATAATTTCTCATGACATGAATAGACCTATGAAATATGTATTTTACTTTTCCCCATCTTGCATCAACTCATTTGGTATTTCAGTTTGTATAATAGTTAAAACTCCTGGCAGAGCACAGGCAGTAATTGCAAACAGCTGTAAAGTATTACTCATCCTACTGATCAAAATGACTTCCCGCTAAATAAACCATGAAAAAAGCTTTTCCACCCACAGAGAAGTGAAGTGTAAATGATATATAGACTCCACCACGAAGAGAGCAACAGATTGCATTTTCCTATAACTATGGTTTTATATAGTCACATCCACTTTCATAACTGGTTTAGAAACTCAGCTATATTTAGGAAAAAGAACTTGGGTAAAATAGCATTGATGTGGCAGTAGGAATCCTGGGAAGTATTTGAAGTTGGGAATCTTTGGGGACAACTCCCTCACTTCTTCCCTTAGACTTTCCAACTGGATGAAAACAATTTGCAATGTGGCTTTATGCAAACTTACTTTGAACATCACTGTCTTTTACTCTTCTGAGATATAGCCTCTTCAGAACATTAGCTAGACATCTATGAACGGCATCACTTTGGATTTATTAACTCTAGTGTAACATCCTGATAAGTGCCATATCATCGGAATCATATCACAAATTGTCCAAGGAAGTGACCAAAGTTGAAAAAAATAGAGAGCCCCAAATAGGGAATAATACAGAAAGACCTGAGCCCAGAGCATGGAGTCAAATGGGGTGAAGAGAACCAGGCAAGATAAGAGTAAAGAGCTACCCTTGGGATGGCATTGAACCGACACTGAAGAATGGGTTTGACGTGCATTTATGAGGGTAGACCTGGTGAGGCTTACCATCGACTTCTCTTATTCCATCTTCACTTGGTGTTTCAGTTTGTGTAATAGTTATAATTCCTGGCAGAGCAGAGGCAGTAATTGCGAACAGCTGTAAAGTATTTCTCTTCTTACTGATCAAAGCTGTAAAGTATTGATCGTCTTGCTGCCTTGGTCTTCCTATCATGGTTTTGAAGGTTCCAGGAAACGTGGAGATGGCAGTACTGATAAACTCAATGTTAGTGCAGTGAACATCTGACTCTCAAAGCTGCAGCTCTTGGACGCAAGCACAGTCAGGTGCTGGAGTCACAGAGCTGTCTTCTAATGTCACTCTAGCCGGTTGTCCAAACCTCATTTCCAGCTCTTTGTCTTTCTCTTAAATTAGGAAATTCGTGGGACTCTATTTACCAAATTATAAAAGTTAAGCACTCTTTCCCATAGACACAGACATAGATCTCTGCTCCCCACCTTCTTTCCTCAAACCAAGATTCATATACAAATTGCTACTAATTCTGTCTTTCCAGTCTTCCCTTTGAAGCCTCACCAGGTCTACCTCCCTGGCCTGGAGGACTCTCATCTGGTGATTGACCCTCGTAAATTCACATCAAACCCATCCTGCAGTGTCAATCCAACGCCATCTCAAGTGTTGCTCTTCATTCTTACTCTCCCTGGTTCGCTTTACCCCATTTGATTCCAAACTCCAGCCTGGGGTCTTCTGTACTCTTCCTTTCTTGGGGCTCTCAATTTTTATTCAACTTTGGAACCTTCCTTTGACAATTTGTGACATGATTTAGAAATGGCACTTTATCGGGATGCCACATCAGAGTTAATGAATCCTAAGCAATACTGTTCATCCTTTTTCCAAATTCAGCTCTTCTTGCGGTTGCACGGCCCTCTCGGTGCCACCATCCTTTGCCCTGTTGTGTAGGGAGAACATGGGCCACTTCCTTGGCACTAAATGAAAGTGCCCAATAAATATTGTTGAATATGTGAATTAATTTTCACAGAGCCAACTACTCACAGCCTTATAAATGGGCCGACCACTACACACATGCAGGTTTTATTCTTTAAAAAGGATGAGTAACAAAAGCTTCTTCTCAGCAAAAGAAATAATCAGTGAAGTGAATAGAGAGCCCACAGAATAGAAGCAAATCAAATAGAGCACTAATCTCTAGGATATATAAAGAACTCAAAAAACTTAACACCAAAAAAAAAAATACAATGAATAAATGGGCCAAGGAACTGACCAGACACTTCTCAGAAGATGATGTACAATCAATCAACAAATATATGAAAAAAATGTTCATTATCACTAGCAATTAGAGAAATGCAAATCAAAACTACTCTAGATTTCATCTCACTCCAGGTAGAATGGCAGCTATTAAGAACACAAACAACAATAAGTGTTTACAAGGATGTGGAGAAAAGGGCACACTCATACATTGCTGGTGGGACTGCACAATGGAAAGCAGTATGGAGATTCCTTGGAAAACTGGGAATGGAACCACCATTTGACCCAGCTATCCCACTCCTCAGTTCATACCCAAAGAATTTTAAAACAGCATACTACAGGGACACAGCCATATCAATGTTTATAGCAGCACAATTCACATACCTAAATTGTGGATCCAACCCAGATGCCCTTCAGTAGATGAATGGATAAAGAAAATGTGGTATATATACACAATGGAATATTACTCAGCATTAAAAGAGAATAAAATCATGGCATTTGCAGGAAATGGAGTTGGAGATGTAATGCTAAGTGAAGTTAGCAAATCCCATAAAATCAAATGCTGAATGTCTTCTCTGATATAAGTATGCTGATTCATTACGGGGATGGGAGGGGAGCATGGGAGGAATTGATGAACTCAAGGCAGACTCAGGATATGTATTAGAGAATCACTGCATTTGTGGAACCTGAATATTTTAATAATGAAATATTGAATGCCAATAGTGTAAGACCTTTGGCACGTGGATCTGGACATCAACCATACTAAAGGACTTTCTCTACATTCTTGACCATGTGCCAAAATACTGGGAAAGAGCAGGACAGAAAAAAAAAGCTTCTTTTTTTTTCAACTAAGAAACTAAAGCCCAGAGAAGTGAAAGTCACATGGTTGGCTATAGCAGAGCTGGAGCTCAAACCTACTGTGTGGAGGGAACTCCAGGCTCAGTATTCTCTCTCCAATGAACAATTACCTCTGCCCATGGGTGATTTCCCTTACCCACACAGGGCTGTGGTGCCATAGGCCACAACCACTCTACTGCTTCCACAACATGGAGAAAAAGAGACTGTCTACTCAGAGCCTTTTAAGATGTGGTTGCCTGACTCTGGGAAACCGTAAAATAGTCTTTCCAGGATGTGCCTGAGTTTGGACAGTTTCTACTCCTCTCTGGTTTAAGGAGCAGGATACAGGGAAGTCAGATACATATTCTGGAAGTGATTCTCATGCTGTCCTCTTACTTACATGGAGGTTGCCAGGCACCCAATGTGCAGAGGTTGAGTCTCATGGGACAGAGTTGGTTGCCTACTCCATATCCAATTCCTGTCCTCTTCATAATAGATCCATCCATTTTAAAGGAGGTGGGCCTGCTCTCTGAGGTCATACACTGTAGAAGAATCAGATTTCTGCTCCATGGCTGTCTCTGGGGGATGAATTGTGATTTATCTAAGCCAGTTTAAATAAGGGTACTACTGTCACTTAATGGGAAACATTCTTCATTGTATGGACTGTCCCATATAATAAAGCTGTTTAACATCACCAGAGCTCACGCAATAAATGGCAGTGCCCTCTCCAGTCATTGTGACAAAAAGCCCAAAGTTATTATAGTTTTTAATCAGACTCAGAATGAAAAGACCATGGAAGTATCCTACAAGTTTTAATCTCTAAGCATATAAATATCCATCTCCATAACCCACTGAAACAAAAAGCTTTCAGGTCCTTTCTTATTATGAAAGTTGAAAAGGTCCTGAAGGCCCCAAAGTGAGATGACCATTAGGGGTTATGCCCAGGGGTGACTGGGTCTTTTCTGGCTCTAACCTCCCAAGGAGTTACTGTAATGGAATTTCAAACACCTGCTATATAAAAGAGTGGCTGCAGCTGGGTTTTTGTCCACATACACAGGAAGCTCTTGGTGGTAACCTGTTGGACTCCCAGATAGTTGACACATTTGATGGTTGGTGATTTACTATTGGTTTTTTATTTGGGTGTTTATTTGTTTGTTTGTTTTTTGGTTTTGTTGTTGGTGGTGGTAGTGGTAGTGGTGGGTTTGGGTCTTTTGTTTAGATTTCTTCTTCTTCTTCTTCTTCTTCTTATTATTATTATTATTATTATTACTACTACTATTATTTTAGCTAGCATCTTTAGTTGGTGTTCTGGCTTTAGGATGCACAGCCAGAGTAATGAGCATAGTGTAGAGCCACAAGAGCCCAGATCCTGCTATGAGATGACACTCACAGACACTCTCTGTGGGATATTGGGCAAGGGGGATTCTGCCAGGTGGTACTAGCCCACCATCTCCTCACTGGGGCAGAGGTAGCAGTAAAAGTCAAGCAGAAGTCAGAAGGGAACATGCCCTTCCTATCCAAACTTGATAGGTTGATGGCCCTGAAACACCTAAAAGTGATCCAGCTCTTCCAGGTCATCAAGACCACCCACAACATCTACCTGGTCATGGAGCATGCAGGTAGGGAAGAGCTATGGTGTTGTATCCTTGTAGCCAGTGGTCTGAAGGAGGAGAAAGACTGCAGAGTGTTTGGGTAAGAATCACTGCCACAAGAAGGGCATCATTCACCTGGACCTGAAGCCAGACCATGTCATGGTGGATGCCAGGAGCAACAGCATCAAACTCATTGACTTTGGTCTGAGCCCCATCTTTGCACCTGGGCAGAAGCTGAACAGATTCTGGGGCACTCTCCCATACTGTGTCTCTGAAATCGTCCAGGGGCAAGAATACTAGGGTTCCCCTAGCAGATATATGGAGCCTGGGTGTCACTCTCTTTTTTATGCTCACAGGGAGACACCCATTTAAGGCAAGCACCTCTAGGAAGCTGCAGAAGCTGATGGTACAGGCAAGCTATGATCTTCCCCCACATGTTTCCAAGGATGCCCGCAACCTCATCCAGCAAATGCTGATGGTGGACCCCACTCAGAGGCCCACCTAGAGCAGGTGATGGGACACTCACCGCTGAGCCAGGGCCAGGAATCTTAACCCAGTCCTTCCAGCGAGCCATGCCCCAAACACCCTGACCCAGCCATCACGACCATTATGTTTGACATGGATTACGAACCCTATAACGCCTGGGTGTCCCTGCAAAATCACAAATTCAATGAAGCCATGGCCAGCTACCTCCTCCTCAGGCACCAGAGAACCCAGGGAGCAAGTTGCATACTCCAGGCAAAGCCTATGTGCCTTCGGGGGTTAGGCCTCTCCCAGGTCCCAAGGATTCTCCCAGCCAGCCCTTTCCTTGGCATGTGAGCAGCAGCAGCCTGAGGAAGTCATGCAGTCAGGACAGAAGGGTGGTGCAAGTGCCAGCATGCCTGCCATTCCTCTTTGCTTCTTCCATGTGCCCCCACCCCAGCCTAGGCTCCCACCTTGACCCTGTGCCCCTCAGGCTAGAGTACCCCAGCCCCAGCCCCTGGATGATCCTCAGCAGGTGGGTTGCAGAAGGCCACATCTCATCCTCACAAGGTACCTCCTTAGAGCAATCCCTTGACAGCAGCAGGGGCTGGAAGTGGGTCACTAGGAGGATCACCACCTGCTTCCACCGGCCGACCTTTGGAAGAAGAGTGGCTCCGATGCAAGGAGGCCACAGACGCTCTAAGTTCCAGAACAGAGTGGCTCCAGTGAACGTGCCCAGGTGATGGAAAAACCAAGGGACTGCCAGAGGACCCCGAGCTCTGAGCATCCTGACATCATGAGCAGGCATCAAACATCTTCAGCAATGAGGTGTGCCAACTGGCTCAGCCTTCCCCACGTGGATTCCAGCCAAGACCACATCAGGATCCACTGGGACTCTCCTCTGGCCCCACCTGCCACAGACATCAGAGACTCTTTTCCCTGGGATACTTCCCCCTGCTGTGCTCTTCTCTGGCCTTCCTCCCATGCTTCTGGGACAGCAGAGATGGTTCTTAATATATTTATGTTATTCACAAAATTGAATAATAAAATTGATGTTCCACGGATTTCTTTTTTTTAAGGCAGGTTCAAAAATAGAAAAGAAAAAAAAAAGTGAGGGAGACCTCAGGGAAAGGGCAGCAGCGCAACAGCCATCCCATCCAAGGCCTGGACCACTGTGCCTCCCTCTCCTGTTCAGTGTATAGAGACTCTCATGCCTTGAGCCAGTGTAGATGGGAACTCATTCTCCTTGACCTAGTGTAGAAGGAGGTTCTCCCCTTGAACCACTGTAGACTTGGTTGCATTTGAGCCAATTACTTTGGCCAGAAAGAATCCCTTTCCCAGACTTCAGGCCCTTCCTTGAGGTATGTGGAGAGGGTGGGTGGCATCTGGTGGAGAAGACACGTCTAGAAAGGCATTAGAAACTCCAGAGTGTTCTGTGGCATCACCTCCATAATCCTATGGGCAGAAAAGTGAGAGGTGAGCCAGTGGGTAGGGGCAGGCCTGCCTGTAATAGTGGCTGGGTGCTTCACCATGTGCCCCACAGTCTCCGTGCACAAAATGTCCTCCTGGCTGCTGCTAAAGGTCACAGAGTGTGAGCATATGGGCTTTGGGGACTGGAGATGATAAACTGCCTCAGAGTTGCTACTTACATAAAAGCCAAGTGCACCCATGTGGACTTGCTCTTATCTATCTTTGGGTTCTAGGGACACTCAATTTTGTAAACTGAAACTCACACAAAGAAAGAGTAAGAAACCCTCACGTCAGGTGGGAGGGCGGGTGGATATTTGGGTCAGTGCATGTCCACAGCTCAGAGGAGTTTATGGGTAGATAGCAGACCAGAAACCCAGAAGTGACAACCTTCTTCATGGTCACCGTGCAGAGGTTGCCCAGGAAGCCCAGTGAAAGGGAACCTGAAGATAAATCAACATGGTTTGCCCAAAGCAAACAACAGAGAGAAGAAAGTTTCTGTCCCAATGGCCAAAACAAAGGAGGTACAAAGGTATCTGAAAGAGACAGCACAGCTACTAGGCTATGCTGTGAGGTAGACTTGTTCCTGTGGTTGGATCAAGATGAAATAAAGCACACAGCTAGCAGTTGAAAAGAGGTTACCCTGACGGCAGCTCTGCCTCTAATCCCTGAGCAACCTCAGCCACTTACCGGTAACTGCTCTCCACATCCTTCTTTTTAAACTATAAAGATGAACGTAGACAAAGGCATCTCAGTTTCCTCCTTGCGCTCATATTCAGGGTTGCCAAATGTGCTGGCAGGACAAACCATCTAATTTTAGGGCCCATTGAAAATGAAAATGGAGGGTTCTTTGTTCAATAATTAAGACTTGCAAGGTGTTGACAGTGGAACATTGAACTGAATGCAAAACTCTTTGAGTTCAGCACCCCCTGTGCCTGCATGGCTCTGATCTTGAAGCCAGCCCAACTTCCAACTTCTTATCAGGAAGATGGTCAGTCACTTGGGGATTTAGAAATTGGATCTCCCAGGCTAAAGTTGCAAGGGGAGCACATACTGGGCCAACCACAATTGGAGACAACACAAAGACCTAGGCACAGCACAAAGCACGGGTGGGGAGAAAAAAAAAGGGGCTTGGCACAAAAAAACAAACCTGTCCAGGTCGCAATTGTGGATAGGACTGCCCCAGCTTCCAGAGCCTTCAAAAAAGATCTTAACTCTGCTTTGAAACCTGGGCCAAGTCTGGAAGTGACAGATTGCACATTGTCTCTGTCTTTCAGAATAAAGAGCTTATATTAGGAAGTCTAGCAGGCAACCCTTCCAAAAATGGTCAATATGCAGGTAGGTGGTGCTATCCCTCTCCTGCTAAACACACAGCCACTCAAGGTCAGCATGATGGCAGTGGTGGCCCAAGCCTCGAACATGTGAAATAAACTGCATTGCCTATGGCCCCAAAGCACCACACTTCTACAAGTTTTGGTGCAGCGTATCTAGTCTCAGCACTCAGAGTGAATGCTCTTAATTCTATACAGTTAGTAAATGTCAGTGAAGACCATTAGCCAGCCATGCCTCGGTGCGTGGGGTTTGAAAGGACTTCCACTAAGGCCCTGCCTGTCACTACCCAAGTTCTTCCTATCAGAGGGTAATTGTCTGATGCCTGGCAGGTTGTTGTCAGCAGACCAGTCAAAACCACATTCAGCGTTTCCCATAATGAGGTCTTTGGTGTCAGGTGACATTAAAGAATGAGAGTGGTGAAGAAACACCTCAGGTGAACCACTTTCCAATAGCCTGAGAATGCAGCTTTCAAATCACTCCCATTACTGGGCTTTACAAAATTGGGGAGGCTTAGTGAAAGAGAGAGCACCAGACTGGAGGTTTGAGGACTTGAGGTCCAGCCCTCAATTCCTACTTACAGGCTGAATGGCCAAAGATAAGTCATTTGTCCTACTGGGTTTCCATTTTCCCATTGAAAAATGGCAATAAAATACCTGCCTTATGGCGACATCATAGCATAAAATAAGATCACAAAGAGAACATTTTTTAAAAAAATCACTCTGCAACTATTGAGTCTAACCCATAAGCTTCATGAACCCAATAAAATAAGTCATGATGATAATAATTTTTAGAGCTAGCTCCCAAGGTTATTCCAAATACCCCCTTCCAAGTTTATCTGAAAAATCTAGAAAGGGACACACACTCGAATTAGCAAAGTCATATCAAAATTTGGAGAAGAAAACAAATAAAAAAGAAAAGAGGTTTAAGAGATTTACCCCACCAATCTCTTAGTAATTTTCGTGCTCATTATCAGTAAGCTGTGCTTTTCTTGTAAAAGAGCTACTTGGGCGTGCAGTGACTTGAGATAATTAAGAATGCATTTACATTTTATGGAGCCACTAATGCCCTCAGCATTCTAGGACCTTGCATTAGATTTGCTCATGGTACTTTCCCCCAATCAGTGAATATTAAAATATTTAACCTGTAGTCAGGCAGTAACCTCTCAAGACCCTAGGACTTAATTCAGCGATGTCAAGAAGTCAAAAGGGGGTTTGTCAACAGAGAAAAACTATAGTTACATTCCAAATCCTGCTTCTGTGTTTTTTTTTCTCATTTCTTAATTGCTTGAGGAATCTCATTAAATTTTGCAGATAAAGTAGAAATTGGAAGAACCACAGAGTGAATTGGGAAAGGATGGTTTTCTTCTAACATGTTCCGAAATGACAACACAAAAAAGGGATGCTGAAAATTATTGGCCCTCTGAAAAATGAAGATCCCAAGAAGGGGGGGGAATTTGGCTAGACGATCTTGTGAGTGCCCTTCCAGCTCTAAGTACTATGTAATGTCCAAAGATGAGGATGTTTGATGGCACCATGTACCAGTCCTCAGAGTCACATGGAGAACAGATTGAGACTCTACCCAGTGCCTTGCAATCTTTACCCAGAAGGGAAGAGACCTGCTACAGGTAACTCCTGAGGTGGGTTTCCAATGATAACAGATGGAAAAATCGACCACGACCCTCAAACACGGCTTTATAAATCTAGTCAGCTATCCTGCAAACTGACCTCTGAACTAGAGAACATGATGGGCTGAATTGTAAGCATGTCACCACATTGCCACTCCTTTCATTTGAGCAAGCGTACATAAATAATGAGCTAAGTAAGTTACAGCCCAACACAGTCCACACAGCATCGGGCAGTTAAAACCATCTGGGACAAGGTATGTGAAGAAGGGAGTCTAAAAACAGAGTATTTAGAAGTCTGATCTGTCTGGTTCTAATTTTCAAAGTCAGAAAAGAGATGTCCCCTAGGAGACTGGACCCTGCTTAGAAAGATATTTGGACTAGGCAATAAAATAATATGAAAATACCAAAAAATAAAAATGAGGAAGAGAAATAGATATGTAACTTCATCACGGGACTCCTGTGGTATCTCACAACACCATGCTTCATGAACCCCAAAGAAAGCAAAAATCCAGCTAGTGTTATAAATCCTGGTCAGCTGAATTATTTCACGTGTTGCAGCCTGACTTAAGTTATTCATCGCAGAGGCTAGCAGCTCCCAGATGCATCCTTCCATGTCACTGGACAGGGTAAAAATAATAAATTGGCCATTGTGAGACACTCTGAGTTTCGTAGGGTTGAGCAGAGCATATTTTATATTCTTCTCTTGGAACTGCCTCTTGTTGGTAGTAAATGGTTGCCAGCGCTGCTGTTTCTCAATAGACAAGTCCTAGAAGTAAAGATAATTCAATTTTCATTCACTCTTAGGTCTCTTGCTACCCATGTTCTTCCTTGACACCGACAAGGCTGTGCCTGTCTTCCTGGCCTGAGGCCTGAAGTAGCATTGTACGGTTCGCTCCTTGCCAGAAAATGCCATGAGCCACTAAAAAAAAAACAAAAAAAAAAAACCTCTCACCCAGGGCAGACCACTCTTGTGAGCACAAATGGCCTGGTGGCTGTCTTACCTGGTCTTCCTCCTTAACTCGTTTCTCTCCAAGAATAAAGATATCAAGGTATTGATTCAGCAGCAGCTCTTAAAAGACCATCAAGTTTGGTTTAAATCTTTAAAAGTTGCCATTACATGAGAAAATATAATAAGAAGTGCGGCCCCCTCTGTTAGATTGAAATTAAATTACTATCCTTGAAATGTTGGAGTTGCAAGTATAATTTCTATCACTTCTTTGAAAAGCAATATAGCAAATGATTAAAGACCACTAAAATGTTCAGAATTTCTGGAACCAATAATCTCATTCATGAAAATCCATTCTAAGGGTATTAATCAACAGGAAAAAAGTGATGTACATTTGCATGTTTATTCCTGTGAAAACATGGAACTTATTAGAAATATTTAGATACAAATGACTATAGAAACATGAAACAATGTTCCCCAATAATGTTAAAGGATAAAAGCATAGAGAATAAAATATGTTCTTTGATTGCATCTATGGAAGAAAACATTATATGTATGTAAAGACACAGATGATAAATACAAGAGTGTTAGAGGTCATGGAGTATGTGTATTTTTCCTGCATTCAAATTTGTCATCAATATTGCTTTTATATTCCTCCTCCCCTCCCCCACAAAAAACTTCTAAAGTTACGGAATATGCTTCCATCAGTGTTTGACATTTCTTCTGAATCTGCCTCTCATGGCTCAGTCTGCTCCAATTATTATTTTTTTTTTAACTAGACAAAAAGAAGGTTATCTTTTTTGTTGTTTAATGGTCAGGCATAGGTCTTTAATCATCGAGTTGGCTTCTTTGTTTTGGCTACATTGCTTTCCATCATTTGCATGATGCTTGCATGATTTACAAATGCTGAGAGCTGTGTCTCAATCAGCAGAGCTCCACCGTCCACCTCCACCATCGTGGCATTCTTATATGCTTTTCTTTTCTTTCTTCCTTTTTTTTAGAGCCACTATCCTCCATTTACAAAGGTAGAATGGGATTGTACAACCACTAGCCAAGCATTCAAACACGACATACTACAAAGCACTCAAATAAGACGCCCCCCAATTCCCCCCCACTCTGCAACGAATGCCATCATTGGACAAAATAAAATGTAAACGACATACTTTAAATAACAAATACTGTGGGTGGCAGCGACACCAGTATTCTGAAAGATGAATAAATGCAATTAAGAAACCAGGCAAAGAAGTAAACATGCCATGTAGCCTACAAAAGGCCAGCCACATTGTGTTTATTTTAATGTTGTTTAACGGTAACACCTAATAAAGAGAGCATCATGATTGTGTGAACTAAATTTTCAGTCATAATGAATGCTACAAACTTAACCTCCCAAGTTTAAATAGGCTACAACGTCTTGGGAAAAATGCAAGAAAAATTATTTGATAAAGGTGACGGTTTTTCACACCTGAAAATAATGTTTTTCTTCCAGCCTATCTTGATCAACAGCCGGCAGCAACACATTGCAGATATAATCTCAAGACCTTGTGGCATGTACTTGTCACTACATGCATAACTTACTATGGACAGAGGATCACGGAGATTTTGAACATAATTTCCCACACGACAGGAGATTAAATAGACCACATTGGAAGAAGGCAAGAAGAAGCTAGGTCTCTGGAGTACCAAAAAGTAAACTTCAGCCAGTTCTGGAAGAAGAGAAACAGCAGGAAATATACTTTCAGATGGGCTACTTTCTCAATAGTTCCCGCTTTCAAGAACTCAAGGGAAAGTATGAGTTACTGGGCAAGAGTCTAATCGAAAAAGGCCCAGTCCCAGCAAGATTTGCAATGAAAAGAAATCATTGTCTCCTTATTCATATTTTTCTTTCTCCTCTCCCTTTGTGATGCATTCTTTTATGGGGTTTTGTCCTCTCCCCCAGAATACCTTACCCCATCACCCCATCAGAGCCTGCTCTGAGACTGCAGTCCCAATACCTATAATGAGATGTTGTCAATCCCTACCCCTCAGTGTATACATGATACAAAGCTTTCTGTCTAGGCTGTGTTTTCTAATACAGGAATATCAGGCATCAGTGAACAAGTAGAAAAGGCTCTGTAACACAAAAGAACTTTCTCAATGTCCCAGAAACCATTCTACACAGCATCTTACAGCATGACCCTGGATCTGCTGTGCTTAGTGAAAACAATTTTGATTGTTTTTGTCAGCTATTTCGCTGCTGCAACTGAAAGACCCGATGAGAACAACTGTAAAGGAGGAGAAGTTTATTTAAGGGCTCACAGTTTCAAAGGTCTTAGTCTGTAGAAAGCCAGCTCCAATCCCTGGGGCTCAAGGTAAGGCTGAACATCATGGCAGAAGAGTGTGGCAGAGGAAAGCAGCTCACATCATGTTCATGAAACAGAGAGAGACTCCACTTTCCAGATAAAAATATATACCCCAAAGCTATGCCCTAATTCCCACCTCCTCCAGCCACACCCTACCACTTCAGTTACCACTCATTAGGTGAAGGCTATAACCCAATCATTTCTCCTCCAAACCTTCTTGCATTTTCTAACAGGTGAGTTTTGGGGGACATTTCACAACCAAACCATAACAATAATTGTACCTGCTTCAGGAGAATTCTGGAAGACTAAATGGGATCATTTGTGGAAAGCTCCAGATTGGTGCCTGACACATAACAAAGCTCGATATGTGTTGCTTAACTGTGATTATTATCATCAATTGATGCAAAGGCCTTTCTGAGACCAAGTCTCATGAGAGCATGATCAGTTAAAGAACATATGTGAATGGAGTTACCTTGCCATACAGTGTAGCACAGTGGTTATGAACACAGGTTCTGAAAATCAACTACTCAACACCCGCTGTCACCACCTGGACACCTTGTGATGTCAAGCCTCGGATCTCTAACCTGAAAAATGTCACTCACAGGAAAGCTCTTTCCTTTATAGAGAAAAGAGTGCTCTTCAACCGAAACTGTATCTTCAAAAATTGGTTAAGAAGGAATGAGTGTTTGGGAATTAGGGGCTACACATAACCCCCAAGATGTGACCCAATTGGGAAATCAGGTATCAGAGCCACTCTAGAATATATCATACATGCGGGGTCCTGATGGCTTCCCAACACCCCAATACTGAACTAGGCAGCTTCTACTGAAAAGAGTATTACGAAAAAAAGAAATCAACAGAGACAGTGTCATCAGCTCAACTGTTTCTTCCAAACATACTCCTCACATAAGTCACTTCTCTTCCCACAGGGTGGATTGATCGAGTTTATGATGAGATGCTGGAAGCTTCTTTTTCCCATTTTTCCCTCATGAGAAAGACTGAAAATGTCATTCCCATGGGCAAAGCTTTTCCTAATTCTTGGTCTTAACCGATACATTTGCATGTTTCTATTATGTTCTATTTAGCAATTGGGCATATCCTCCAAAGTAAGCTAATAGACATGTTGTAAGAATGAAGATTGTTTACTCTCCTTCTGATAGCTTGTCTTCAGGAAGACTACCATCAAGCCTTTCCTTCCCTGTATGTGTGTATGTTTCCTTCATCTAGAGATGAAGTTTGTTCCTTCACCCTACTGAATCTGGGCCAGCTGCAACTGCTTTGATGAACCGGATAAAGCAGAAGTGATGCTCATGGACTCCAAGGCTAGTGTAAAATGTCTTATAACTTCAGTCACTCTTTCTTGGAATATTGCTCTAAGGAAAAAACAATCCCCCGGTAACAATCAGACTGTCTTGAAACCTCCAGGCTATAAGAAAACCTAAGATGGCCATGTGAAGAGAGAGATGCCCAGCCAGCCTCTTGTTGTTCCAGCCATTGATACCAAAGGACGTATCAGACATGGGACTGAAGAATCTCTTAGACATCCTATTCTGTCAGTTCTTCACATGACTCCAGATCCAGACGCAAACTTGTGAGAAATTCCAAGTTAAAACCACCCAGCTGAGCCTAGTCAACCCATAGAACCATGAAAGATACTAATAAATAATTATTTCAAGTGTCTAAGTTTGGGGGAATTATGCTTCAATAGATAGCAAAACATTTTTTTTTTACTGAGTTTTTTGTTTGCTTTTTGATGCTTGAACAACAGACTAATTTTTATTCAGGGGACTCTACTGTTAAAATATAGGTGGTGCTTGGCATTTGTTTTGGTGTTATCTGAACAAAACAGCAAAATTCTTCTGCAGTTTTCACAAAGGATTGGTGCTTAATCCTCAATTAAAATGCTTTATAGAAACAAATGAAATTGCATTGCTTCTAGCAGGCTAAATGTCGCATCTCTAATGCAAATAATAGATTTGATAACAGACAGAATGAATATTTACCATGAAACTAATTTCCTATCCTTTGATGCCAATTAGGATCGTAATTGCTTCCTCAGTATCACCAGATCATTCACAGCTTCAGGAAGTACAAGTGCATTTGGTTACATTTATTTAACTTGTGTAAATTCTTCTGTAATTTGTTATTTCCAGGAGAAAATGAAAATTGAAATCAGGAACATTTGTGATCTCATTTTCTGAAGAGATAGACCTTTAAAAAATCAGGTAAATTAGTAAAGTCAATCATGCAAATGAGTTCATGCCCACAAGCTTGATCTTCAAAGGATCTCAGAAAGATAACTAAAGATACAGTCAGGTAGTGATTTTTAGTCATCCTTGCCTGTATTTCTTATTTTGTAGATTTGATGGAATATTTCTATGAAAGCATTCCTTTAACATACAGTTATGATACCATCAGATCAAAGTGTGTATGACTGATACATGAGGTAGATACTGATTTATAAGCAGGAGGACAATCACTTGGTTGCCTGCTACAAACATTTTTCTAAAGGCTGAAGATATTCTGCCTGCAAGATTCAGGGCTCATTCTCTGGCTTAGGAAACCAGGCAACATGGAACTTGATATCTTTCAACTCACTTGCATTCAGGGTTAGACTTTACTTTTCTGAACTTCTGTTTATCCTCTTGGGGCAAAAAAAAAAAAAAATGAAGAATGTGTGAGATTTAGGAATTTGCCATGAAATCATTCATATAAAAGTGACCTGCTTGATCCTGATTTTTATAGCAAATGATATATAATAAGAACACAGGAAGAGGAGAGCTCTCCAATTCCCAAAAGCCCAGGACACTCCATTGAGTGTTTTGAACATCACTGGAAACAGCCTATATTAATTCTTATGACAATAAGTAAATTGTCACATTAGTGTAACTTCCACCCAAGAGAATCTTGCTAGGATCAGGTCTGACTTGGAGGCTAGTGTTGGTGTTTCTATCCCAGAGGCATTTCTGTTAATTTAACCAAACTGCTAATCCTACAATACCAGATCATCTTAATGCACTATCCAACCAAACACGAAGGGCAGAGCAGCCCTGCCTCAGTATGGTAGCTGATGAAGTGATTGGGGTATGTAAATGAGAACCTCCCTAGTTTAGGTCTTATAACCAGGAAGTATGTTCTCTGTGATCTTCTCTGAATATGCTGTTGAGTTGGGATAAAAGATCTTGAGCATAGGTGTAGCAAACATGACTTATGTTTCACATTCAAGTAATGTTGGATTTTGGTCAGAGCTTGTGAGTCATTGCCGCTGGTCCTGAAGTATGGTACTTAGTTGGTTTTCCTAGCCCTAAAACACAAAGGACTACTTTTAGATGTCTTTTCCAGGAATTCAGAAGCACATAAAGGGAAAAAACACACAGAGAAGAACACAGGCAGAACTGTTGAAGAGAGTCTCAGAGAGCAACTTCCAAGAATACAAAAAGAAAGCCTTTTAGATTGAAGTATTTTTAAATTATTGCTGATACCAAAAATAGAAGTCAATCAATCAGACTAAGAATTCAAAGTTAAATTGAATTCAAATTTTAAAAATCTGTTGCTAGCGATTCCAAATTCAACAAATATTGATACAAACAGACAACATGAAAGCCAGGTAGACATGATATCAATGGTAGAAGCAGCCCAAAGTGATCATGGTTTGTTGTTATTCTCCTCATTGATGGAAAATTTTGAGATTTTCCATCTAGTAGCAAAATCAGTAGAACTATGACTTATGTTTCACATTCAAGTAAATTCTTGTATACACTTTCGAAAATTCAAGAATACTTCTTACAGCTCTACTTTTTTCCTTGTTTTGGAAGTTGCAAGAGGATATACTCCAACTTTTCCCTGGTGTTTTGTGAAAGTTGTCTTCTCTGAAGATTTTTCTCCAATTTCTCTAAAGAGCTACGATAACATCTAGGCTTTACCTTATATTGATTTCAGCAAATGGAACTCAAATGGCAAAATACAAAATAGATTAGTCAGAAATATGAAATCCTATAAAGGCTTATGGTGAATAATTTAAATGGAAATGATTTTGTCACTGGAAATAACAATTGAGTGCCTTGCTGACACACAGTACAATAGGTCCTTGGCAATTGTGGATTTAACATGCATCATTCTGAATGTTCTTAAATGACCCTGAAAGCCCCATAACATGTAGTAATTTGTAATTTTGCTGAGGCATGAATCTGAATGGCCTGCACTGGGAGGCAAAAGAGAGTCATTTAGATACGAGAACTTTACTCTTTTTAGTTTCTTTGGAGAAGTTTTATAAATTTGGGGACTTGCAAAGTTCTCAGAGACTCTTGCACAAAAGTTTTCATATCTAACATAGTGTTAGAAACACTAGTAAAGGGAAAGAGGGTACAAATTCAGAAAAAAATTTTGAAGCACTATAACGGCAACATAGAACATTGATATGGTGAGAAAACTCAATGAATACTTGTTCATATTGATTCATTATGAAGTGGAATAATGTATGTTAAGTATTTAACACAATGTCTGACACATGGTGGAGTGTTCTTTGTGTCTTAGTTCCAATCCTCTTTGCTTACATGTTTTCTACTGAAACATTTGGAAAGTAGCTTCCACTTTCAGATAAATGTCTTTTATTTAGATAAAGACAGAAAATACCAGAGGCTATTGCTATTGTTTTGTTTTAATTTTTCATGATTTAAGCAATGTTTAGAGCAAAATCTGCTTAAGAAGGAGCCTCTGTATAAAGCCCACACTTGATTTAGCAGTCTATATTTATGTGTAGCGACAGAGGCATTGATTATACATTCTCTTAATCTACAGCCTCACAGTGTGACAGGATTAGGAATCTGGACCCATATGCAGATGTTAGGGTGTGTGGCAAAATTGAGACACTTCAATAAATTTGCTTTTGAAGATTAGGAATAGGTGCTTGATACACCCATTTGGCTTTTCTCGGTGTCTGAGCACAGAATCTCAGTAATCCTTCTGACGGCAATCTCATTAATGTGTCTTTCAGATCACATTACATTTATACACGTATCGTGGCTGCTTAAAAAGTCAAATAAGGCTAGCTTTTCATTAAGATGGTCTTTTCAAAATGAGTGAATATTTCAATAAATGACTGAAATAACTTTTCACAAAGATTGGTAATTTACATATTTTGTAGATATTCAAATGAAAGATGGTCCAAAATGCAGCCATCATTGCTCTAAAGCTCAGGATGCTGAATATTGTTTGATGCATTCCCTGGAACAGATTGTTATAATAAGAGGATACCAAGATTTCTTCTTTGTGCTTAAACATTTATGTGGGGGGGTGGAGGGAGGGTGGAGAGTGTTTTTAACAACACCTTCCCCCCACCTGGGTTTCTAATAGCTTCACTCTTACAGGAGTAACAAACAATAGAAATCAGCCAATTGTTTGGTCATCACAACATGAATATGGTAATTCACACCAACAGGAATACTGAGGTAACTTCCCTTCAATCAAAATAATGAGAAAGTAGTTATACATTTGCATGAAAATAGAAATTTAGGGTGGCATATTACAGTATTTCAATTGTAATCTGCTCTTCCTTCAAACTGCATCCACCCCCGCCCCCACCGCTGCCTCAGGTTTGCAAACTGCTTCAGCAACCATCAGCCAAGAAATGTACATGTCATCTGCAAATCATAGATCACAGATCTTGACTCGAGTGATTGCAGAGGGAAAAGTGCTGAAGGGTTCATAGTGGCCAGAACAAGACTTAAAAGTGATGTGAAATAGGGAGCAAAGAGGGCTGCAATTGCCTTGGAGCCTAAAATAGACCGAGCTTCAATGCCATAGAAAAAATCACCAGCTTCTCCATCATTTCTTTAAAGGTCAAAATTTTTGTAGGTGGACTGGGAGAGCAGCGGATTGCAGATGCGTTTAACAGCAGGGTATTTTCCGCTGCCATGACCAGTTAAGGAAGATTTTCAAAAACACACCTGCTGGTAAACAGTTTGGCCCTACTCTGGGTCATCTGCCTTCTCAGGTCTCCTTGCTGCCTGGATTCTTACCTGGGTAGAGTCCCAAACCTCCCATCAGTCAAAGCTAGGCTTTCAGTACAGTTGATTATGATTTTTAGAGAGGTACCTCGGTGGCTTTCAGGGAGGTTTTATGGTGTGGGGCTGCCTCTTCCCAAATGCATGAAGCACACACATGAGGCCTACAGGCCCAGAGCATGGACTCAACCATTTTCTCTTCACGTTGCTGGTCGGTAGGCAGGCACAGAGGCCTGACTCTCACTGCCAAGCATCAGGTACAAGCCAGCTAAGAACAGGTGTGCCCTCCGGGGAGTCCCCCAGGGGAACCTGAGGGGCAGCTATTTCCCTCTTAGGGAAGTCACCACAGGTCTGCCACGTTACATTCGACTGTTGGCTGCTATAAAACAAGTACTCCATTTGGCAAACCCATCCCAAGCACACAGTCAGTTAGACTAAAGATGGGAAATCTTCCATCTCCACCCACATTGGGCCTTTGAATGTCAAGAATGATATAAAGACTTGGATCTCCTTCAAGGAAGCTCTTCTAGCTTTCACAGGGTTGCATGGAGAGCGCATCTCTGGATAAGAATGTGGGAAGGCAAAGTCCCAGCACAGCTAAATTCCCAAAGCCAAAGACTCCTGGAAATCACCTGTTCCACAATTTAGCTCTGCCCCAGATCCCTGGCATTAGAATGAAAACCAAATGCTGGTTAGACATCCTACCTTCTCTGAACTTCCTGTCCATAGCAACCAGAAACATACTGGCACATGTGGGATAACGTGGCCATAAGAGCTTCCCAGGGAAGAATGTGTATGCTGGGGGCTTACCATTCACAGCTATACTGAAGATACTATTTATACTTCTTATGTATATCCATGCAATCAGGTTGGGATATCGAAGAATTTAGTTTGACCTATTCTGGTCATGGGGCTTCCTTTGGATGATTCACATTTTCCAAAGAATAGGGCTAGAGAGGCTAAAGGTTATAATTCCTTCCCCTTGTGGGTAGGATATTATCCTTTGAACACTTTCCAATATCTACCTTTTTTATTTGGCAAAGAAATAAAAGGCATTAATATTAACTTTTTATATAGGCTCTGACAGCAGGAGAGTGGTGACTGAGGGACACGGTTGCGTAACCTGATGCAAGGCACTTTAGCTCTCTGCCTCACTCTCTCACCTGATAGGAAGAAATAATTGCATTTACCCATAGGATTGTTGTCACGATCAAGTGAATATGTAAAAAAATGCTTAGAAGAGTGCCTGGTACACAGTCAGTATTCAGTCAAGTTCAGTTTTTAAAAAATACTCTTGTTGTCATTTTTATATATCTTAGTAATACCTTCTTCATCATCTTTCCTTCCACTGAATAGGGAAGGGAGTGGGAGGAAGCTGTAGGGTACGGCAGTGGTGGCAGATCCAGGAAGGGTTCTGTGGAGCTTCTTTCATCTGCAAAGGTCACCGTAGCCTCACTCTAGTTTTTGTTTTGTCTTCCTATCTCCTACAGCTCACTTACTCTCTTATACCTCTAGAGCTTTCATAGGAACAAGATAAGATCCTTTCAAGACTTTGCAGAAGTAAGTGCAAGGCATGAAATGAATGAGGCCAGATCATACCAATGTAAGAATCAAGAAGAGTCATGGAAAGGAAGGTGGAAATAGAGTGTTCACACCACCAACTGCAATCCTTGTGAATGAGAATACCACAAAGGAGAGGGAAGAATTCTATTTAGAATCATTAATCCACTCATGCTACTTTCCGAGCCCTTAATCATCAAGGGATCCAAGCAAAATCACTTTCATCCACTCTGTGAGATGCAGAGCAGTATTGCTGCTGGTGCCAGGACTGCCTCTGCCTGCTGCTTTAAAAATGCCCAGAGCCCAAACCTGGGAGGAAAGAAAGTGGTAGTTTATGCTAAAATGCTAAAACCATTTGAAACCAAATGCATATAATAGAAAGAATTGAAGCAGCTGGTGTATGTCATTACATTCACTTCTCAAGGAGGCCTGTCTTCTAGTGACACCAATCAAAGAACTGGGTCATCTCTCAACAGTAATTTTCTTGGAGGCCATGAAATTCCTGCATTGATTTCATCCCCTTTGGCTGAACATGCACTGGGAACAGCCAAGCTGGTGAGGGCGCAGGCAGCCCATGGGGCTGTCATCAACTTCATCTGAAGAGTTTATATCCTTAATGGGATCAGAGGTCTTATCGGCGATTCCTCGTAAGTGCAACACAGAAACTATCTTTCTCTCACCACTGATTCCACACCTGACAATTCTCCTATTTATCAGTTAACAATTATTGTCTGGAAGCAAGGCAATTACAAAGAGGAATTTATGAAGTCCTTAGCAACTAAGAAGAATCTTGATGGAATCTCTCCATTCTGTACAGAAAATGGAAATGTGAATGGTCTGAAGACAGGACTGACTTCACATACATTAGCACCACGTCATAAAACAAATCATTAGGACTTTAATTCTTGTGTTTCTGTATGCATCCAAGAAGTTATAACTATGCATGGGAGAAACTGAATCTTATGCTTGCATTAAAAGGTGGGCATTAGTCCTGGCTTCAAGACTCTTCTGGGAATCTTCCCAACACCCAGAAGGAATGGATTGTGTTCTCATCACTCTTCAAATCTGTGTCTTTTCTTGTGGTGTTGTTTATCTGTTAATTTTTCCCTGCCACTGACTTTCCTTTCTTTGAGCAAAAGAGCCCCAACCTATTCAACCTACTATGATTCCCAGTATCCAGCATAAGTATGGCATATGGAAGAGGCCAACAAATATAACATTGGCCTAACAAATATATAAATAAATCTTGATATTAGTTCAGTCCACAGACATCGTTAAAGCCAAATTACCCAATGATACTTGTTAAAGAACAGTAAGGCAGTTTCTCAAGGGGGAACTACTACAATGGGTGCAGGGACCACTGCAATGGGGACTTATGGTAGGGAGAGAGACTGAGCTCAACTCCGACTCCAGCAAAGACCAGTGAGGATTTATAACCAAGAAGCAGTGTGAGGGTCAGTGGATAGAAAATAACTAAGAAGAAACACCAGGGTAAGTGGGATTCTTGCCAGACCAACTCAACAGAATTTTTGCTGAAAGCAGGCCAGAGTAAAAAGAATCGTGGGTGGACAGAGAGCAAAAGTTAGATTTTCTGGCCTAGAAGGATTCTTGCTCAAACTAGATTCTACAAGGGCAGACAGGGAAACCCAAGTTTAGGCCTAGATGAGAAGAAGTCTTAGAGGAGCCCAACTAAAGTTAGCATAGGAGAGTCTTTGTCAAGCTTTGGAAGGGATGCCACTTTCATTCTCTGAAGCTCTGGCTAACAAATACTCATGGAGTTCCCAAGTAGCACCAAGGTCCATTTTATACCTTGAATTCACAGAACCCAAGGATATCTTCAGATACCTCTCTGAAAAGAAGTTGTTCACTTCCGATGGAACCATGTTGTATTATAGGTACTCTGGCCTTCAGCCTTCAGGTTTGGAAAGGAAGAAAATATTTTGAATAGTGCTCTGTGAGAGATAACCAAGAGTCCCCTCTCTCTCCCTGGTCTAGTGGTTGCTCTAGCAACCAGGTAGAACCTAACAGCACCTTGCATTCATAATTTTGCATTCTGTCCTGGACTTCTCTGCTGATTAGGACAGCTTCTAGGCCCATCAGTCATCCCAAGTCATATGGGAGAAGTTAATACGCCCTGAGGTCACCCTTAAACAGCGGGATGTAAGGACCAGTAGATGTGCAAGGCTCTCTGACAACTCTAAGGCACATTTACAAGGCTTCCCAGGCTGTCCCTGAGAGTAGGGCGCCTCATGGTAATGAGCTTAATTACACACCCTGGCTTGGGTTTTCATCCCATGTTTCACACTTAGTTGCCCTAGCTTTGTCTCTGGAACTAAGGAAACCACCTCCTTGCAAGCCTTTGTCACATGCTCTGCTTTTCGGGGCAGTGTAGTCAGAGTCCACTCCACAGAGTGACTAAGCCAATCATATTGCTTGTTTAAGTGAGTATTTTGACTAGGCTCATATTTGGTCAGGATGACAAATAAAATGTAATGCCTTAGTCTACATTTTCATAAAGGGAGTGTATAAGGGATTTTATAACTAAGTATGTAAAATTAACCATTCCAAAAAACAACCTTAACTGTTTTTTTTAATAATTTATATTCCTCTTTTCAAATTATGTGAGAATTCAGACCAATGAAACACATCTTCCTAAGTATTCGCCTTTTACAGCTACCACCTAAGAAGCAAAGGATTTAAAATATTACTTTATCGCATGAAAGAGAAATAGACTTTCCAGCCTAAAGTAAAACCTACATTGCTGTTGCCAGGTTTTGCTTCTTATCTAGTTTACCTTTGATGATATTCATCGCATTTGTCTGTCCCACTAGACTAAAGCACCATGATGGTAAGACTGTGTTTGCCTCATTAGCATTTGGCTCTGCATTTGGGGTCTTCATTGAATTTTTATTAAATTTACTATATTAAATTGGAATTGAATTTACTTTATAAAATATAAAGTGATTTACAAATTTTGTACCACTCAGAGACCATCCCACACAGACATCTGTGTTCCTGTTAGTTAAGGAGGCCTCTAGCTGAATGGGGCTACAAGCCCCTTCCTCATACAGTGAGCAAAGGAACATGGTAGCCAGGATAAAACCAAGAGCGAAGGGACCCGATTCCCCTTACATACTAATGGGAACTCAGTATGAACTCTTTCTCTCTACAAAGTGCTGAGGTTTGAGTGTGTCCCCCCCAACAAAAAAAAAAAGTTCATGTGCAAGAAACCCAGTCTCCAGTATTGTGGTAGTGAGGTGGTAGAACATTTGAGAGGTAAGGACTACTGCAAGGTAATCAGGTCACAGGAGTTTGCCTTTGGAAAGAATTAATTCTGATTTCTAGAGTGAATTAGTTCTTGCAAGAGCAGCTTGTTAGAAAATAAAGCAAGACCACCCCACTTGCTCTGTCCCTTCTGCATATGGCTGATTCCCTTTCCATTTCTCTACCATATTGTGATACAATGAGGGGACCTTCTCCAGGACAGTAGCGCCATGCAGTTCAAATACTCCAGCCACCAAAATCATGAACCAAATAAACCTCTTTAATTTTTAAAAGTACTCAGCTTGGGTATTTTGTTATTACAACCGAAAATGGACTAATACACAAAGTCTCTTAGCTTCTCTGACTTATCTTTACCCTTTGTAAGATGAGAATGATGTTAAGCCTTGAACTCCTGAATTGAAGGAGCAAAGTCAGTCAGTGAACCTAATTGGAGCATATAGCTGAGGACTTTTTGCCATTTTAATTTCAGAAAGTATATGACCAAGATATTTGTCAGTAATCTCTTCCAATGTTTACAATACCATCCAAAAATTCTTCTTTATGTTCAAATAATGTTCATTTATTACTATTACTATAAGCAAATAGTATTTATTTATTTTAATAAATAAATTTAATATTTATTTATTTATTCAGATAAATAAACTTCCTATTAAATTTCTCCCTGGGTGGAAAAGGCAAACAAGTGGAACCTTATAAAAACTCATTCTTTTTCTCCTATTTCCTTCCCCACACAAAGTAATTCTTTTACTCTTTGAAACTCAGATCATACATATTCTGCCTCAATCTTCTAACCATATTGTACTCTTTTTAGCTCTTTGCATGTTCACTGTCTCTTCTATTCTTTCTTGTGCTATGAATATCACTTCCATAATCATCACTCTAATAATACCATTAATAAGCAAATACGGTTAGTCTTCAAATCGAACATGGAAGAGAAAATGACATTGACCTACTATTACAAAGACCCAAGTTTTTCTTTCTTATGTTACAATAAATATCTTTATTTATGTTTGACTTGTGCCAGAGTTTCTCTGTAGTACATACTTAGTATTGAAATTTCTAGAACTCTAAGTTGGTATCTTCAGCTTTAGTAGTATTCCCAAGTTACTCTCTAAAGTATAAATCACCTTGATTTACACTCTCACCAGCAGCATGTGGTCCCCACAGACCCACTCTCTTGAATCACTTGGTATGCCTGATATTTTCATATTTGCCATTTTCATCATGTGAAATGATTTTAATGGGTTTTAATTTGCATCTCTCTGACTCTTATCTTAAGGAATTTAAGTCTAAGCACAGAAGATATTCTGAAAACTCTCTCCACCATCTCACTTTTCACCCCCATTCTGTTGGGACACTCTGAGAAAGTGTGTAATATGGGACACTACCTCAGTATTAAGTCAGAACTATGAAGGGTCTGACTGAGATTTTACCCTAGTTGGAAGCTAATAAGTTCATTTGCCATAATTTTATATACATGTCTGACAGAAGACACAAGACCCCTGGGTCAGAGAAACAGCCCATTTATTCCTCACAGCAAGACTCCTGTCTCACAGAATTACCCTGTAAGTCATATGCACAAGATTGTGCACTAAGCTGCATACCATTACCTCTTGCTTCTTCATACTTAGGATAAAATGGCCAGTATTGGAATTCTCATTTTCTTTCTGAAACAGCTGGGGAAATCCATCATCCTAGAACCCTTTTTATTTCTATTAAAGCCATGTGTTTTAATAGAGAAAATTTTTGGTGTTAGATTTTTAGCACCTTGCTTTTGTTTAGTTAATTTCAAGCTAAGCATTATAGAATAGTGAACTTGTAAAGTATTATTTCATATACTTTTAAATACCAATTCTGCCATTCAATAGTTGGGTTGCCTTGGGTAAAATTCTTTATTCCTCTGAGGTTCTATGAGCCCACCTGTCAAATGGTAATAATAGTTTTTGCATCAAAGAATCAACAGACATGGATCAGCATGTAGGAAAATATATGATTCATAATGAAGACCTTGGTGTTACCAACTGTTCTTACTGTAAAAGGTAACATCCTTTGGTGGAAGATGTTTACTTTCTAGAATTAAGGAATGACCTTTGACTGGATGTTGTTCCAATTACTGTTCTCAGAGATATTTCAGATTTGGGAGATAATAATCACTATCAATATTTTGCTACCTACATTTTAGGTGTCTTTTTTTTAAGCAGCAATTATACTAGTCATTCTACTAAGGAAGGTATAGGACAAGAAAGGTGAGCAAACTTACCTGTGGTCATACTGCCAGTAAATGGCAGAGTCAGGATTTGAACTCATATCTATTTATCTGCAACTCTGAGCTCTTCTTTTATTATGGTGGGGGATGGAATGAGGTAAAGAGATCATATCAAATCCTCTTGTGATTTTTATTACTAGGGAAATCTACCCCTAACAAACTTGTACATACACAAAGTGTATAACCCTCTCAGAAGAGTTTGGTAGTTAGCAAGAGCCCTTAAGGAAATTATACCGCCAAATTAATAATATTTGTAAGATATTTTTCCCATTTAACTGAAAGTATTTTGAAATCCTAATAAAAGAAAGCTTCTCTGATGTAGAAAAGGCACCCAGGCCAGACACACTTGAACTTAGGCAATGAACAGCCAACTTATTTTATATTGTTCATTTTTACCATCCTTCTACTGGGCAGTAAAATGAGCAAGTGCTACACAGGAATACCGTAATTTTAGTGTTTTTAGATCCAGTCTGAAGGCCTAATGTGATCTGAGTAATGCTTTAACTATGATAACACAGAAATACAACATCAGTGTCAGCGGCTTAGACTCAAGGAACCATGCTTAGGATTGAATGGTATGTTTAACTTCCATCCTTTTCCTAATCTAAAGACTTATCTGAAGTTATACAATAAAAGAGATCCATGTTGAAACTCTGAAAGACTTTTAAATTCAGAAATCTGCTCCCCAAAGTCCTTCATCTTTCCTCAGGTCACCATTTTAATATGTGACTAAAGCACCATAATGCCACAAGTGATGATAGGAGACTTTCTCTGGGATTAATCACCACACACTCAGTCTCTGTCCTGCTTCTCAGTTGAGCAGAATGCTGTACCATCTCTCCATCAATACCTGTCTATTCCTCCAATTGTTAGAGTGAATTTCAAAATAAATAATGACAAGAACCTGTCTGTGTCATTACCTACACTATACTTTTTATTTTTTCAAAAAAAAATGATTTTTCTCCCTGCTACTCAGATCATTTTGCAGAAAACCTGCAAACAAATGCTGAAGATTTAGAAATTCCTGAGAATGGCACACTCAGTCTAAAACTAACTTGGTCTACCTATGAACACATTAGGAAACAACCCATTTCTCTAGCTATTTAAGACATCTATGAAGACTCAAATAGTTATTCTTTCACTTTCATTCTATTTCTTTTAGTTTAACTTTTAGTTACTTCCTAGGAATGACTGCCTCTACCCAATTCACTTAAGCAGATGTAACTACAACCACAAAAACACGGTTGACTGATGTCCTCCAGAGACCTGTTCATTACCTGTCATTAAATGTTTTAAAAGTTTGCATAATTGATCCATCCAATAAGTCATCATTGATTTATAGGTTTCTGTGCTGAAGAGTTGCTCTTTAAAAATTCATAACACTGGTATGTGTCTTTACAATCCATTAGCTGTTTACGTACCCACAGTCTTAGCATTGATTGACCTTGGACTGAGATTCTCATGGACTTCTTTTTTTGCAAGTCCTCAGTATAGAAAAGCAATACTTCAGCCTTATCCCTTGACAGCTATACTTTGATTTTTTTCCCCCTCCATCAAAACGGAAACTTTACTTGAAATGATGAATAAATAAAGCATATTCCATAAACAGCTCTTCACTATTATTTAAGCTTATGGGCTTCGTTGTGTGAATCTCCTTTCCCCACCATCAGATTCAAGTGTGTAAATGTTCTAAAAGGCTTTGAAAGTTTTATGATGATTTCAAGGGATGGAAGAGTAATAGCTGAAGAGTGAAGCTATTAGTTTTAATATTTATATTGAGTGCTCTGAAACATTAATGTGACAGGATGTAAGATCAGTGCAGTGGGATATATTTACTTCACAACCACTGCCACGTGGTTTTTTTTAAAAAAAAAACTGCATGTATTCGTTTTCTAAAATTTTGAGGCCAAGGTTCAAATGTTTTCGAGTTATTATTTTTTTTTCCTTTTTATGAGACTTAAAGTTCCAACTGACAAATACATTAGCTTTTCTTGAACTTGAGCTTGAACCAATTTTAGGAAGCAGGAATGCATTTTCAAAGTTGGCACACAGGTCTGTTGATTTGTCCTCCAGGCTGACCATGGTGAAGGCCATCCACTAGTTTAGTGACCCTTGATCCTGCCTTCCCACCCCCACTGCATCCTGGGAAATTTTAAGGAATGGCAATTGTTTACGATTACAATGAGAGCTGCTCCCAGGGACTTCGTGTGGAGAAGGGAGATGAGGTACTTCTGAGCTTTGACCTTCAACTGTTTCAACTTTCATTTTCACCTCCACCTTGGCAGGCTGTACAATCTCATGCAGGCCCCTTCACACCTTTGAGCTCCAGTTATTGGTTTTAAAATGAGAATGAAAATTGTACCAAAATTGTACCCCAGCTCTTCCACTTGCTGCCTAGACAACACCATGATTTCCACCAAATCATAGTCCTCATAGTAATTAAATGAGATAATCCATATAAAGACCAGTACAATAAATATTCCCCATTGTTTTCACCACATCAAATGTGCAAATACCTCAAGAGTGTGCAAGGCACTGAATTTGCACTTATAAGTGGGTTTTTTAAGGATAATATTTAATTAATCTTTGTCTACTGATGCTGAAATTGTCTTTATATATCCATTATCAAGGTATTAATAATATTTTGGGAAAATAAGAACCTTTGCCCACTTACAAGAGCAGAGCCAGGGGGGCATAGGAAAAATTGAGAAACTCTGGGCAAATGGGAAGGGGAGGGGAGGAGTCCTGGGGGCAAGAAAGATGGTGGAATGAGATGGACATCATTATCTTAGGTACACATAAGACTGCACATATGGTGCACCTCTACATCATGTACAACCAGAGAAATGAAAAGTTGTGCTCCATTTCTGTACAATTAGTTGAAATGCATTCTACTGTCATATATACCTATTTAGAACAAATAAATAAATAAATATGAAAGAGAGAGAGAGAGAGCACACAGTGGCATTGTTCTGGGTTCAAGCCCCAGCTCTTCCACTTGCTGCCTAGACAACACCATGATTTCCACCAAATCACTGATACTCAATTTCATCATATGCAAAATAGGGATACTGGTACCTATTTCACATGGTCACCATGAATAGTAAAGAATATAATGTTAATAATACATATGATCAACAGTGAACTACTCAAAACAAGGTATGTCCAGACCATCTCAGGTTTGGAGAGCTAGACAAACCTGAGTAGTTACACAACTTACTAGATAATGTTCAGATTTCAAGAGCAATGGAGACATTCATTATGAAGCAAATGAGAGACAAGGAGTAAGAAATGATCAGAATCAGTGAAGGAAGATCTTGATTTATGCTAGGTGATCATGGCAGGATCAGATTGGAGTTGGACATTCAAGGACCATTTGAAAATCAATGGGCAAAAAGTAAGACAATATGAGGTTACTTAAGATAGGGTGAGTACTGCAAACAAAGACAAAGAAAGGATGACCAAGTTGTGTGGAAATGGAAGATGGTGTACCCAAGTTTGGGAACCACTGCATTACATCCATATGACTACAAGAAGAGTGATTCCTCTGCCCCACCCCACCCTCCCTTTAGGCTTGTATTCTAAATCCATAACTTTTCCCCTCTGTTTTCCACTTATTTCTCTCTCTCTCTCTCAAAAATCAAACAAAACAAAAAAAAATAAAAAAA
>NW_026000076.1:8738041-8755719 GCF_001458135.2 Marmota marmota marmota
TATCATAAACTTCCCATACTTTGCCCTCCGTTTCACTTATCTCTCTCTCTCTCTCTCTCTCTCTCTCTCTCTCTCTCTCACACACACACACACACACACACACACACACACACACACACACACATTGAGTTCATATTTAAGAATCAGATACTTAAAAGCTTATAGAACATTCCCATGCAGGGGCTGCCCCACAACTGTCAATATCAGAGCTCTTTTCTCTGGCATTCTTCAGTTTTTCAAGAGAGGGGACTCTAGATTCTTGCCTGGGTACCATCCATGACTGGATATAACTACTCTGTGAGCATGGCAGAAAAGGATGGCAAGGTCCCCACCCATCAATACGAAAACTCACTTAATGCCTCTGTTTTTTGATTATGCACCTTATCCTTATCCTTTGCCCTTCCATGTGGCCATATTTCCCAGACCAGAACCTTCCTGGCTCAGTTTTTCCCGAAACTAAATCTCTGCTCTTAGTGGTGGATGAATGCATGGGTAGCAGGATGGGTGGGGGTGGTGGTGAAGGGAAAGAGCAGACTTCTAGCCGATTACTCCTGGGAAATAAGCCTGGGAGTTCAGACACTCTGTGTACTAACTCTTCTACTAATTCTCCTGATTTTTGCTCCATCTCCTGATTACCTCACCCCCATTATATGGTATGTAGTCTCCAGCACTGATTCTTTTCTGGGGTTTTGTCAGGTGAACTCAACCACTTCTTACTGGTATTGTTCTAAGTACTTACATTTTAACTTGCTTTGCTTGGCTGAATTATTTACCACTCTCCATCTACTTCCATCTTCCAAAAATGTCTTAGCCTCTTCTTGGTGCTGCTGTCTCCTCTTTTGCTTCTTTGTCCCTGTGGTTTGGTGCAACTTTGCTTTTGTTCTTTGAATATTATTTTTTTGGAAAACTCAGGTAGAAGAGGAAATAAATACATGGTCAAGCTGCCATGTTTGAATAGAAATTTCAAAGGTTTGGGGGACATAGGTGGTTTTTGTTTTTTTCAAATATATAGAACTAAGAAAAAACAGATAAAATTGGAGTCACCCCATGTAAATAAGGGGTGAAAATGTTAGAGATCCCCTTCCCATTGTGTCCTTTTTCCTCTAAACCCAAACCCACTCTGAGAACACAGATATAAGAAAGCCATGGTGAGCCAGGTGCAGTGGCCCATGCCTGTAATCCCAGTGACTTGGGAGACTGAGACAAGAGTGTCACAAGTTCAAAGCCAGCCTCGGCAACTTAGTGAGGCCCCATGTGAAAGTGAAAAATAATAAAGGACTGGGGATATAGAAGGAAGCAAGCAAGACATGATGTTAATATGGATTAGACTGAGGTGAAGACTTGTGGTCTCCAATTCCTGCCCTCTTGGTCCTTCTTGATTCCTACTGATTTGGTGTATTTCTTTTACAGATTCTGTCATTCAATAAAGGTTCCTGAAAACCGTCTACCTAAAGATGCTCAAGACTATCTGGGTGATACAAAAAACAACAAACCAGTCTATTCAAGAATCCCAGAATCTAGCAGGGAAGCTGGTAGGGGAAAGATGCCTCCTGCATGCCCTTTTGAGATCTGCTTCATCTTATGAGTCTTTTGGAGGTCAGTGGGCTTCCTGCTACTCCCCAACCTCATCTCTTCCTTATCAAAAGACACTGGTCTCATGGAAATTCTGCCTGAGGATGCTCAAAAGGGCACTCTATGTAGTGAACAGGTCGGTGTTGTCCCTATTATGTAAACAGGCTCCAGTTCCTACTCCCTCAACTGCTCACCCTCAGAAGAGATCTTGAAGAATGGAAGCTTTAGCTAATGGAAATTCAGATTCTCCTACTTCCTAAGTATCATCCAGTTCACAAACACTCAAGGCAGAAAATACATAGCAGCAGAGGGGAGTCATGATGTACACATTCCAATTTTTATCTTCTCTTCTTTTTTCCCCTCTCTCCCTTCCCTTACATTCTTCCCTTGTGCTTTCACCATTTAAAGGATTCTCTTTGAGCAACATCCCAAATGCTCACAGGGTGGTACATAAATATGCTCTTTGTTTGTCTCTGGCTATGAGTCCTTTAATGTAAAGGTTACATGGCAAATATTTTCTATCCCAAATGTCAAAACAACTACGGACTTCCCTGAGGGGACTGTTTTTCCAAAACTCCGTGAAATCAGGTTGGCAGGCCAAGAACGACATAATGCTGCAGCTACACGTATCCCTTGAAAAACCACAGGAAAGAGCGTAGTCAGAGTCCTCACAGTGACACATGGGAGCAGTCTGAGATGGAGATCCTGGGGGGCTCATCAGGCATCTTGGGCAGCAGCTACAACTACCTACTTACAATCAAGACCATGGCCCCTTGCACTGTCTGCTCAATCTTCTTGACAAAGAAAATTCCAGATGTATACAGCTGACTCCAAAGGAATCATTAGTCTCAAAAAGTCTTCTGTGGGAAAAACTCACACACCTTCGCAGCCTTATTCTCTGGAGAGATCAAACTCTACCATGCAAATATAATGGTTACAGCAGCTTTTCTACAAATGTTCTTCCCTCTGTGGAATTCCAAAGTGCTGAACACACCATGGGGCAAATCTGGCACCATAATTCATATTGGTAGACAGACTGTAGCATAAATGTAGCCTTTCCATAAATCCTTCCTCTGCCTTCGTAGTGATGGGAAAGAAGATGTTGTGGATAAGATGTGAGAAAGCTATTAATTTGTCCACAGCTTTCCTCCTTCCTGTGCCCGATTCAGAGGTTTGGGGTCTTGTCTGCTTACCTGATCTCCATTCCCTAAGTGTTCTGAGAAAAGAAGCATTTTAAAAATGTAGAAGTCTCTATGGATAAAATAAATTAGAATAAAATTAACTGCATGCCTCTAGGGGCTATGTGAAGTAAGAGAATGTGGTATATTAGGAGTCATTTATTAATATACCTAGTATTGGTATATTAGAAGTCGTTTATAGGTGGAAGATGCTGGAAAGAGAGGTGTCTAAATACTAGGCTAACAGGACAGTACTTTTCTGGATGAAGTAAATGAAAAATTCCTTCAGCAAAATAATGGAAGACGATGGTGATGTTATCATACTTTGTTTATGTATTTGAACCTTCTTCAGTAATAAGATACACAATAGAAGATTTGAATTTTTTTTTAAACTGGGACTCTAATTAGGACACTTCTCTGGCATGGGACTACACTGCAGAAGCTCACTAAGTCACCAAGAGAGTAGGTTCATTCATGTTTGAGCTATCTATTTCTTCAGAAATCCCAATTATATTTTGTCCCATTCAACTAATTCCTCAGAATCAGTTTTCTAGACTCTTTTTCTTTTCTTCCCCAGGAAATGCATCCTTGACCTTGAATGGTTTCCATCTAGAGTGCTCACCAAATTGAGAATTGGCCTGTGAGTAGAAACTAGAGTTAGAACCAATGAAATTATTAGAACTCTTTAACTGGTGTTCCCTTCTAGATTACCCTTTTCTACCCTGTCTGGCTTCTGAGGACTGACCTGCATGGTCTGATTAATAAGACCCTTGCCCTCTGACCATCAGCACAATTTAGTCAATGGGGAGCACAAAAAAAAAAAAAAAAAAAAAAGTGCTCTTCAAATAGGAGTGCACCTGGGTATTGATTGCCCAAACTCACTTCCTGCTATCCAAAAGTATCCTTCAACCAAAGACACCTGGAAGCCCTTTCCACACAGCTATTCCTTTCCTGGGCTTTGGTACCCACGTCTTCTCTTGCTCATCCAGGCCTGAGGTTCACTGGCCCTAGAGTTTATTACTATCCCTTGTGGATTTTCCCTGATCTCAACCCACTAAATAGTCTCTTTATTAGACTCTCTTCAAATTACCCAGTTAGGGTATACCATCTGTTTCCTGCTGGGACCCTGACTGGCATAGTTGGAAGAATGAAATTTACCAAAGCAAAAAACCTTGCCTACCCAAAGGGTGAAAATAAAATAAGGGTGCTATTTACTTAGCAGTAATAAAAGTAAACATAGCCTGAAGGGGAAAACCTTATTAGAATGAAAATATATAAGAACACAAATGTGGAGGAAAAAATTTTTTTTAAAGATATATAAGAACTCATTAAATTGTAACAAACAAACCATATCAATAATATGGGTTTCCTGTACTTAACAAGTATGTGATTTCTATCAGTATATTACAAAAAAAAGCTGTTAAAAATCTTGTACAATTATTTTTTTCCTTAAATTTATTTTTTAATCTCAAAATACTGTTTCCAAAGAAAGAGCTATGAAGAATATAATTATAATCCTAACAGAAAAGGATCTGGCAAGGATAATAAAGATCAGAAAGAAACAGAAGAAATAAGATCTGCATTAGAAGCAGTAAAGGGCAGAATTGCCACTGAATAAAATCAAGTCGGTAGTTGTGAAGAACTCACTTGAGGGGCCTGTCAACATCGAGGAAATGTCTAAATAGAATCCCTGAAAATCACCTGAGATTCAGGTGAATTTCCTAACAGACTATGTACAAAGTGAATATTCATTAAGCGAACCTGTTTGATATATACCAGGATAATTATTTAGAAAAAAATAACAGGGAAAGATTTCACTTGTTCTAGAAACGAAAATTATTTGTGTCACTTAACAAATTTGCTTATATTAACAACAAATTAACTTATGGAATGATATGAGGAAAACTAGAGAGCTTTATTTAGTTGTAACAAATAAATGAAGTGACGAGTTATTGGGTAGAAAGATTCACTATTGTGAAAATATCAGTTATTCACAAGTTAATCTAGACGTTCGCATGCCATCATAATCAAAATCCTAGTAGCACTTTTGTTTGGTCTGGAGTGGAGAGAGTAAGGATCTGACCAAATGATTCTGAATTTATATTAGAAAATGTGCAAAAACACTAGCAAAGAGATTTTGGAAAAAGAAGCTCATAGAAAAAAGAGTTGACCTACCAAGCCATATTATAAAGTTATAATAATTAAAATATTTTATTATTTCCTTAATCATGGGTATGAGTAATAAATGAAGGAAAATGGATATTTTTTAAAATAATCATTTCTATAAATGTTTAATGAGATGATATCTTAAGTCAATGAAAGAAAGAGAGATTATTCAAAATTGGTACTGACACAAGGATAAATTTTTTTAAAACACATTCAGCTTTAACTCATATTACATTAAGACAAATTCCAAATGGAATAAAAAACTAGACCTTCAAATTATATCATAAAAATCTGAAACTATTGATAAATCCCTTTAAGATCTTGGATTGAGAAAGAATTTTCTACATAAAAGCAAAGCATAATGCTATAAAGAAATAGTTTATTAGTTTTAATTCATGACAGAAGAACTTAGAGTAAGGGAAAATAACTAAAACAGAGTTAACCAAGTGATAGTGTCTTAGTTCTTGGTGATAGAAAAGAATACCATAGACATGGAGCAAAAGTTTTTCTCTTGATTTTATAGAGCCTGGGAAGTTCAATGTCAGGTATAGTGTCTACCAAAGACCCCCTTCCTGGTTCATAGACAGTTGTCTTTTTATAGTACCATCACATGGTAAAAGGGACAAGGCTGCTCTCTGGGCCCTCTTTAATAAGGGCACTAATTCCATCAATAAGGGCCCTGCTCTCATGACCTACCCATCTCACCAAAGCCTTGTCTCCTAATACTATCACATTGGAAGTTAGAATTTCCATATATGAATTTTGAGGGGACACAAACATTCAGTCTAGAGCAGATGGCTTAAAATACAAGCAGTTCATATGCTCTCACTTGAATCCAAGGTATGCCATTCAGGTTCAACCAGTTATTTACTATTACTATTCCTTGTTCTGCCATCTCCTAGTGCACTCTTATTACCTATATGGGTAATGCTGGCCCAGTACCACCTCTGGACTCCCAGGGGGAAAAGTATGGAAAGCAGAGTATGAAAGAAACATTCTCACGATCTTTATGGGTCTAGTTGAACAATAATGACTGTCACTTTTTTCATATTGCTTTGGCAAGAATTTAGCCATGTAGCTCCATTTAGCTACAGGGAAGATCATAACACATCATCCTAAATTAGGGGGTTTATATCTGGCTAGAATCAACTATTAAAAAGGGAGAACAAATTTACATGGAAAATAGCAATATCTACCACACCACTATAAAGGCAACTGAAAGGCCAAGAGCAAATATACTTGTAGTAAATATGGAAATATGCTGTCATAACAAGAAGTTCACATAGCCAGTCAAAAAGGAAAACACCAATGCACCAATAAAAAGTGTGTAGAGGATATAAACAAACAACAAAAATGTCCTATAATTAAGAAAATAATACAACATTTAGTACTTTTAGTACTAAAAGAAATTTAAGTTGAAAAATTTAAATTTAAATAATATCTATTTTGTTTGAGAATTGTATTTATTTTTACAGAAAAATGTTAATAATACTTCATGAAGCTGGTGGTTTCAGCTTTAATGGGCTATATGTGGTTAAAAGAAGGAAAAAACTTAAGCCCCACACAAAGTAAGAGTTGTATCCATAACTTCCCCTCTCCCTTTCACTCCAATTAAAAAAAAAAAAAAAAAAAAGCTGGGACCAGTAAAAAAGCAACTTTTTCAATAGACAGCCATGAGAATTTTCTGCCCCACCCACAAGATACAGTAAGGAAAAGTTTTGTTCCTAGCCTTAGCTCATAAAGGAACTGAAAAAAAAAAAATCCCCATGTAACGACATGGCAGTCTTCATGTATTTGGGACTGGAATTCATATGATAGTATGACTTCCAATACCCAAGCCATGAATTTGGTATAAAGTAATCCCAGATATCTGGCAAAATCATACACAAATCTCTCTAGGAAATCATACCACAGAAAAATTCTGAGAAATGTGAGCTCCTTCTCTCTCTCTCTCTCTCTCTCTCTCTCTCTCTCTCTCTCTCTCTCACTATCTCTCTTTCTCTCTCTCTCACTCTCCCCCTTCCTGGCTGTCAGGTCCTGAGCTACTTCCCCACCAGGCCCTTCCTCCATCCTCCATGATGTTCTGCTTCACTTCAGGCCCAANTCTCTCTCTCTCTCTCTCTCTCTCTCTCTCTCTCTCTCTCTCTCTCTCTCACACACACACACACACACACACACACACTCGAGAAATTATGCCACCATGAACAATTACTAATACATTTTTAAACAAATAAAAGAAATTAATAACAGCATGTCTAAGACAAAGAAACTATGAAAAAGAATGAGACAGGTAAATAAGAAAAAGAGACAAATAAAAATTATCATATACATAACCATTTGTAGCAAGTCCTATAAAGAAATGCATATGAATAATCAATGTGGTCAATAGTGGTTTTGTTAAGTAATCATTTATTAAAGCTTAAATTAAAAGGCTATATTATATATAAAGAAGAAATTAGTGAACTGGTGAATTGTGAACATCTAGTAATATCTCTATATTATGATTTTTATATTATGATTTAATATTTTGTGATTACATAATTTGCTTTCTTCTTCAATTTACAAAACTCTTTCACTATATATTTGCTTTATCCTAATAATAATCTCACAGACTTTTTTAGGGTAGACATTAATTCCCAAATATTTTGTAGATTCTTTGAAAGCAGGGACTAAAATAAAGTTTTGGTCTTCCACAAATAATTACATGTAATCAACAGCATTTTATTGTTGAATAAATATAGTTAAATCCATTCAATGCTTCTCTAATTTATAATTCACTTGAAAAAAAATCTACTTTCTTTAAAAATTTTTTCCAGCTTAAAAGTACTTTTTTTCATAAGTAATTTTGAAATCCTAAAATTGAAGTTTCCAGAAAGGAAATAGCATGCATAAAGACAATTAAATTGGGTGCCTAGTCTCAGAACTGGTCTGGCAAAGTCACTTAACTATGGGCAAAGAAAAAAGTACAGTCGAATTTAGTGAATATTGATTGTCTTCCAGGTCTCATACATTGTTTGGTAATTGTGTCATAGTGTTATTATCCTTTGAGAAGTGATCGAAGTGATTGATATTTTTTTGTGTAAGATGATAGGTAAAGAACTCCCACTTATTAGATGCTGTATTTTTTTTGTTAGACACCGTGCTATGGACTTTCCATATTTCCCCTCAAATAGTTAACCAATTGTCCCAGCATTTGTGCAGCAAATTCTCAAAAAAATTTCTCCTGCAGGAGACAGAGACTGCTCTGTGTCAATGTCTTCCATAAAACTGGTGGTGCAAAGAGGGGACATAAGGAAGGCAACATCCAACTGGCCTTCCCCACGGCCTGCATTAGATGGAAATAGAATTGATGCACACTTGCCCCCCAAATAAAAGTAGAACATATCAGTTCTGTGGGAGATTCCAGGCAGTCCTAGGAGGGAGGCAGGAACCACAAGCCAAGGTTCACTATTGTGAGAGCTTATAATGGATTTGCAACCTTGCTTACCTTTGATAAGAGCCCTGCTTACGTAAATTAGGTTCATGTAATGAGGCTCTGCCACAGTCAGCTAAGAGATCAAAATAAGTCACATAGGAAATAAAATTGAACATAGGTTGGAATGGCCATGAGGAATTTAAAACTCACATCAGGATCATGGCAAAAGTCAGTCACACAACCGGCTTAATCTATGATATGTAAGGCAATGAACACAACGTCCAGGTGGACACAAACTGCCCCTATGCAGAAATCCATAAACATCTTTTAAAAGAGCACAGTGTAGTCTCCCTTTATCTGTGGTGACTACTTTGTGATTCCCTGTGGATGCATGAAACCACAGACAGTACTAACCCCTATATATACTACGTTTTTTTTCCTACTAAGTCAAGAACTTTCACCTTTGCATTTAAAGGAAGCACTACACAGCTTCTCTTTGTTATATCTAAATTTCCAGCATCAAACTCTTGAGCTTGGAACCATTATTAAGTAGAATAAGAGGTTCTTGAATACAAGCCCTGCAGTCCCACCCCACAGTAGAGCTGCAATCAAGACAGTGCGAGTTTCATCACATTACATAGAATGGTGTGCAATTTAAAACCTTATATTTCTGGTACTTTCCATTTCATATTTGCAGACCATGGTTGATGGTGAAGTAATGGAAAGCACAGAAAATAAAACTGCATATCGTGAAACTTTAGATAGCAAAAGAGTGAACAAGGAGGGGAAATGGAAATAACAACAGCAAAAACACATATGATGCCTACTTCATGCCCTGTGTATGTATAATTTGCACATATGTAATATAATTGGTGTGTATATTATTTATATATATATATACATACATATATATATATATATATGTGTGTGTGTGTGTCATATATGTATATATATATATATATATATATGACACATTCATTTAGTCCTTTAAGCTGGGGAGTATTCGCTTATTTTTAGATAAGGAAACATCTACTAAGATCACAGATACTTTGTGGCAGGGCCCGAGTTCAAATGCAGGCAGTTTAACCCTAGAGTCCCATTATCCATTACTATCTCTTGCCCCTGATTACACACTCTAGTCACAGGTATGTACAACAGATTTCAATGACTAAAACATAACACGTGACACATGCATTCCATTTCAGATGCATGGGTGTTCATGGAAAGTGAGAATTCCTGGGAGACTTCAACCCACAGAACTCCTTCACCCAACTGCATGACAAACTTGGAGAAGCACACCTCCAACTGCTCATCCATTTCAGAGCTTTTCACAAAATAGTCAGTGCCATTTGCAATATGCTATAACGGTAATGGTGATCACACCACAGTCTGTACCTGTTGTTGCCTTCCTCTGAACCTTGGAGCCAGAAACCAAACCTGCTATCTGGCTTTCCTTTAACCCTTCATTTCATGGTAAGGAACTTCTCTGATTCTGCAGGAGTGCTGGAAGATAATCAACTTTGTTCCTTTAGAGTCTGTTGCTTTTTTCTATAAAATGCTGTTCCTCTACTTCCATTGCCCCCTTGGTCCTATAAATCCCTGTACGGCCTGCTCCTCGGTTATCATCATCTTATGCCTATGATTTCCAGCAAGGAGCAGCAGTTGAGCCCTAAAACTGTAGCGAAGGTGGGGGCTCGTTTGCATTGGCACAAGAGGAAGGGGCAACTGAGAATAATTGGCCACTGAGTATAAGGAGCTGAGTGCAAATAACCAACTAGTGATGTTATTTGGAAAAGTAAGTGTGCACTGTGTACATGGTGGGTAATAGAAGTAATGAAGGAAAGTGAAGTAGCTGAGTTCCAATATTATTGGAAAGAGAGTTTGGGTCCAGGAAGGGGTTTCCAGTCTCAGGAGCCTGACAACTTAATCACTTTCTCACCTCTCTTTTCTCTGCCCCATTTCTTCTTCCATCCCTTGCACTGCTAAACTCTTCCTGTGTTGGCAATCAGGGAAGATTTAGAACCAGACTTTCAGTACCAGCAGTGGATTCTTTTTAATTCTCAGAACCCCAATTTTACCATGAAGTTTGAATGTTGAAATATAGTTGCTTTTTAGGCAGAATTCATTAAGCTTACACTAAGCTGAAATTGAATATCAAGCCATTTTCTAACTCAAACCTGCATATTTAAATTACCATGTACTTCATTTTCAATAAATTTCTCAATTTGTGGTCAATGTAAAATTGGTCTTACCAAGCTGACTCTACTGATGATGGATTTGGAAGGCAATGAATGTCGTCAAAAGAATTAAGTTTTGTCCCCACCCTGACTTTACGATTTCCCCCAGGGAACAATGCTATGAATCCTCTGACATGCTTCCCCTCTCCTGTTTGTGGTCGTGATTGATTTCAAACAAAAGTGTTGATATCTATCTCATTAACACTGGCCTCAGAGTGCTGTCAAGTTTGCTTTCAGAGAAAACTTAAAGTATGTAACAGGCTTCAATAACAAAAGCAAATGTTGAATAGCCAGAAAGAGAAGCAAGGTGCTTTACTATTGCATGGGCCACCTTCTGTACAGATTAGGGAAATATGGCAGGCGTGACTCCATTACGGTTATAGCAAATTGCTTTCAGCTGCATGGAGCAGAACCGCGGACGGGGATCTTGAGGTAGTTTCACTTGGTGCATTTGGCATTGTTATTAGTTATTGCATTTAAGATACATTGGTCTGTTTGCTCTTCATGTTCCCTCACAGAGAAAATGTTAACCATGGAAAAATCATATTTGATGTTACGAATTATCTAGCTCGCTAGCCTTATTTACCATTTAGTATGCAATTATTTGTTTAGCTTCCCTTAGCAAATGAAATTTCAAGGGCATTTCAAGGAATATAAATAAGAAAGAAGTAGAACCCAAAAGAATTTTTCTTTCCTCCTCTTCCTTTTTTAAAAAAAAAAATTTTGTATTCAGAAACAGCATTGAATCATGCATATGTATGAATCAACAAAATCAGGTTAGCTAAGAAATTGGAAATCACACTCCACTAGAACATTTGTCTTGCTCTAGAGATCTTTGTTACGGATTTGAAGGACTAATAAAAAATCACCAGCATGACTGGAACAGATGTTTTTTATGGACTTGGGTTGTTAATAGTCTTTTTAGCTTCTCCTAAGGACTTAAGCAGATTCCTCACTTGTCCACAATACCTGAAATTATGTTAACATTGTCCAAAATGTACACTAACAAGCTACATTAAAAATGCCATAAATTGGAATGGGGATACCGGAGGTTTCAGCAAACAGAATAAATTCTAAAAGTAGCAGAGAGAGAGAGAGAGATGCTCAATAGATAAATAGATCAATGAGTAAATAGAAGATATGGAGAGATAAAGTTGAATTTTAGACAGATCAATAATAGCATGAAATAGCCATAACAAAAATAATTAGCTAATCATTTTTTTTTCTTCCTAAGCACGAGACAACCCCTACCTATCCTTACCAAAATTTGTTGGGACCACAAGTAGCACACAACAGAAAATAAACTGGAAATGCTGCTGCTGCTACATTTACCTTGATGATGTGCCTGGAAGTGCTTTCCCTGAAAATTCATATGCAATATTCTTTCTTCCTAAGCCCTTACAAGTCGCTCCCAGTGGAGGCCAAAATTGATCAATTTTGCAGAGACCAAAATAGGTAAGAAACAGCAGCTAACAAGCTTCCTGGAGTCACTGGGAAGGCTGTTTGTTGCCATCTTCTTAAACTGCATGAGTAGGTGCAAATGGGGCACCTGCCCCCAGCCTTGCCCTCTCTCTGCCCATCTCAGTTGGAACATACCCCTGCTGGGCATGCCCAGTCCCGTTCAGCCTGAGGCCATCTTGCCATCTGCTTCCGCAATTCCTGGTGTTGCCCACAATTTATTTTGCTCTCATTAATGAATGATGATGTATGATGAGAGGCAGAATCAAGCCAGGAGTACAGGACAATGCTGTGCACTTTCTCCTTCCCCATTAATCACAAAAAGCTAGGCAGAGATGCGCTGGCTTCCATTTCAGCTCTCTATGTGTGAACTACACAAACTTGAGTAAGTTTGTTGAGCTTTGAGGCTCAGTTTACTGCTCTTTAAAATCAGTGTACATGCCAGGCATGGTGGTGCAGTCCTGTAATCCCAGCAGCTCTGGAGGCTGAGGCAGGGGGATCACAAGTTCAATGCCAGCCTCAGCAAAAGCGAGGTGCTAAGCAACTCAGTGAGACCCTGTCTTTAAATAAAATACAAAATAGGGCTGGGGATGTGGTTTAGTGGCTGAGTGCTCCTGAGGTCAATCCCTGGTACCAAAAAAGAAAAAAGAAAAGAAAGAAAGAAAAAGAAAAAGAAAAATTAAAATCAGTATACATATTATTTATTTCTGTAGTGGCCTAGGAATGAATAATTCATGTTGGGGCACATGGTAAGCAGTCTACAAATGATCATTACTACTATCATTTCTATGTTATTTCTACAAACATATTTTAAACTTTTCCCATGTATACCTTGCTATGAAAAGTTATGGGGATATAGAAAAATAAGATTCTGACTGCTCAGGAAGCTCCTATTCTAGCTGAAGAAACAGGTATGTAGATAAATAATTACTCTCTATAATAATAATTAAATGTGTCAGGAAAGGCATATGTGTAATTAGAGTTTGAAGATAAGAAGAGAGAAAAGAGGCAGAAAAACTCTTTGAAAATTGATGGATAAACTTTTTGAATTGTGTGAAAATAATAAACTCACAAATGTAAGAACTTCAATGAACTTCAAGCAATTACAAACAAACTATTAACAATACACATTATAATATCAGTATTTAAAAAAAGGTAAAAAGACAATCTTGAAACCATCCAGAAAAAAAGACACATTGCAGGAAACTACAGTAAGACTGCGTTCTGACTTCTGATAAAAAATAAAAAATAACACAAGCCAGGAGGAGTGCAGTGGTGCATGCCTATAATCCTAGTGACTGGGGAGGCTGAAACAGGAGGACTGCAAGTTTGAGGTCAGCCTCAGCAACTTAATGAGACCCTTAGCAACCAAGTGATACCCTTTGAATAAAAAATACAAAGGGGGGCTGGGGATGTGGCTCAAGCGGTAATGCGCTCGCCTGGCATGCGCAGGGCACTGGGTTCGATCCTCAGCACCACATAAAAATAAAATAAAGATGTTGTGTAGGCCGAAAACTGAAAAATAAATATTAAAAAATTCTCTCTCTCTCTCTCTCTCTCTCTCTCTCTCTCTCTCTCTAAAAAAAAATTTAAAAATATACAAGGGGCTGGGAATGTAGCTCATTGATAAAGCACCCTTAGGTTTAATCCCAAGTAAGAGAGAGAGAGAGAGAGAGAAAGAAAGAATGAATGAATCCAGGCCAGAAGAAAATACATAACATTATTAAATTTCTCCGAAAAAAATTAAAATTTTCCACTTTGAATTTTATAATCAGAGGAATTACATATAAAAATTGATGGAACAAAGATATTTTCAGTTAAGCAAAAGTGGAGAGGATTCATAGTTCACAGATCTGAACTTCAAGAAATGTAAGAAAAGGTTCTTCAGACTAAAAAGTATATTATCAAACGGAAAGAACAGAAGAACAGAGGAAATGGTTAAATTGTGAGGAAATATACTAGATTATTTTCTTTCTTTAATTTCTTTAAAAGGTAATATAATAACAAGGTATGGGGCTAATAATGTATTAATAACATTTATTTACTAATAGCATAAAAGAAGGGACAGGGATCAATGGACATATACTGATGTTAGTTGCATGCATTAAACATGAAGTGGTATAATACTAATTTAAGATAGACCATAATAAATTAGGAACACATTGTAATGCTGAGAGCAATCACTAAAAAAATTAAATAATTAGTTAAACAAAATATATAGCTTAAAGTTAATAGAGTACACAAAATGAAATAATAAAAATACTCAATTAATCCAAGAGAAGGTAGAAAAGCAGTAACAAAGAACAGAGAGGATGGGAGGAGAACAAGTAGCACAATGGTAGTTTTAGACCCAGAAAATAAAGTAACTATATTACCTGTAAATGGATACATACAACCATTGAAAGTCAGAGATGGTTGAGTGGATAAAGAGAAAAAATTCAACTGCAAGAGATACAGTAGAAATATAAAGACAAAGATCACAGATGGCAAAAGAATGGAAGAAAACATCCCACAAATGTAAAGTGGTGTGGCTACATTATCAAATGAAACGGAATTCAAAACAAGAGATGTTACTGGAAATAAAGGAAGACATTTGATAGTGACAAATGAGTGAATTCATTAAAAAGATATAAGAATATTCAGTGTGTATGTATCTACGAATGGATGTTCAAAATGGAGCAAAACCCGACCGAACTAAAAAGGAGAAATAGATGAATATACAATTACAGTTGGAGATTTCAGCACTCCTCTCTCAGTCACTGATAGAAACAAACAGAAAAGCAGGAAATAGGTGGAAAACTCAACCCTACCAAACAACTTGCCCTCTGTGACCTTTAATAGAAGGCATCGCCCAAAGCAGAGCATACACTCTTTTCAAGTATACATAGAACATTTGCCAAAACAAACAAACAAACAAACAACAACAAAAAAAAAACCACCATATTCTTGGCCATAAAAACCAAGCCTCTATAAGCTTCAAAGAAGCAAAATTATATACAACATATTCTTTGATAACAGTGAAATATAGAGAAATAACCCAAAAGATATTCTTTGAAAAGATTAATAAAATTGATGTCTCTAGCCTGGGTTGGCAGCAAATGCCTGTAATCCCAGGAACTGGGGAGGCTGAGGCAGAAGGATCACGAGTTCAAGGCCAGCCTCAGCAATTTAGCAAGGACCTAAGCAATTTAGCAAGACTCTGTCTCAAAATAAAAAGTAAAAAGGGGTGGGAATGTGACTCAGGGGTTAAATATCTCTGGTCTCAATATCTACTACCACAAAATAAATAAATAAATAAAATTGGTGTCTCTAGAAAGGACAATGTTTTTAAAGAAAAGAGAGAAATGAGCTACATACGAAGCTGCAAGAAGAAGGAGAAAAATTTCAAATGCACATTACTAGGTGAAAGAAGTCAATCTAAAAAGGTTACATATTATATGATCCCAACCACAGGACATTCTGGAAAAGATCAAACTAAGCAGAGAGTAGAAAGGTGGCAGCTGCCAGGGGTTTGGGAGGAGAGGGAAATGAATAGATGAAGAATAAAAAATTTTTAGGGCAGTGAAACTATTCTGTATGATGCTCATGATTGGTATATATCTTTATACATTTGTCAAACCCCATAGAATATGTAATGCAGAAAGTGAACCTTCATGTAAACTGTGAACTTTAGTCAATAAGAATATATTAACATTGGCTTACCATTGTAACAAATGGATGATATTAATGGCAGTTGTTAATAACAGGGGAAACTTTGGAAGAGGAAGTAAGGGTATATATGGTGACTATTCTCTGCCCTCAGTTTTTTGGTTTTCTTTTCTGGGGTGTGTGTGTGTGTGTGTGTGTGTGTGTGAATATGTTAAACAAAATAGGCCAGACACAGAGAGACATGTGGAAACTTTAAAAAGCTAAACTAAATGTCCATTTGAGAAGAGAAAATATTCACCAACCATTCTTCTGGCAAGGGTTAATATCCATAATATAAAAATAACTCAAAAAACTTAACAATAACAAAACAATCCAGTTTTTAAAATGGGCAAATGATCTGAATAGACACTTCTAAAAAGAAGAAACATAAATTACCAGTATATATATATATATATGAAAAAATGTTCAATATCATCAGGGAAATATGAATGAAAACTACAGTGAGATACTATCTCACCCCAGTTAGAATGGCTATTACAAAAAAAAATAATAATAATAAATGCTAGCAAGGATGTGAAGAAAAAAGAACCCTTATACATGGCTTGTGGGAATGTAAATAAATATATGTAGCTACTATGAAAAACCATATGGAATTTCCTCAAAAAACTAAAACTAAGAAGCTGGGCATGGTGGTGTATGCCTGCAATCCCTGCGATTTAGCAGGCTGAGGAAGGAGAATCTTGTGTTCAAAGCTAGCCTCAGCAATTTAGCAAGGCTCTAAGCAAATCAGTGAGACCCTGTCTCTAAATAAAATACAAAAAATGGCTGGGGATATAGCTCAATCCCTAGTACCAAAATAAATAAATAAATAAATAAAATCATCGTATGATCTAGCAATCCCATACATACTGGTTGCATCTATTCAAAGGAAATGAAATCAGCATACCAAAGGCATATGTGCACACACTTACTGCAGAACTCTTCAACATGGCTAAGTAATGGAATCAGCCTAGGTGCCCAATAACAGATGAATGGAAATACATAATACAATATATACACACACACACACACACACACACACACACATACACACACACACACACAACTGAGTGACACAACTCAGTCACAAAGAAGATCAAAATCCAGTCATTTGCAGCAAAATGGATGGAACTGAAGAACATTATGTTCAGTAAAATAATCCAGACACAGAAAGACATATGTAGAAACTAAAAAAGCTAAACTAAAAAAAAAGAAGAAGAAGAAGTGAACTAAAAGAAGAGTGATTTCTAGGTACTGGGAAGTGTGCTGATAGCTGAGGGGTGGGGGGATAGAAGAAACGTGAATGGATATGATCAATATGTGTTATAAGCATTAAAAAATATATCACAATGAATCCCATTAATGTGTTCAATTGATATGTTTAGTAAAGTCATATTTTCAAAAAAGAAAAAAGATAAAATAATATCAGAAATAAAAGAGACATCATTATAGGTCTTAAAATACTTAAAATATAATAAAAGAAAATTATACAAATTTTACATTATGAAACTTGATGGCATACATAAAACCAGCACATTGTGCAAAAGATACGTATTGAAAACAAAACAAGAAAAAAAAATAGAAATACCCCTGTTTCTGTTAAATAACCTAGAGCTATAATTCAAAACATTTCTAGGTAGTACTATTTGTGTTCTATCAAATATCTGTAAAGAACAAGCCTAGCGGCCCGCAGAGGGACAGAGCCGCCGCCCGCGCCTGCAAGGTAGGCGGACCTGCTACCGACCAGCAGAGCAGGCCCAGCGGCCTGCCGGCGTGGTAGGCACATTGCCCCAATTGGAGGAGGGGCAGGGCCACCGCCCGCGCCTGCAAGGGAGACTTTGCAACTATACAAGACCAATATAAATATATAGGGGGAAAATTCAATAGCACAACAGTTTCACCAAGTAGAAAGGAACGCGAACAGTATGAAGAGACAAGGAAAGAAAGGACCACAAGCAATGCAGG